>NC_134814.1:46870718-46873218 GCF_046742065.1 Oratosquilla oratoria | reverse complement strand
CACCAGACTACCATAACGGTGAAGCTGTTTATGCGTTGGACAAAAATATCAATTAACCTTTCAACTGAATAGAATCACATGGCGACAGCTAGAATAGATCAACAAACACGTAAACCGCAGCGAAAAGGGTTAAGATAACTACCAATTAGTCCGAAAGCGCTCCAGAACTTACCAGAACCATTGGCCGTGGTCGCAGACGATTACCGGAAGGTTAATCGAGTAGTCGACAAATAGAATTGTAAATTCTTGACGAGGCACGTCCGGGCCCGTCCTGCCTCGTCCGGACTCGCCGGATGAAATGTGACAGTGTGACCAATTTCCGGTCCGAAGCGGTTGCCAGCTTGCAGTCGATCGGTTCCTTTCGGTTCGGCAGACGCTCAGGTGTCGAACACTCGAGCGTCTGAATCCCTCGAGAAGTAATACCGATGAAGCCGTTTAGAGAGATTCGGATAAGACCATCGCGAGCGAAGCAAATGTAGCTTCTGAAAGGCGTCTGGGCGAGTGAAAGGTGGGTCACTCTTACCTCGTTTTGTCATTTGTCAAAATCTCTCCTCCTCCTCCTCCTACTCCTACTCTTCCTCCTCCTCCTCCTCCTCCTCCTCCTCCTCCTCCTCCTCTTTCTCCTCCTCCTCCTCCTTGTGTCCACACCTCTCCCCAACTCCACAATTCGTAGGTCAGGCACCATGATCGACTTGATGTTCGGCTGGATCCATCCGTCCGGGGAGGGGAGGTGGGGGGTACTGAATCATTTAGAACCTCGTTCGGATCTGATTACCCATGATGTCAGCGTAACCATGACATAAATCAAGCGCCGACTATAAACATGTCCTGGCGCTCTTTAGCCAATCCCATGTCGCCACACGTCGGAGTGTCGAGTTCTTATTGGCGGAAGGAGGTCCCGCGCGGCTTCGGACGCGAAGATCCACCGCCGCATGAGAAGGACCGTGTTGAAACAATTACCTCTGGGTAGCGCCGCATGAGGAGGAGGAGGAGGAGGAGGAAGAGGAGTGGGTAGGGGAGAAGGAGTATGGAAAGGAGGAGAGGGAGAAGGAAGAGAAATATGAGAGGGAAAGAGAAAGAGAAGGAGGACCAAAAACAGTAGCAGAAGCAGGAACTTGAGAAGGGGGAAGGAATAGGAGAAGGAGCACGAGTAGGGATAGAAGGAAGAGGCCCAGTAGGAAGAAGAGATGGAGGAATAGGTAAAGGAGTGGGAGAAGAGGAAGGAGGAAGAAGAGAAGGAAAAGAATCAGGATCAAGAGCAAGATCAGGAACGGAGCAGGACGATGAGGAGGAAGAGGAGGAACAGGAGGAACAGGAGGAGGGGAGGAAGGTAAGGGAGAGGGAGAGGAAAAGGAAGAAGAGTGGGTCCCCCCTCCCCTCCTCTCGGTCTCCTCATTACGTGATGTTTATTGTTATGATGACTATTGCCATGATGAATGCACTTTGATGATGCGTTTATCATGGTGATGCTCCGGACGAGGTTGTTTGGGTCGTTGTGATGACTGATGGCAAGGTGATGACTCGCCCGGGACTTGTGTAATGACGCATTGTCATCTAGAGGAAGTGGAGCCCAAGCTGCGGCCTTAATCGGGGTCAACCGGGCACCATACGAAGGCCCCAAGGGCTCACACTGTTTCTTCTAAGGAGTTCTCTTGTGATAAGCCGTTCCTTGTCAATGATGCTACTGTCAATGCTTCTGGTTGTGGCAACAATGGCTTCTTCTGTACTTTCAATATGGGTCTAATAGTCCAGAGATCTTTCTATGATAACTGAAATTAGTTTGATATGGTGAGTATTATCTAGAAAATACGAAAACATTGTGAATAACTTTTGTGCAAAAACATTTTAGGATTTTTTTCTTGCAACCACCAGGTGATTTTATTCAGCTTTGAGAAACTACTCCTTGCGTCTAGGTTCAGACACGCTAACGTATCACTTCAGCATAGTGACGTCATCTATACATGATAATCACCAAGACTTCAAAGGCTTCGTTTCCTCTCAAGTCGACCCTCAGTTAAATAAAATGGCCTCACATAAGCCAGAGCAAAATCTATAAAAGTCGTCGCTATATCGGAGGATCGTTCCTTCTTCTCTTCACATTTGTGCTTCTTTAGAGAACTTCTCCGACTCTGTATCTTCTTATTCCATTTTTCATGAATTATCACTCAATCTAAATTTCACAAATATTCATTAAATCTTATGTTCCTCTTATTTACCTGATCTTTGCCAGCACCTCGATTCCTCATCCACTCCTCTCGCCTTGCTACTTCCCCGACTCCTCCCCGACTCCTCCTCCGCGGTGGTACGCAGACAAAACCGAAACTGATTAGGCCAAAGGTACCAAAGCTAATGACGCTTATCGCCCTCGCCTTTACCTGGATGTGATAGGAGCGGCCCTCCCTTATCATGATGGCCGCCTCTTCCCGGCCGCAGAGCGCCTGCCGACCCCGGTACCCTAGGGTACTCCTGAGGTTGCGAAGGAATTTAGACAGTAACGCTG
>NC_134814.1:46855718-46863218 GCF_046742065.1 Oratosquilla oratoria | reverse complement strand
AATTTTTTCGTTCATGTACATCATTCTAGCTTTTGTCTCTATCATAATCAGGGATCCTTCTTCATTATAGTGTTTCAATTTTCTTGAATTTTCCATTCTTCTTGTGTCCACAATCTATTAGAACTTTTCTTCCTTTTCCTTCGATGCTCCTCATCCTGATTCTTTTTTATTTCGATAATATAAAGCCTTTCTTCTTCCTGTACCAAAATTTTATTAAACTTTTACATTCTATTGCTTTATCCTTATTATTCTTCATTTCATTATTAGGCTTCTCAAGGTCACATTATACGTTTTTTATATGTTGATTCGATAGCGTAAAGTCATAGTTCTTTCTATTCCAAAAATAAAATTCGTTTAAACTTTCTCATAGGCCCATCCTTCTCCTTCTTCTTTTTCTTCTTCTTCTTTTTCTTCTTCTTCTTCTCTTCTTCTTGTTCTTCTTCTTTTCTTCTTCCTCCTCTTCTTCTTATTCTTCTTCATCTTCTTCCTCCTCTTCTTTTTCTTCTTATTTTTTTTTCTTCTTCTTCTTCTTCCTCTTCTTCTTCTTCTTCTTCTTCTTCTTCTTCTTCTTCTTCTCCTCCCCCTCCTCCTCCTACTGTGGTCGTTACGTTTCCTTAGTTATGCCCTAGGCAGGGCCCGAGCTCCTGCCCCATCTAAATAGTCGTTATCAGGGAGGAATGCGAAGGGACCACACTGCTGCCCAAATGCCTCTACTATCACCCAGTTTTTTTTTTTTTTTTTTTTTTTTTTTTTTTGAGGGTTGGGTCCGTTATCAGACGTCCGCTCCATAGACCGCCGATACCGATACTCTCGATTTTTTTTTTTTTCTCTCTCTCTTTTTTCTGGAACTGTTATCGGTGAGTCCTTTCCTAATTCTTGTCTTTCTTGTCAGTTGTTATCTTCGCCGAGGTGTTGCTCGTGATTTACAGGACCTTAAGTCCTCTTCCTCCTCCTCCTCCTCCGCCTCCTCCTCCTCCTCCTCCTCCTCCTCCTCCTCCTCCTCCTCCTCTTCCCTATCCTCCTTCTTCTCCTCCTCTTCCTCCACTTCTTTCCCTTCCTCCTCCTCTTATTCATTATCTTCCTTCATCTCATTCTCTCCTTCCGCTATATTTACCCTTCAGCCCTCTAATTCAGTAACCTTTCTCTCTCTCACACCCTCCCTCTCTCTCTCTCTCTCTCTCTCTCTCTCTCTCTCTCTCTCTCTCTCTCTCTCTCTCTCTCTCTCTCTCTCTCTCTCTCTCTCTCTCTCTCTCTCTCTCTCTCTCTCTCTCTCTCTCTCTCTCTCTCTCTCTCTCTCTCTCTCTCTCTCTCTCTCTCTCTCTCTCTCTCTCTCTCTCTCTCTCTCTCTCTCTCTCTCTCTCTCTCTCTCAACCGAGAAAATGACGATACATGCAACAGGAACATTGCATACATGAACAGTAGGTATATGCAAATAGAAAATAGGAAAAGCAACATAAGTAATAAAGAAAGCAAAAGAATTGATCCACGTATGACACATGAGATGCGAAATATACACAAATGACCTAACATACATGAGAGAAGTAAGATTGAGCTTATGAAATATGAGAAAGGAAAGACTCAGGTAGATGGTAGTCAAAAACTTGAGAGGTTACACATAAGTACACAAAAATGGAGGAGACTGCTGGAGACCATAAGGCCTACACTATGTAGTTCCATGTCCATTACCGCCTATCACCCCATTGCTGCGAGTCCTGCCTTGCTGTCTTGATATGATGACCTTGATTGCATTACTCTTGGGATTGACGTGAAAAAAGATAGAAGATCGAAGTAGGACATGCATATATACCAAAAGGCTTCTTCTTCTTCCTTACAAAGAAGTTGGCTAAGCATGTTAGCCACCCTTCACCCTTCCCACACCCATATATTTTCAAATTTCATCTTAGCTCCTTGTGGATGAAGAACCAATCTTATCTCCCGCCCACTGCCTGGGTTAGAAGCAATGCAGCAAGGCATAGTAACATTATGAAATAGTCAAATTGAATAAGCAAGCGAAAGTGCCATCGAGATTATAAGAGATATGTTAAGACATTCTTTAAGATTTTTTGAGAAAGAGGAGAGATCTCAAAGTCACATGAGCTTTAAAAAAACGCGAAAAAGGCTAAGAGGAAAGATTAGAGGTCTTCTCAAATGACAGAGATCGGGGTCTGAGAAATGAGAAACAAGATGTCTCAAGGGAGTTAGAATGGTTTGAAAAGTCAAGTCAAAATTAAGGTTGGCCAGAAGTGGAAGTGATGATGGAAAAAGAGGAGATGGAGGTGGGTGACTTGGAAAAGAGAGCAAGAGAGAGAAAGAGAGAGAGAGAGAGAGAGAGAGAGAGAGAGAGAGAGAGAGAGAGAGAGAGAGAGAGAGAGAGAGAGAGAGAGAGAGAGAGAGAGAGAGAGAGAGAGAGCTGCGTTCTCTGTTTGCTTGCTCACTAACAGGTTTAAGTTTTTGCATTTTTTATCTTCATACAGGGTTATATTTAACTCTAAGTAAGGGAATTGTTGTCTACTTGCCTTGCGCTGTCATACACCCTTTGAATGCTACCGCGACTGCATGTTTTCCCCTTTAGTAATTGATGTTTCTATAGCCTAAAACGACAGTTACTCCGTGTGTCGAATTCAGATATAAACAAATAATCAAAGGCGCTTTGAATCTTGTCAATGTACTGAATACGTGTATAGTGCGTGAAGCATAGGAGGAAATAAATTAAGCTGTACTACTGACTACTATTCTTCGACCGGTGGTACTAAGGTTCTTACTAGAAATAGTATCACATCCTATCCCCTTTTTTATTTCCTATTTATTTGTTTATCTATTTATTGTTTTTATCTATTTTTTTTTGTTTATCAAGTTATTTATCTAATTTATCTATCTATTTATTCATTTATTCATTATTATTATTTTTTTTTATTTATTCATTTATTTTTTATTTATTTATTCATTCATTCATTTACTATTTCTTTATCTATTTATTCATCTATTTATTTATTTATTTATTCATTTATTTATTTATTTATTTATTTATTTATTTATTTATTTATTTATCTATTTATTTATTTATTCATTTATCTATTTACTTATATATTTATTTATTTATCTATTTGTTTATCTATTTATTTATTTGTCAATTTTATTTGTGTGTGGGGTTTTTTTTCTACCTGATGAACAAAATTTGCAAGCTTGTCGTCTGTCTTCCATTCTTCGCTGTAGCTGTCATTTATTTATTTATTTATTTATCTATTCATTCATTTATTTATTTATTTATCTATTTACTTATATATTTATTTATTTGTTTATCTATTCATTTATTTATTTATTTTATTTGTGGGGGGTTTTTCTACCTGATGAACAAAATTTGCAAGCATGTCGTCTATCTTCCATTCTTCGCTGTCGCGTCTCCTGAGCCCAAGACCCCATTTTGAGACCCAGAAAAAGAATTCGAGCGAAAAACACTCGTAAAGCATCGATTCCCGCCCTGTTCTGTAGTAGACGACTCAGCTTCACTCTTAAGTCCGGCTCAAAGACCAGGCCATTCACACGGCAAACATTTAGTTCCGTATTAGGGTTGACATCTGTTTGGATTTGTATTTAATAATCCGTAACAGGCAATAAATCTATTGCCCGCGCCATTCACACGTCCGTGCGAGCAGCTATTCAAAGCACAAAATAGAGGCGTTGGGGGACTGGACAGGCGCGACACGGTGTGGCGTAGCGAGCCAAGGTGTCCGCGGCGGCGTTGTTGTCGTAGCCTCCCCTCTCCGCCCATTCGGTCGACGGCCCATTCAAGGATTCGTCCCAGGCGAAACAATGGCCTATGTACACATGTAGGTACACGGTGTGTTCGACCGTGAATACGTGCAAACACACACACATACACACATACACACACACACACACACACACACACACACACACACACACACACACATACACACACACAGTGGCAGTTTACAGTCGAAAATGTGTCTGTGCATGATCCGGCATACGAATGGCAAAATTAAGAGATGTCATTATTTAGGAATTTTTTGTTCATTCAGGAGGTCCTCCCAAGCGAAAGGATTGCCTGTGTACACATGTACACACATGGAATGTACACAGGCAGGCAGGTTCAAGTCCCAATCTTGTCTGTACTTAAACCAAAAGATAAAATTACAGATGACTATTTTTTCACTCACTTTGGTTTAAAGGGAAATTATGAAGCAAATCAAAAGGGTGCAATTAGTTCACATGAACTTCTGGTAGATTATGTTCATACGTTGTTGAACATTTAGTTTAAACCTCTCCAGTCTTGCTGAAATATATCTTCGAAGTGATCATATTAACTTTCATAATGCATGTAAACACATTCCATTTCAAGTGAATAGAGAGAAGTAATGTGACGGAAGTTGAGATCTGACGAAACGATGAAAGTGAGAAAGTTATCCTGGTACTGTAGGTGTTCATAGTAGCGGCTCGAAATAGGTTAGGTTCGCCGTAAGTGTGGACATGGCAACGGCTGTAGAGGGAGTCTAGTCGGGAGAGGGAGAGGGGGAGAGAGGGAGAGGGGGAGAGAAGGAGAATCAAAGAGAGGAGAGGGAGAAGGGTTAAATTGCGGGGAAGATGTGATAATGCTGGTGAAGAGAATAAAACTGAGATCTCCCTAAAACGTCCCAGATCATAAAAAGAGAGAGAGAGAGAGAAAATGAGGGAAAAAATGAGGAAGAAAGAGAACAAGGTAGGAGGAAGAGAAGAAGAAAAGGATAAAGAATGAGGAGGGGAGAAAGAATGAAAATAATGAGAAAGAGGAAGAGAAATAGGAAAGGACGAAGACACGAATAACAAGGAAAGGAGGAAGGAGAGGAGGCAACGAGAAAAGAAATAACAAAAGAGAGAAAAAGAGAAGCTGGATTCTGGAGGAGGTAATGGGGTGGGTAGAATGAGGAAAAGAGGAGGTAAAGAGAGGAGGCGGACTCCTGCAGCCGCCTCCACTTTCTTCCACTCCACTGCCCGTCCACCTCGGCGAGTGCAAATGGCGAAGGCTTAGGCGAAGTGATTCTGAATGCGGAAAGTCGCCTTGAATGCAGACGGAATGCGTTCGCCGCCAACGCTAATCCCCTGTGAGGCGAAGGCAAAGGGGATCTGTCGTCACGTGAAGGGCACAGGAAACTCAACGCCGTCTTCTCGTATCCAATTCGGAGGCGATGCTTGACAACGGCTCATTCGCGCGATCCGGAGCAGAGATGGTGATCCAAGGGGGCCGAGGGCTCTAGCTGCCGAAGGACTAGACACCCTTTCCGTCCTTTTTCCGATATCGCCTCCACAAAACCGACCCCGAACCGATGGCAGCTCAGTCCTCTGGGTGCTGTGTACCACATGAATGTTCTACACTCTACACGACATATCTGTTCTTTCGTGTAAGAAAACAAGTTGAATGAATCACCATTTGGACGTATCTAAAATTGCGCAGACGGTATAACTTGTTATCGCATATGTATGTCAGTCGTGTGTATGAGTGTGTGTGTGTGTGTGTGTGTGTGTGTGTGTGTGTGTGTGTGTGTGTGTGTGTGTGTGTGTGTGTGTGTGTGTGTGTGTGTGTGTGTGTGTGTGTGTGTTAATACTTGTTTACATCTATATATGTATGTATATATATATATATATATATATATATATATATATATATATATATATGCAGAAAAATCACCAAGGAAAATAACAAAATGGTGTTCATGTATGTATGTATATATATATATACATATATATATATATATATATGTATATATATATATATATATATATATATATATATATATATATATATATATATATATATATATATATATATATGCAGAAAAATCACCAAGGAAAATAACAAAATGGTGTTCATGTATGTATATATATATATATATATATCTACATATATATATATATTTATATATATATATATATACATATGTATGTATATATATGTATATACATATATATATATATATATATATATATATATATATATATATATATGTATGTGTGTGTGTGTGTGTGTGTGTGTGTGTGTGTGTGTGTGTGTGTGTGTGTGTGTGTGTGTGTGTGTGTGTGTGTGTGTGTGTGTGTGTGTGTGTGTGTGTGTGTGTGTGTGTGTGTGTGTGTGTGTGCAGAAAAATCACCAAGGAAAATAACAAAATGGTGTCCACCTGTTTAGATGTAGCAAAACTAAGTCCAAAATCCAGAGCACACTTGGTATCATCATATAAGGATTTATCGAACAAGTTAGTCACAAAATTTGGGTTAGCATGTTTAGTCCAATTGCTTTCTTTGATTAGATTGTCAAGCTTTTTGTCAAGTTTAACACTAAGGGTTTTACTCAAACCTCATATTCCATAGCAGTGGTCTAACAATCCTGATTTCCATTCCACCGGCATAGCACGATAAAATTCACGTCTTTTTTATCCAAATTTTTTTTAACATGGCACTCACTTCAATTTTCATGATCTCAGTGTGTTTCAGTAGAATAATTCTTTGAAAGCCTTCGAATGGTCGAATGCACAAACTTGATAATTGGTTGTTGAAAGGAGACTTGGGTAACACTTGCTCTTCCAATCACCGTTTAAGAAATTTTAGCCGAAGTTTCATCTTGTGGGACTCCGAGAGAGCTGAACAAACTGTTAGACCACTGCAATGGAAAAATGAGGTTTGTGTATAAAACCCTTTGTTTTAAATTTGACAAAAAATTTGACAATTTAATCAAAGAAAGCAATTGAACTAAGCATGCTAACCCAAATTTTGTGATTAACTTGTCCGATAAACCTGAATAGAATCACCAGTGACGGTGATGTCGATCAAATAATTCCGACTGTCGTCCCCGGATTCGAACCGGGCTCGTGATATCACAAAGCCTTCGCCTTGCCAACTGAGCTATCGAGCCTATAAAATTATCTAACCTGGAAATTAATCTACTCACGAAGAACTAGGTGGACTTCTAACTGCCGTCCGTACTTATTTTTACAGAGAACTAGGCCAACTTGTAGCAAGTGGTTAAGCTGGCACGTTTCTTTGATGGACTTATCGTCGTTGTCATACCTGAATAGAATCACCAGTGACGGTGATGTCGATCAAATAATTCCGACTGTCATCCCAGGATTCGAACCGGGCTCGTGAAATCACAAAGCCATCGCCTTGCCAACTGAGCTATCGAGCCTATAAAATTCTCTAAACTGGAAGTTGATCTACTCCCGAGGAACTAAGTCGACTGCAAATTGCCGTCCGTACTTATTTTTACAGAGACTTAATTCCATGGAAATAAAAGAAAGTAATAATTTACCTTTCCTTGATGTAATGATTTAGAGAAATGAAAGGTCTTTCAAATTTGATATCTACAGAAAACCCACCAATGTCCTTTCATATGTACATTTTTATTCGTCTCATCATTGTAGGACAAAAATGTTAGTGTTATCATCAATATTCCCTAGAGCGTATAGAATTTGTAGTCCGGAATTTTTGGGTGATGAATTCTTAAGAATATAT
>NC_134814.1:46848218-46850718 GCF_046742065.1 Oratosquilla oratoria | reverse complement strand
ATCATACGCCTGAAGAAGAAAACATAAAAAGGTGTTTTGGTCATATCCAGGCGAAGAACTACCCACTCGGTTCCTTCGTTCGCGACCGTACAAAGGTCCAATGATTTATCAGAGAATAAGAAGTACCGGGAGGGAGGGAGGAGGGAGGAGGGAGGAGGGAGGAGGGAGGTACTGGAGAGTGGTAAAACGAGAAAGAGAGAAGGACGTGGCCCTCTGGGTTCTTGGTTAAGAAAAGAAAGGAGGATCTTCTGAACGGGTTAGCGTCTTGAAAGAACCCCAAGAGGTCGCGTCCTTCAGCGAGCGCCTCCTGAGTGGTCTCTGACTGGGTCCTTCCCTCCGAAGTCACAATGGTCATCTTCAATAGGCCAGTAACGCGCGTTTCTTCTTCAAGACAGATCGCGGTGGGTGAGGGAGGGTGTGGTGGTGGCGGGGGGAATGAGTGTGGTTGGGAGGAGGGGGAGAGAGATGAGAGAAAGGAGGAGAGAGAGAAGGATGAAAAGTGGATGATGTAAAGAAGGGGTGAAGTGATGGATGGGGATCAGGGGGTGAGGGATGAGGGGGAGAGACAGGAGAGAAAGGAGGAGCGGGAGCGGGGAAGAGATACGATGCGAAGGGAAAATGGGCGTCTGAAGAAAGGAGGAGGAGGAGGAGGAGGAGGAAGAAGAGAAAGAGGAGGAGGAGGAGGAGAAGGAGGAGGAGAAGGAGGAGGAGAAGGAGGAGGAGGAGGAGGAGGAGGAGGCAACAAATGTTTGAGAAGATGAAAGAGGTTCAAGAAAAGAGAAAGGAGGAGGAAAAGATAGCAGAAGTCTGGAAGGGAGGACTGAGGAAAGGAAGGTTACATTGAAAAGACAAAATACTAAACTCTTACTGCCTTGGATTCCTTATAAGCCTAATAAAATTGTCTGTCGTCAGCCAGAATAAACCCCTCGGTTGATTAAAATCACATGGCGGCAGCTAGAATAGTAATGTATTAGTATCCTCATCCCCCGTCGACTACAGGTTCTAACAATGTACGCATACTTTGCCTCTGACTCCTCAATCTACCTTCTCATCTGTCTCCTCTTCATTTCTGTATCGTTCATATTTCACACGCATTTGTGTGCCTCGAAGCATTGTAGCTACACTACAGGAAACTATTCGTCACCTCCAATGCATCATCTTTACCATCATCATCATAAGGTCACACCTGCACAATAACAAATGGAAGCCACTATTACCGCATTTTGTAAAGACAGTCGATTTCATCAAAAGGTACCACATCCCGGAACTCATGTAGGAGCCTGAGGTAATGTTCAAATTCGTTTCATTGTTCAAATATGCATCATATGTTACCATCTCAGTTCATATGTAAGCGGCAACGTTCAAAGTTGGATGTTCAAGAGTCCATTTGAATATTACCAGTTCACTCCGTTCATAAGCTACAATGTTCAAATTTGAGTTGAAGTGTAATAGTTCATCTAAGTATTTCGATTTCAATTCGCATGCAAGTGGCAACATTCAAGTTTATCCCAATGTTAAAACATGCATCTATGCACAACATTGCTAATTCAGTTCATACGGAAGTACCAACATTCAAATTCATATGCATGTTCAAATATTTATCTAGATATAACTGATTGACTTTGTGAATCCCATTTCTTCTTCATAAGTATTTGTATGACGTTCTTCTCCCTCAATTCGAGTTCGAGGATGTATTTGTGAATCAATCGCGCCCATGGCATCATTGTTGGTAGTTAATTTTTTTTTTTTTTTTTTTTTTATATAAGGAGCCTTTATACAAATAAAGATAAAATTCAACCTATATCTGACGGGCAAAAGACAAGGCATTCTTACAATAAATCTAAAAATTAATAAATAAATAAATAAATAAAAAATGCCACAAAGTATGGCGGCCACCAAAGCAATATTACAGTATTTTGTTTAATATACCAAAATTGGAAAATAAATTAGAAAAAAATCATACGCACGTACATGTCGGTGCAATCTCAGCAAAAGTAAATGAACAAGTATATCAAATAAAACAAATATACTCGTATAAGAAGGTAGATAAAAATGGGAAAGGAAAAAATAAGTGCGCTATTACCACCAGAGCATCACGGACACCAAAAACAACGTTAGAGGACTTTGTCTCCCACGAGGATCTCATGGGGTGGCGGTCAACCCTCACATAGTGTTTGTTGTGCGGGCCGGCCACCGGAGCAGGTGATGACTAGAGGGAAAGGGAGGGGAAAGAGGGGAAACAGCTGAGAAGGGCGGAAGGGACGAGGTAAGAAAGAAGGGGAGAAGGAAGGGGTAGGGAAGGGGTCGATACTGAAGGGGTGAAGGGGAAACTGAGGAGGTTTGGGTGTGAGAAATAAGACGAAGAAATAAGAAGGGAGTAGAGGATAGCCCAGAAGGGGGAAAAGGAGGAAAGATAGATGGGGAGGGGGAAGAGCTAGAAAGTAAGGAGAAAGGGGAATTATACTGAAAGGGTAAAGGAGGAAAAGAGTGAGGAATGATG
>NC_134814.1:46798218-46803218 GCF_046742065.1 Oratosquilla oratoria | reverse complement strand
ACATAAGCATTAATCTTTTGATATTTATCCTTGATAATACAACAATCGGTCTTAGCGTTTTCAACACATACAATCTTAAGACTGAATCTAGGATGATCTTCCACACAAAGTAGCTCAATCCCTTTAGAGCATGGCAAGATTAACCCACGGCTCCATCTTACGCGGCCAGGCGACAATTCTCCCTTCACCTTTGTCAGATTCCAGTCAGACAGAAAGGTGTTTCCTCTCTGTCCACGAAGGAAGTGATTATTGTAGACTTGGGCACTCTGGCGGCGTCATCGGAAGCATGGTAGTCTCATATTCGCTCAGTTGTGGGTTCGAATCCCGCACTCCAAGTGCGCACCTCCTGGCGTAGGCGCCTGACCTTTGACACAGGGAACAAATATTCCAGTAGGGAAAGTGTTGGGCAAAAGAGATGGATGGTCAGATATAAGACGGGCAGAGGTCAAAATGTATTGTTTCAGTAAGCTGTATCACAAGGGACACAAGAAAGAATAAGTTGCGGTAAGAAAACGCTGCATTGTTTAACTGACAAGTCAATGAAGAGTTCACAAATCTTCATGTTATTTACAAGGAGAAAACCTATTTTCGATGACCAATGTATTCTGCATCAGCTGAAAGATGTATTGTATTATGATTCAATTCATAGAGATTGTTGCATATCGCTTGTGCCTGGTCGCGGTGGCTTAAGGACGAGGCTGAAGAAAGGAAGGGAGGAAGGAGGACCTGCAAAGAAGCACGTCAACTTCGACGAGGTCTTGCGAAGTGAAATCGTCGAAGTGGGACGAACACAGAAGCAAGAGGAGGCGTGTTCTTCAGTTACCGGCGATTCTCAATGTTGATATCCATTTCTTTTTTTCTTTTTTTTTATGTTTTCTTTCTTATTTTTTCGATCACAGTTTCCTAACCTCCTGCGCACAACTTCAGCACTAGAAAAGACCTTTTACCATCCATCAACTACTAACATTTTTCGACCATCCATCAACTACTACTATTTTTCGACACGTAGCCTCCTTGCAAAAGTTCTACAAATTCCTAGGAGTCTCTATAGACCAAGCTAAGACCAGCTGCTCTAGATGAATATGAATTACGACACGACACAGATGGTCGTGTGGGACCAGCTGCGAAAGCCATCTGCCCCCATGACCAGCAGTCAGATACGGCATAAATTCAAGTGCCGACAGAAGAGGAACATGTAATTTCGAACTTGCATGACTGGTCCTCGAGTTCTCTTGTCTCTACGAAGTGTTTACCCGACCGGAGGTACAACTTGTTCTCGATGAACAATCCACATGAAGAACATTAGTCATCACTGCCAAAGGTTTTGTTCACCGTTGAAGTACCTTATTTGACTTGAACGTTTATTACATCTGCTGCCAGGGGATTTTATTCAGCCAATAAAGAGGCCCAATGTCTGAAATGGATTGATGTGGGTTTTATGTGAGGGTGTACGGAAATGCGCGCATAATGTTAGTAACACCGAGGACAAGTGTCCGAATACTTTCATCTACTGTCTTACCAGTGCATAACCCACTCGTAAAGACAACTATAACCAGGTTAGTGAAACTAATCTCTAATGTGATGACTATGCAGTTTATCATAGTCCTTCAACAAACCCTCAATTCCATTTCGTTTCGCTTTTTTTTTTTCTATTCAACCGTGATAACAGTTAAGAGTTTACAGACAGACTAGATCATCTGTCTCCGAAATTCTATAACTGCAATAGTTCTGCAACAACCCGTGAGACGCAATCCGAACCTTCAGTATCCGGATGAGTTCTATGGATGACAAGGGGAATAGGAGAAGGTAATAGCATAATTTTCACCTTGTTCGTACAAGACCATTAACTGCAAAAGAACCAATAGAAACCTTCCTACCATTGTGGGCCCAGTATGTGTTATGCAGTGTTCGACTCTTTCCACAGCCCCTGAGAGACCCCCCCCCATCCCTATACCCCCATCCCCCAAACTCAACCCTCCATCATCGACCTCCCTCCCACCCCACTCCCCGCTCCCTACCAACTCGCGTCCCTCCTCTGACCCCGCCCTAACTCCGAAGGCCTCCTCCCCTCCCTCGAGTCCCGCCCTCCCTGATACCCCGTCCTCCTCCCCTTCTTTTATGGACCCCATGGTTCCCATTCTCCCCCCCCACTTCCCCCCCCTTTCCCTTTCTCCTCTCAGCACCGCCCCCGTAACCAAGCCCCTTCCGTATATTACCCCACATGAATTTGACTGTTCTCCCTCCCTACTTCCACCCTCTACCATCGTGCTCCATCATTCCATTTATGGACTGCGTGCATCTATATTGATATATACTTCTGTCCATCTGTCATCCTTCACTCAACACTGTAGGTGTATATAGATACATACATTCATATATATACAGTATATATATATATATATATATATATATATATATGTATATATGTATATGTACATATATATATATATATACATATATATCTTTATTTTCCTCGTGGTTACAAGCATAAATCTTTATTCACGTGTTTTATGTGATTACTGTTGCATATATATATATATATATATATATATATATATATATATATATATTTATATATATGTATGTATGTATGTATTTCGTAGAAAACCACTCGTAAAATAAAACACTATGATCCAAACGTTTTCGTCTATTCAGACATCTTCAGGGAATACAGAATGACAATGGGTACGAACATATATACAGAAAATAAATAGACAAGACAGGAATATGGGAGGTCACACAAGCCAATTTCTCACAAAAGCGTATCAGGACGGGGACACGCCGTGGGCTGCTACATATTCAACAATTTTCTTTACAATGAAATTATCCACCTTATATAAGCCTAGACTTACGTTTATAATGTTATCAAAAAATGTTTAATAAGACAGGATTCAATAATGTTTCTATTCAACATAGAACAGCAAGAGACAATTTCATTGGAATTATTCCAATCAATGGCATGGTAACGGTCTCTTTTATGTACGAAAATCCCACTGGACCATTAACCAGATCTCACACTATACCTATGTTGACTAATTTTAGGAACTAAGTCTTTTCATTGTAAACAAATTGTTGAATATGTAGCAACCCACGGCGTCTCCCGTCCTAATATGCTTTGGTGAGAAATTGTCTTCTGTCATCTCCCATGTTGTCTTGCCTATTACTTTTCTATATATATGTTCCTACCCATTGTCATTATGCATTCCCTGTAGATCTCTGAATAGACGTAAACGTTTGGATCATAGTGCCTTATTCCATGAGTAGTTTTCTGCGAAACCTTACATTCACGCGTTTTAGTAAACTGGTATTCATATACATATATACATATATATATATATATATATATACATGTATATATATACATATATAAATATATATATATATACATATATATATATATATATATGTATGTATGTATATGTATGCACATAACTCTGCCATGGGGAATGACATCTAAATCCCATGCCGGTCCCAAGCCCGGATAAAAGAGGAGGGTTGTCATGACAGGCCTAGCTAGCCGGTGGCGTAAAAAGACCTATTTGCTCGAGTAACTCAAGGGACAGCCTCGGAACTAGGACGGACCAATCGAAGACGAAATAGGAAACGTTTATGGACCAGAGCTCGAACTATGCCAAAAATAAGATGTGCAACTTTAAACATTGCCACATACAAGGACAAAGAAGAAGAAATCATTGAAATGATGCTGAGTAGAAAAATAGACTTATTTGGTATGGCGGAGACAAGACAGTTTGGAAAGGAAAGAGGAAAAGATTTAGGTGGTGGATTTGTTTTGATGTATAGTGGAGTTGAAACAGGAAGAAGAAAACATGGGGTAGCAATTATAATAGGACCAACACTCTCACCATATATTTAAAACGTAAAATTGATAAATGAGAGACTTATGTACTGTGTACTGAACATCAAAGGTAAAAGATACTTTATATATCAGGTGTATGCACCTCAACAAGGACACACCGATGATGAAAAAAGGGAGTTTTTAGAGATGCTGGAGGATAACATTGATATGGACCCAGATAATGTCATTATAATCATGGGTGATTTTAATGCTAGGGTTGGACTGGACAGAGGAGGTATACAGAACATCATAGGACCCTTTGGAGAAGAGGTGAAAAACAGAGAAGGGGAAAATCTGATAGATTTATGCATGAGAAATAATATGAAGATTATGAACGGCTTTTTTAAACATAAAGATGAACATAGGTATACAAGATACAGATGGAATCAGTTAACCGATCAATTTGACCAAAAGTCCATTATTGACTACATGCTGACATCTGATAAAAGATTATTCAACAACGTGAAAGTTGTACCAGGTGATTCGCTAAATTCAGATCACAGACTTCTAATTGGAGATTTAAATATTAAGAAGATAAAGCAAAGACAAATACAAAAGAGAAAAGTCATCAAAGTTCAGTCATTAAAAGATGCTGAAACAAAAGACAATTATCAGGTAGCAGTAGATGAGAAAATTAATCTCAGAGAGGAAGCAGCTGAGGATTGGGAAGATCTGAAGGAAATAATTAAAGATGTAGCAGAAGAAACGTTAGGAACAAAAATGGTGGGAGGAAGTAAGAAAAGACATACACCATGGTGGACAGAGGAAGTAAAGTGTGCAGTAAAAGAAAAAGTGAAGGCACTAAGAAAGTGGTTGAGACATAAAACGCTTGAAACAAGAATAGAGTATGTCACTTCAAGAAATAAGGCAGAAGAAGTAAAGAGAACAGCAAAACAAAATGTTTGGAAGAAGTTAGGAGAGACAATAGAACAAGATCTAAAAGGTAGTAAGAAGAAAATCTTTGGATTAGCAAAATCATATAGAAAAGATAAGAGTATGGTGCATAACATTAAAGATGACAAAGGTAATGTTATTGTAGAACCCAACAAGATAAACGAGAAATGGCAGAGTTATTTTGAAAACCTACTGAATGTGGGAGGTGAAGACATAGATGAAAGTATAGAGAACGAAGAGGACGTTGAAG
>NC_134814.1:46773218-46785718 GCF_046742065.1 Oratosquilla oratoria | reverse complement strand
CGCGAACACCCCTGAAGCCTCCACTAGGGCGGCCAGAACACACACACTCACACACACATACACATACACACACACACACGCGCGCACATACACACACGCACACATTCACATACTCGCCCACACCCACATAGCCTCTTGCGCATGAGTCACATTAGTCTAGGGCCAATCACATGCCAGATCAAGCATTGATGAAGCGTCCAGCGGCCCACGATTACTGCTAAATCAAGTTGGATAAAAAGCGGCCTTCAGGTTCGCCCAAGAAAGGGGGACGGCGCAGACTCGCCACAGTGGACACCCAGGCGGCAGAACTTACGGGTGGCACAGACGAGGCGGAGGAGGGAATCGAGTATGAATTTGTATGAGGTGCACCACGGTTTAAAATTAATACGTATAATTTCCATTCACATACTACGGACAGTATAATCTCGTACATGGCCGGGGTGAGTGAGAGAGAGGGTGTAGGCTTGTATGACGGCAGGCGAATACCAATCAACATAAATAGGAAGACGCGACCGTTCTCTCTTAAATTAGTATTAAGCATCCAGGTGGCATGCCGTTCTGGGAACTCTCAAGTGTGATATGTTTAGCCTGAGAAGTATATTCGACCCGACGAGAGCCAGTGTCCACCTGTTCCACTCTAGATATTTCTATCAAGAAATTAGATACGCCTAGATAGAGTGGATCCTCATTACCTCGAATCACATTGTATGGAGTAAAAAAATTTAGAAGTCTGAAAGAATATTTTCTGGTCTTGCAAAATGGCAATTCTGCCCCTAACGCATTTCAGCCCTCCCTTTAATCTCCTCTGTTACTTAACTTACATGCTGACCTCTTTGTTATTCACCGCACGCTCACCGTTGAGATATACGTTCAGGCCATCCACGAAAGACTTGGCTCTTGCCTCTGCATAGCTGTTGGTTTCAGCCACACAAACTGCAGACAGCTTCATTACGCAGGCAGCTGCCTCCAAGGCACTTCTAAGCTTGTCCATAATGTCACTCCCAAGAGCCTCTGATTTCTTAATCTTTTCCTCCCGACTCGGATGAACACATTCTTATCGCAAGGAACATTTTTTTTTCTTCCATCTACGTTTTTCATATGACGGCAAAAAAATAAATACAATGTTACAATGCGTCTACTTGTGAGTCTGTGGACTCTTGCTGCCTTCTGGAAGTCATCAATCAAACGCGTTCCTCCTCTCTATCCGCTTCTCCTTATATCTATTTTAAGCCATGACACGCACCAGAAGAAGGGCCGCTCCTGCAGTCAATCCGGGGCAAAGATCCCTACACGCCATATTCAATCACCTCCCGGAATTATCCTTTGCATTTATCCACACCATTTATTCCTTGGGCGACGTCGCTTGTTCTCTGTCCGGGGCGACCTCAATCAACACACAACCCAGTCCTATCACACAACTTAGAATCAACCTCGAAGACTTGCTGTCATATGCAATTCACTTCGCCCTTCTCGGAGTCTCAATATTTCACAGCGTTCTGTCACTGCCTTCGTTGTATTACAGGAAAGACAATGCATGGAGAGTTGGCAGGGTAACATCTGCTCCGACATTATGCCGAGTTTCAATTTGTCAAACCTGAAGTCAAACTTATTTTATGAAAACTTTCCGACATCTACGATTCCCTCGCACGCCAGGCACGCCCGAGAGATACTCGAAGTCATTCTTTCGTCTCGGGTGGTGAGTTCGGATGGAGGAAGAAGACAAGTGATGAAGAAAGACAGAAAGAAAGAAAGAGACAAAACCAGAGGCGAGGATGCGTAAAATAATGCTTCGGTTTGGACAGTAATTAAGAAGATAACGCCGCTTCTCCTGAGGTTGGCGATTTGCAGACGAAGACGAGACGTGTGTGTGTGAGGGGGGGGGGAGCTGCTTCTCTGAATCAGTGAATGTTGTGTGACTTTTTTGGACTTGGTCATCACCAGACCACCTCTCTCCTCTCCTTACACCCCCATCTCATGAATTTTAATGATAACGATAAAAGTGGAGTAGGTGCACACCCAAATATATATATATATATATATATATATATATATATATATATATATATATATATATACTTATCCATATTTTGAGGTGGAACAATAAAAAAAAAAATATCCCACCAACCAGAAAATCCTTTCTGCCGTATCAGTACCTTCATGACGAATACTTCTGACCCAAATCACTCCTTTCAGTGCTTTAGGAGAAATGGTTCTGTTTATCAAGCAACAGAAAAACAAACTTGTTGCTCTTGTTTTTATCTTCTGCTGTTGAACAAATGAAGCGAGGAGTAAGGTCTTATAGTCAGCGGAGGCGGGTTTTAGATTTAGTCACTATGTTAATAAGAGTGGGGGAAGTTTCCTTACAGGGTTTTACTACTGATGGTGACTGGGGACATGAGCCTGAAAGACATGTGTTGGCAGTTGCGGACACACAACCTAATCGCTCATCCAGATTTCCATCTTTTTGTAGGACCTTTTTTTATGTCGTTCGGTACCCACCAAGCCAGGAGGCTAGACATGGGATAGGAACATCCTCACCCCTTTCACTTGGGTCCCTTTCACTCCACTCTTAAACCCCTTCGTTGCAGCCGGTTTATACACGACGAGGCTATCTCATGAAGAGAGCTCTTCCTTTCAGGTCTTGATCCTAATGTCTTTAAACATGAAACCTTTCAGTCATTTATTCTCACTGCCGCCAGATGATTTTAATTCAGTCATGGGGTCCCCCCACACCACCCTCCACCAGCCGCACCCCCACCTCCACCCCTCCACAGTGGAATCAAAAGTTATTCTTCTTGTGTTCTCCCTCCTCTGCTAAGCTCTTAAGGCACTCAACGACGAAGGGGAAATTAAGGAATATTCCACAGCTCACTCGCTCTGCTAACAACCCGTAATTTCCTTTGGAAGAACCATACCATGTCGTTTGCAGTCCTTGAAGATCCTTGTGAAGTTATGTGTAACGAATTTAACTGTAGAAACACATCGACACTCCTAAGGACTTTCGCCTGAAGGTTCTCGGCTGTTGTTACCATGAAGTAAAAAAAAAAAAAATGGTGGAGGCTAGAGTCGTGTCCTACGAATCCAGGCACACTGGGCAAAGGTAGTTCTTGAGTTGTCTCCTCATGTATTCGTGTATATTTCTCAATGTGATTCGGTTTTTCCAAGAAGGAAATGGCCTTCAGACACGCGAAAAAAAAATATATTTTTGCTGTCGGTTCTCCCACCGCAACTCATTGTAATTCGATCTAATTTCATCTTGTCCATTTATGGAAAGGTAACTCTAAAATCTAACTATATATACAACCTGATCATGTGCTGGCTGACAGAGCTTGCGAATGACATCACTTTACCCTATCTGAGCCCCACGTGCAGTCGTTTTGACTCGGGGGTCATTCTCAAAAACCCAGACATATTTTACATGTTCAGAATTGAGACTACAAATCGACGACAAAAAATCATCGACTTCCTTGTCTCGCGTGAAGGCGACATGACGTCATGACATTATCCTGCTCTTTGGCTGGGACACAAACACTGTCTATCTTCTCCTCTCTAAGACTGTTCCTGAGGAACTAACCATCACTGAAATTCCATGCCGGAGGGGAAAAAAAGTAGCCATTGATAGCAAGATCCTTAGTGCGTTTATTACGAATCAACACACGTAAATTAGTCTGTGGATTTTTTTTTTTTTCATGTGATTCTTTGCCTCGTGTAAATGGTGGTGCACAATGAAACCACGGAATTGTAATAAATATGTAAATTATATAGCACTATAAGACAATACGTGCGCACACCTTGGAGACGAGATCAAGACTTACTGCTTGGGGGAAAGGACACCAAGCCCCGAACTAGTGCGGGAAACATGCACGATTTGCCTTGGTTCTCCTTACAAAAAGGCACACGGCAATATAAAATGACAATAACAAAATTAATATACAATAAAATCTATGGCAATTGTTAGCTCACTTTGTACCAACACTTTCAGTTCTCTTCTCTCCTTAATTACTGGATTTAATTCTGTTAACTGTTCATTCTGTGATATAATATTTCTTCGTTTACTTTCTACTTTCTTCACTTTCTTCTTATCATCGTATAATTGTAAGTCACTCATCTGTAGGCCCCATGCCTCTTTCGTAGTGTATGCTTTTAGTCAAGTTCCATTACTCAGTAAACGAAGGGGAATTAAATTGAACTTAAACTTTTCTTCATTTTCTTCACGAATTCTTGTACAACGTCTTGTCTTAGGTACAACAGAGGATCCCCACCTGGGATTCCTTTAACCCACCAAGCCAAGTCTGCTTCGACGTCACTATTTAATTCATCCAATAACTTTGACCGTTACAAATAAGTGCCACCCTTTAAGGGCGTGACTTTACCTCCGTGCACCAATAAATTTTCTACTCCTCCACCCTTTCCTCCAATCAGAAAGACTATTATACTGTCTCAAGCAATACTGCTTACGCAAGCAATCTCGTCACGAAGCGAAGTGGCTTTAGCGTTAACAATCTGTAACATCAGCACCTATATCGATACCCTAGCTTGTGTTTACAAACATTGGGCGGTGAGCGAGAATATACAACTCTGCAACTCCGTAGCTGCCATTGTTTTCAAAACATCTAAGTCATAAAATTAATTTCTCGCCACCTACCCCTCTATCTACCTACTTGTCTACTTTAAACTACCAGCCTTTTACACAATTATGCAATGGAAAAATATAGCCACAATTGAACACTTCGCAAGTACAATACATAATACTTGTACAATGTTGTACGTAATTATAATATGTACACAAATGTACCATAGCATTACAGCGTTCGGCCACCACTACTCGGTGATCACATCTAGTAAACGAGAAAAATGAATGACCGATGCAAGACAAAATTCACAATTTATACAACAGACTCTACAAACACTACAGTGTACATACAAAGAGTGGAAAAAAATTAACATTAGCTCACCCCATACATAGAAAAATACATAATATATAGAGATGTATAAGAATTGCATACAACATATAAAGATACATAAGAGCTGCATACAATTATATAAAGATACATAAGAACTGCATACAAATATATAAAGATATATAAGTACTGCATACAAACATATGAACTACATAATAATCGCATACAAACATATGGAATACATAAGAACTGCAAACAAATATATGAAGCACATAAGAACTATATACAAACATATAAAGATACATAAGAACTGGCGCCAGTTAAATAAGAGACAAACGATAGCAACCGCCGGACGTTCGGGACATAACACTTAATATCTAAACAATAGTTACACATTATACCTAAGAAATGGACACAAAAATGGTAAACATTACAAAGAATACAATACAAGACACCATGGATACATCATAAGCAATGCATAGGACCCCTTGAACGGAGATTATAATTGTAAAGAGTAGATACAGAAGGCATAGTTTGTACAGTGGGCCTTGGGAGAAGCCGGGCAAATGCAGGGGTAGGCATTCTTGTTACCTTAAGCCTATCCGCGTGTAACACTTCACTCAGTCCCTGGGAAGGATCAAAGATCCTGAACTTATTGGAATACGACTTCTCAGTAACCAAAAGGGGACCTGTAAACCTACAATTGAGTTTAGATTGGCGGTCAGGCATGCTTTTATAAACATGATCACCAATACTTATGTTAACAGGCGTAGCCCGGCTATGCTGGTGTTTCAACATTTTGGACTTGGAGTCATCAAGTTTATCTCTGACAGAATTATAATCCCTATGTAATGTGTGACATTGGAATTGACTATAATAATCAAAATTGTATAGGGGACGAGTAGGACGGTCTAACACATCATGCGGGAGCCGTTATTTTTTATTCCATAGATAACGAAATGAGGCGTCTTACCTGTGGAAATATTAATTGTGCTATTAATGCAAGCACTGGCATGAGGAAGGTTATCCTCCAAAGATTCATGGAGGTTACTACTAACGTGCCTGAGAATATCCAAAATCTTCCTATTCATCTGCTCTACTAGACCATTAGACGCAGGATGGTGAGCAGTCACAAAGGTTTGCGTGATGCCGTAGCTTTCACAAATGCTCGCTGACACCTCATTCCTAAATTCAGTCCCATTGTCACTAAGGAGCACTGAAGGAGTAGTGTATGGACAAAAAGCATGTGAAACTAAAGCATGGGCAACTACTGGAGCAGACTTGCTACGTAAGGGAGCCAATATTACAAAGCGACTTAAGTGGTACACATACACAAGGACACATACAGAACCTTG
Source organism: Oratosquilla oratoria (assembly GCF_046742065.1). Classification (NCBI taxonomy): domain Eukaryota; kingdom Metazoa; phylum Arthropoda; class Malacostraca; order Stomatopoda; family Squillidae; genus Oratosquilla; species Oratosquilla oratoria. The sequence goes on along the minus strand of NC_134814.1, from coordinate 46,779,462 downwards.
AGTACTACGAGGCAATTGTAAAAGATCTATAGCTATAGTCTGAAAGGGACGAAGAGTAGGGTACTCTAGAATAGGGGCAATGTGCGTAGAACCTTTGTTCTAGGCACAAGAGCTACACTGGGCTACTTGAGTGGTAATGTCCAGTAGCATTTTTGGTCAATGATATTTCTTGCGAGCCATAGCCAGTGTTTTGCCAAGACCTGGGTGACCAGCCTGAGGGGCATCATGAGCAAGGAACAGAACAACAGGGACTAGAGACTCAGGGATCACTAAATGTGGCACATCCTGCTCAAACACTTCCACATTACGAATAGGAACATTCTCCCGTAGAGAAAATTGGGACAAGAGTACAGGTAAATCTGGTAAGGTGGTATCATCACCAGGGAGAAGTTGCCAATTACTGTAACTGCTGGTACAGATATATTACGTGATAGTGCATCAGCAACATTGTCTGCACGTCCTGGAATATGCTTAAGGGTCGGGTTAAATTCTTCAATTATAAGGAACCATCTGGCTAGGTGGCCTGAAAAAATTTTACCATTGAAAAGCTGGGTGACAGCAGTGTGGTCCGTGTAGACTGTAACAGGATATCCAAAAAATGACATCTCGAAAATGCTTTAAAGCCCACACTATTGTCAGTGCCTTTAAATTTGTAACAGAGTAACGAGACTCAGATTTGTTAAGAACACGACTAGCATATGCAATAACATGAGGTCTACATCCATCTGTAACAGAAGCATCTGCACAGATAGTAAAGGGAAGACTATAATCTGGGAATGCCAACACAGGCGCTACAGTAAGTGCAATCTTCAAAGAATAAAATTTTTCCTGATAAAGATCCCCCACTGTAAAGGCGTATCCTTCTTGAGGAGACGTGTAAGAGGAGATGCAATTGAAGCAAAATTCTTAATGAATGCACGATGGTATCCTTCCAGCCCAAGGAAGGAACGTACATCTTCAACTGACCTAGATGTAGGGAAGTCCCTAACTGCTTTAATTTTATCATCTGTGGTGTGAATACCATGTTTGTCTACAACATGACTAGGAATTGGATATTAGATATAAAAAGAGAACACTTAGGCAAATTTATTTTCAATCCAGCTTCAGCAAAACGTTGCAAGACCAGAGACAACTTATGGAAATGGCATTCCATATCCTTGGGAGTATTCCGCAACCCCATGGGCCAATGAAGACATTCATAATGTCTAGTGGGAGTCGAGAAGGGCGTCATCTTACGAGACTTCTACTCCAAGGGAATCTGCCAAAAGCCAGCCTTTAAGTCTAAGGTGGTGAGCATCGTATTACCAGTTCCAATGGACTGGAGAAGATCACTTAATACAGGCAAAGGGTAATGGTCTGAAATAGCGACGTCGTTAACTCGTCTATAATCAATAATAGGACGAAAAGGTCCGTCCATCTTAAGCACCAGGAGGAGCGGTGAGTTCCACTCAGAGTGAGGCTCTTGTACAACGCCTTCACGTATTAAGTCGTCAACCAAGGACTGTACTATAAGCCGACGAGAAAGAGGTAACCTGTAAGAGGGAACGTAAACAGGACGAACACCTGGCTGAAGATCAATTCTATGAACCACACGATCTGTAACACCTAATGGATTACCAGTTAAAGTCAAAGCTTGACGGTGATTTACTAACAGTTCAATGAGAAGGGGCGTCTCATCAGGAAAATCAATCTCACCTACATACGTTGCAAACTTGGAGGCCAAGTGAGCTGTGTCACTTGCTTGTGTAGACGGTAGCACAGGAGCTGCTATGATAGGAAGTGAATCCTGGAAAGCATCAACGTCAACTACTTCAAAAGAGCCCAAGTTACTGCCAGGAAAGAGGGTGATAGGAGCACCTGTGACATTGGTCACCATAGCTGTGGTAACATGATTCTCAAGAATAGTGGAGAGAGCTCCTTCCAATGCTACGACGAACACGAACGGACTCAAGCTGAGATAAAACGTCAGACCCAATTGAAGCACCTGAAATGCGCACCGTAAGTCGAACTGAACTCGAAGGTTCGTCATAATGATCTCCTACAACAACATCAGCACAAGAAAGAAGAGGAAAGTTAAAACTATTAGAACGCTTTGAAAGGAACTGTACGGTCTGATCATGCACAGAAGGGGAGATACAAACAGAAATTGGTCTCTCCATTGCAGGAATAACAGAATTATAGAAAGTCACTTCACGGCGCCTAGGAGATAGATCTATGCCATGCGTTATATGAGCATCAATGTCCAAAAGGCAATCACAAATAAGAGCAACTCCAGAAACAACAACAAAAGTAACATGAAAAACGGTAAGGGAAATGCGAATAGACCCAAGAATAGGCAAAAAGAACATTGGCCAGAATGAAAACTATTACAAAAAGGAGATTAAGGGAGATTGTACAAATTCCGGAGAGTATAACAATCCTTTCTACCTATAAGACTATATTCTGCATCAATATCTACAGTGACTGAGATAGGTGTGTTCTCCGTTAAAAATTGGAAGGTGAGTAATTGAGAAGACTCTGCAGCCACCAAAGGGATGATCTGAGATCGGACATTACTGGTCAATCCTTTGGTTTGTGATACGGGCGCTGGTGAAAATGGGACTAAAGTTGCCTGGGTTGAGGAAAGGTCTCAGCTCTAAGTCTCAAAATATCAAAACACTAATCAGTCGAATGTTTACAATGACCATGGATATAACAGTAGCTAAGTTTGTCCTGAGACTCTACCCTAGAGAGGTCATGTGTCACGTTAGAAAAGGCATCAAATAAGTTCATACGGGCAGTGGACTGCCTTGACTTGTGCTCATGACTCTTACGGCGAAAGCAAAAAGCACTTGAATGACCTGACCTGTTACAATAGGTACATGTAAGTACAGGAGATGTAAATGTAGCTGAAGGAGAACTTTGAGTAGCTACTGACGACTGAGGGGGTGGAGGAGGAGAAAGAGTAATACTGGTATGTTGATGTGCATTGCTAATACACAAAGAACCAGAAGGCACTTCCTTTAATGTACTTGAAAGCCTTGTTGTAAAAGATAATAGCGATTCGTTCGTCTTATAGCTAAGATAAGATGCCGCTCTCCTCTCAAAAGGATATTCTAAAATAAGGCGGAACCTATCTAAAGTGATAGCATCTTTATCTAGCCACTCTGAATGGTAAAGAGACTCTAAGGCTTTGACAGCTATCTTGCTGGCCTGGGCCTGAGCACGCATAGAGTTAAGAGTGCCCAATCGGGATGTAAATCAGCCAACATAAAATACCATTAAACATTATTACTTACAGGGGTATCAGAAAATATTTTGAGGAAATTAGCTCTGAAAGTATCATAATTATAGTTCAAAGCCTTGGGGTCAAGACACGAAGCTGACAACATCTCAGCTGCCAATGAATTAGGTACAAGTTGTGACTTACGAATGAGATTTTCTCAGGTCCAGTCGAAACATTTGTATTCACTATACTATCTTTGCACTGGCGAATAAAATGAGCAGTCTTATACTGGTGATCCTGACCATAAAACTTAACAATAGATGGATCCTGATGCAACAAAGTGAATGTATGAGCCATTGTCTTGGACGGATTTTGAGGGCTAAACGATGACAATCTGGGCTTAGATATTTTTGAAGTGGGGCAAGGTAACTGTAATCCACTCCTTAATAGCATGAAAGATAAAGACATACAAAAATAATGGCGATCGCGTAGCAATTCACCTCACGAACTGGAAACTCGTTTGCCTAGAAAAAAGTCAACAATAATACAAATTTTCCATGACTCACAAATAAAAGGAAAACTGTACCGCAAGGGGTAACTATTCAAAAAATTAAGGCAAAATGGCTTAATGTGACGTCACTAATATGGCTGCCAATGGCATAAGCAACAACGCGTAAACTAATATGACCGCCTCTAACATAAGAAATAGCCTGGCCAGAGAAATTAATTATTGATCAATTATTACACTATAAACACAACAATACAATATGACATGCATGCGAAAACAACAAAAGAAGTACAAGCTTGAACACTAATGGTAAATATTTACAGAAAAGGTAGCGAAAGTCACTGAAAAACCAGCGAAGGAAACCGGCTGACACGGAGACGATTTACGTAGACACAATCTGTTCAATAATCTTTCTCCCTTCGTGTCCCAGATTAAAGCTGACACACGCAGGATCACTAGGTGATTCTTCGATGAACGCAGATGGTGACTGTGAGAATAAAAGTTAAAAGAAAAAAAAAAACAAGATGCTAAGCTGGAGACCACATGGGACCACCCGAAAATCACCTGACACGCCCGTAGAATACTGTTCCTGAGCACCATCTCACACAAAAATATCAAATGTCACTGGTAGGAATTGTTCCAATGGCACCATGATTAAATAACTGTCTGCAAAAAAGGAAGAAAAAAAGAGAAAGAGGAACAACCGCACGAAGCCACGAAACTGGCAGAATTCACAACACTTCAAAGTTCAAAAGTAGCCTTTGTTCGTAACACTATAAATGCACCAAAAAAAATTATACAAAAGTAATTGTTTTAACGCTGTGCTACCATTTTATGTAAAGGGTGAGACAAAATGAAACCTCGGGATCGAAATAAATATGTAAATTATATAACACTACAAGACAATACATGCGCACACGTTGGAGACGAGATCAAGACTGACTGCTTGAAGTTACGCCAAGTCCCAAGCTAGTGCGGGAAACATACACGATTCGCCTTGGTTTTCCTTACAAAAAGGCACACGGAAATATAGAATGACAATAACAAAATCAATATATAATAAAATATATGGCAATTATGCAATGGAAAAATGCAACCACAATTGAACACTCCGCAAGTACAATACATAATACTTGTACAATCTTGTACGTAATTATAACATGTACACAATAGTATCATACCATTAAACTCGCCGTAGACATTTACAAGAGAGGATACGCTCTAGCTTCTGCATTCAAGAGCCTAATAGAGACAGATGTCTCCAATAAGGAAACTCCAAATCTCAAAAGCCTTCAAAATTTGGAATGAGTTCAAGATTCGCTGCGGGCTTGCTACGTCAACCTAAAAAAAAAAAAAAAAAAAAAAAAAAAAAAAAAAAAAAAAAAAAAAAAAAAAAAAAAAAAAAAAAAAAAAAAAAAAAAAAAAAGGTCACACCTGACAGTTCTTTGCCTTAACAGGGATTTCTGTGTGGGACAGTGAGGTTCTGGGAAAGTACTTTTCGATAGTCCCAGTAGATGGAGTCTATTGTACCTCAAGGCTTTAATTAATCAATAAATTGAAAGGCGAATACATACGAATTTGTAATCAAACATATAAACAAGCAGCTTAATGAATGAATAAATGAGCATTAGATGAATAAATGACTGAAATTCTAAATGTGGTTAAATAAACAAATAGAAAAATAGATGAATACTCGTACTGGTTAATTAATTGACTATTTAATGAGATTGTTAAACAAATGAATAAATGAATGAATGAATAAATGGATACAGTTGATGCATCTTTTATCATATGATCATTCTATACATCACCAATGCGTCAGCAAAGCAGTGATTCACAAACACGTGTCTTAGAAAAAATGTAGGGTCTTTGATTTGCCATCCGGTGTGGCAGTTTCCGGGAAGTGCCGGAAATTCTTTCGTTTTTAATCTTTTTCAGGGGTTTGAACCCACTTCTTACTGACGTTTATTATAATTGATCATCTTTCTCAAAAGTCCACAGTTGATTGTGCGACTGTATGGCTTTTTGAATAGTGACTCATCTTTTGGTTCATTATTCCTCTTTATTGAGATCATACTCACTAGTTGCTTCGTAATGCATTTGACTTTGTTGCTTTTAAAAATTCACGCAAAACTGTGAGTTTTGTTCATAACCATTTCAAAGCCAGAATATGAACAAAAGTCGAATACAGCATATGAGCGTAAGTGTTAATCGCTTCTCTATAAAAAGAATGTAAGTGGTATTTGACGCTTAACAAAAAGAACTATTTAAAGTACACCACTGAAGCCAAGAAGTTAGTTGAACATTTGTACACACACACACACACACACACACACACACACACACACACACACACACACACACACACACACACACACACACACACACACACACACACACACGCACGCACGCACACACGCACACACGCACACACGAACGCACGCACGCACACACACACACACACACACACACACACACACACACACATGAGCTCTCTTCCGGGAGGGAAATAGCTGTCGATCACGAGTCCA
>NC_134814.1:46760718-46765718 GCF_046742065.1 Oratosquilla oratoria | reverse complement strand
GGTGGAGGTAGAATGTAGATTGAGAGAAGCGAGTAAATGCCTTGGTGGATTGAAGAGTGTAATGAGGAATAGACATTCGGGAATGGATGCTAAGAGGAGACTGTATGAAGGAGTGATTGTGCCAACAGCACTGTATGGGGCAGAAACATGGAACATAAGAGAGGAAGAGAGAAGGAGTTTGAATGTGTTTGAGATGAGGTGTCTGAGAAGTATGATGGGGGTTACTAGGCTAGATAGGGTGAGAAATGAGTAGGTGAGGAGAAGAACGGGGGAGGAAAGGGAATTGGGAGATAGGGTTGATGAAAGAGTATTAGGATGGTTTGGACACATGGAAAGAATGAGTGAAGAAAGACTAGTAAAAGAGGTATGGAAGGCAGATGTGGAGGGAGTGAACATGAGGGGACGTCCTAGGATGAGGTGGATGGATGGGGTGAAGGGGGCTTTGGGGAAGAGGGGAATGTCTGTTGAGGAAGGAAGGGAGAAGACAGAAGATAGGGGTGAGTGGAGAATGGTTGTGTATGGATGATGCTGTGATGCACGAGGTGGAATGGGCGGGGGGATGGGGGGTGAGGTAGTATGTGTGAGCAAAATTTGACGTAGCCCGAAGGGATTTTCCCCCGTCTTCTCCTTTTATGCAATGGGGGGTCGGAGAGGGGGGGTCGCCGATTTAATGAAGCGGCCTTGCTGTGGATGTGTTGTGTCTTGCGACACTACTTCTGACCCAGGGCAGTGGACAAGGTGCAGGGATGACCCCCAGGAGGTGCTAAGATAAGAGGGAGGGTGGAGGGGTGTGGAGTGTATTCAGGGATAGAATGGTTGGGAATGATTTTATGCCTTTTTCTTTTTGGCTACCTCCCTTGTAAGGGTAAAAAAGCCTTGGTATATGTATGTATGTATGTTATTATCATTATTATTGTTGTTGTTATTATCATCAGTTATTATCTTTATAATTCTCTGCCCTTTCGTGAGACCCTCTCGCACGTTTTTATCCCTTGTGATCGTCAAATATTCTTAGTTAAGGTTCTCTACCGCTTTGCCATGATACTATCATCTGAGTTCACGACTCCCACCCATATTCACACACACGCACGCATACACGCGCGCGCGCACACACACACACACACACACACACACACACACACACACACACACACACACACACACACACACACACACACACACACACACACACACACACACACACACACACACACACACACACACACACACACACACACACACACACACACACACACACACACATACACATCTACGCCACCTCCACAGCCTCGCCCACGCAGCGTACCCAAATTGCCCTCCACACCTCCGTACCCTCCACATAAATTACTATTCTCTCCTCATAAACATAAATTACATTTTTTTGATGTTGGACTCGCCGTGACAATCTTCCCTTCTCTCCTCCTCTTCTTCGTCTTCCTCCACCTCGCCCTCCTCCTCCTCCTCCAGCCTTCTCTCTTCGGGTGGGTCCTCCTCATTTCTGAATATCCAACTTGGTGCTTCAAGGACTTGTTTGCTCTTATCTTAGAGGAGGGGGGGGGAGCGTTTGTCCTTAGAGATTTCGCAGGTGTCCGTGGGTGGTACTGATGTCGGTTGAGGGTAGCAGCACGCAGTGGCAAGTCAAGAGAATGAACCTTGAAATCTGAACTTCGAAGGCTGATTTTTTTTTTTTTTTTTCTCTTTTTTCTTTTATCTTGGTCTTATATTAAATGAAAGGACGAGTGTTCACTATAAGAAAATGAAACTTTTTGCCTTTTTTCGTAGAGTATAAAGAATTTTTTATAAAAAATATATAATTTTTATAAAAAAAAATTACATATATTTTTTTATAAAAATGGGTAAAGTTATTTAAGAACTTTAAATTTTTTTGGAAAAAATGTATATAATTTTTTTATAATTTTTCTTATAAAAATGGCTAGAGTTATTTAAGAATCTGGAGTATGATAATGTATCGCACTATGGAAGGTATATTACGAACATTTCTTATTCCAGCAGAAATAGCATTACCATGTGGTATACTGTAACCACACAAACCTCATCAATTTTAGTTTAACATTAACATTATCTCTTTCAATATTTAGCTGGTAAATAGGATCAATTTTCGAAACCAGATCAAACCTCTACACCTGACGAAAATTACACAATTCACCCTTATGTCACAAGGACATAAAATCTTTTGTGAAAAAATTCCCTCACAAGGGTGCGCTGGTGGCGCAATCGGAAGCATGCTGGACTTGCATTCGCCTAGTTGTGGGTTCGAATCCCGCACTCCTCTCCCATTCCCAGCAGTGACTCTTAGCTATCTGCCCCAACAATCCAATCGCATATTATTATTATCATTATTATTATTATTATTATTATTACTATTATTATTATTATTATTATTATTATTATTATTATTATTATTATTATTATTATTATTATTATTATTATTATTATTATTATTATTATTATTATTATTATTATTATTATTATTATTATTATTATTATTATTATTATTATTATTATTATTATTATTATTATTATTATTATTATTATATATTATTATTATTATTATTATTATTATTATTATTATTATTATTATTATATTATTATTATTATTATATTAATATTATTATTATATTATTATTATTATTATTATTATTATTATTATTATTATTATTATTATTATTATTATTATTATTATTATTATTATTACTATTATTATTATTATTATTATTATCATTATTATTATCATTATCATCATCATTATTACAAATATCATTATCATCATCATTATTACAAATATCATTACCATCATTTTACTCATTTATTCATCAACATTCATTTTTTGATATGTATTGTACATATTTGTTGATTTTGATTTACTTGTTTAATATCTAGTTTATGTTTGGCCGCTATTTGAAATATAGTATGTTAATAATAAATAAATAAATGAAATACCCACAGGAAAGCAAATCGACCATTACCGCAGCAAGAGAGATGAACGCCGATGTCTTTCTTGACATTGCTGCCAAGGAGAGGAACCTGTCAGCGCTGCGGACACCCCCGGCAGGAGGAGGGGCGCGGCCCGGTCACCTCGCCGCCAAGAAAGGTGCCCCAGCCCTTCACCTGCCCGTATAATCTCGGCCAGCCAATTAACGCCAGGTGAGGCTGGATTAGTCGGGAGGGCACCTCGAGCGCAGAGCATCGCTGGAAAGGTGGGAGCTCGCACCGAAGGATATGCGGACAGATTGCAGGAGTGAGTGTGAGTCCGCCTAACGGCGGAGTGGGGAAACTGTTCACTGGGAGAAGGAGGTGTTGTCCGGGATGTTTGTTGGAGAAGAGGTCGTGGTGAGTTCAGCATTGCAAAAGGATAAAGGAAAGATGAATCAGATTGAGTTAAAAGGAGTTGAAATAAGTTACTAAAGCTTGTAGAAAGGAGACCTTTCGGTCCATGATGAAGAGAGAGAGAGAGAGAGAGAGAGGATGAGGATGATTCAAAAGATGCAAGTAACGAACAGAGATTAACGAAAACGTATTTTCTATGAAGAAGTATGCTAACACAGTGAATGTAGAATAAAAAACGGAATAATAAACTGATTGACACGCACAAAGCAGAACCATAGAATATATATATTATTTTTTTCTTCAAGAACGACGTTCGTACTCTACGCGTTCCCGAAAGACCCCAAGGTCTCGTTCTTGGGTCTCCTCCTGAAGAAGACGACACAACAGCCGAAGACGGAAACACCACGAGGAGCGAAAATCCTCCTGAAGGAGATCAGGGGAAGGAGACCATGAGGAATCATTTCTCCGTAGCTGTTATTCACACGTTAATAGACCGACTGGAATTTTCCAATTACCTCGGAAAATGTGAAGACACGCGTTACGAAAAGGCAACGGAGCGTAACAGGGAGAGTACGACTGCCGACTCGCTACGGGGTCTGAAGCCTTCGTTAGTTACGCTTCCGAAGTCCTCTGACCGTCTAATTACTCCGTACGGGAGACAAGAGCCTCGCGAGACGCGAAGACGCCTCCGAGAGGAGCTACGGCGTCCCCAATTTTTTTTTTTTTTTTTTTTTGGGGGGGGGGGCGAGGGGTGCTTTGGTCATTCCAACTTATATGAGGAAATGCATCTGTTGTATATATCTTATATATTATGATTGATGAGATAACTAGTCAATGGAATTTTGCCAATACTATTTATACAGGACAAAAGCAGAAATCATGTCATTGGGATATAGATAATTGTAAGAGATGCTACTAAGTATTACTTTGGAAACAATCTAGTAAATGACAATTCTAATGTTTTTGGTCAGTTAATCCACTCAAATTCAGTAATACAGTAAAATCAAGTTAGGAAATTTTATAGATTTGCAGTATTGTGATTTTCAAAGTGATATCAATATTGCTGAACACAAAATAAAATATATTCAAACTGCATCTCGTGATGGTAAGAGGAAATGTTTGGGAATGTAAATACTGCGTTGTTTATTCATTTATTTTTATCTACTTATTCATAAACCGTCCTTATGGAACAAAAGGCCTCCCATCTGTATCCCTTTCCATCATAGATAAACGATCCACTTGGTTATTTATCCCCTCATCTCTTCGGCATCCGCAAACATTTCCTCTCCACTCCTTGAGGGCCAGACCCATAACCATTCCGGTCTCAGTTTTTCTCTGTCCCTCCATGCAAATGCCTACACTCACTCTTAATGTCCCTCATTAACTTTTCACCTTCATCTGCGCGGCTTTTACCACCGCGTTTCTTTCGCCGGGGCCGGCAACCACGTTACTTTTCATCCTCGTCACATTCCTCTACCCCACCCAACACCTTCCCTCCGCCCTCTCCAACTCCCTCTCCATCTCTGCTCGGCCATACTCGACCACCATTGATCACGACCTGCCGCGCTCGCTGACATCTTAATTAAAATCTAGTGCGTCTCATAAACAAATCCACCGCCAGCCTCTTCGCTAACCTAGACGTGCACTCGAGG
>NC_134814.1:46740718-46748218 GCF_046742065.1 Oratosquilla oratoria | reverse complement strand
TCAATATATTGACTCAAGTACTAACATCTCCCTTACAAGATCTGCATCTACACTGTCAAAACTATTGACTTGTTCTCAATATATTGACTCAGTACTAACGTCTCCCTTGCAAGATCCAATCAGTACTATTCCTACGCTGTAAATAATACTGGACAATACGAATAAGTGTATCGATGTTAATGACTGTGTTGGTGTTGTTTAATACTTCACAGCTGAAGTGACCCGTCTCTCCCCAAGTAGTGAATGAGAAAATATAAATCTCATCTATTTTCGTTCTTTCCAGGAGATGTGTGGCTACAAAGAGGGGGGGGCTATAATTGGGGGCTTAGTAGGCCCAGAATCCCCCAATTCCCCCTCATCCCACATTCCTCCCCATCCTTTTTTGACATCCAAAACCTGTTGAAACTTTCAGTAAACATACTTGTATAGTCCCCCCCCTCCACCCTCAGTGCGCTGGTAGCGTCATCGGAAGCGTGCTGGTCTCGCCTTATCTTGGTTGTGGGTTCGAATCCCGCACTTCTTACTGATTTCCAGCAGTGATTGTTAGTTACCTGCCCCAACAATCCTTAAAACTCATATTAGGGCAAAGGTGACGGCGTAGACTCTTCACCTTCTTCCCCTTCCCCTTCCCCTTCCCCTTCCCCTTCCCCTTCCCCTTCCCCTTCCCCTTCCCCTTCCCCTTCCTCTTCCCCTTCCCCTTCCCCTTCCCCTTCCCCCTTCCCCTTCCCCTTCCCCTTCCCCTTCCCCTTCCCCTTCCCCTTCCCCTTCCCCTTCCCCTTCCCCTTCCCCTTCCCCTTCCCCTTCCCCTTCCCCTTCCCCTTCCCCTTCCCCCTTCCCCTTCCCCTTCCCCTTCCCCTTCCTCTTCGCCTTCCCCTTCCCCTTCCCATTCCCCTTCCCCTTCCTCTTCCCCCTCCCCACACACACCACCAAGAAGACTGGCGGCCCTATTGTTGAAACATGGATACACCACATCTTCCAAGAATCACTTTGCATCAACTAAGAACAGCACTAAGAACACTATGCTTATACAAGAACACTTTGTTTCATTTTAGAATGTTATGTTCCAGTTAAGAACACTGGTTCAACACCGAAGGTCAAAACTAGGAACACTATCCCTTAACTAAGAATCACCTAACTGGCAGCATTTATCAATTAGTCAAATAACTCCCCTTCGCCCCATCCCCCTTCCCTCTCCCCTTTCCCCTCCACACCCTCCCTGACACATAAATCACTCAGTACATTCTGCAGCGATTTTCATAACCAAGAAGATATTAGACATTTACAAATGTAAATAATGCAGCTACATGATTTACACATCAGTACTTGTCTCTTGCCATTTACTCATCAAATATCAACAAGCAGCAACAGTAGCAGCGGCCGGGAACAGCTGCCTCTCCCTCCGTAACACCACATCATCAGCTGAATCAACCATGAGCAGCTGTCAGAAACTGTTAGCAGCTTGCAGGTGCTGCCAAACGACATCCGTCATGATCAGTCGTCAGCATCTAGCTGTCTTATTATCTACCCTTCGAAGCTGACACCCAAAGCTGACATTTGGCATATCATAGATTTCTAAATATACCCTTCGTTGCTTGAGTACACTTTCATGAAAAAAATCACTTTAGATATATAGGAAAGTATACAGAAATACGAGTATATGAAACACTCAAAGACGAAATGTATAATTGTCGTTTCGATACATCGTAAGTCACTTAAGAGTATCCGTTGTAACAAAGGGCCATCGAATGACACAGAGCCGCAGTGCCACATATCTTTAATAGTCACTTAGAGTGCCATTAAACCCTCCATCTTTAAAGGCACCCCAGTCTCCAGCCCGCTTCACTCTAGAGTCCCAAGCCAGAAAACGACTCTCTTACCTCTTACCATCCGCCTGGTAGGATTATCTCCTGTCAGCCAGTGGCCCTCGTTTCCTAATTTCTCTCCATCTTTCTCTATCTCTGTAGACTTCATTTTGCAGTATCTCTGTAAGGTCTTCTCCTCGAATCGCCAAAGTTTCCTTAACTCCTTCCATCCATCTTTTTCTAGGCCTGCCCACCGGTCTTCTACCTTACGGCATATGAAGTGCAGCCCTGGGCAGTCTCCCATCCTCCATCCTCTGCACATGTCCATACCATCTCAGGCGATTTTCTTCTATATGTTCTAGTATATTCTTTACATTCAATTCTGCTCTTATGTCCATGTTTCTCAATCGGTCCAGTCTAGACACTCTTTTGATTTTCCTCAGAACTTTCATTTCTGCAGCAAACGACTGACACTAGCTATTTGGTGAGTGTCATTGACTGCCACCAGCCAACTGGTGACTGTCATGGACTGCCTCCAAGCATCTGGCGCCTGTCACCATCCAGCTAATGACTATCACCACCAGACATCAACTATACCAAGCACTATTCAGCGGTCATAAGGGGAACCCAGACCTATTCATCAAATCTCATTGTCGCCAAGCGAGCGAAATTACTCAAAGTCATCCAAAGCCGTGGCCTTCTTTTTCAAGACGTCCCAGGTTATTACTGGCCATTGTCACAACTAAAAACTTCAAGTCCAACGAAGGCTTACCCTAACCTGAATAAGATCGCCTGGCGACAACCAGCGCTTCTATCCAGTGGATCAACATCACGGTGGAGTTCTACAGGTGGAAAAGGAGAGATTGAAGGATAGTAGTAGAGAGGAGAGGTAGTAGAAATTGAAAGTGAACAGCATTCTTCTCTAAGTAGAGATTGGCCTTCGATCATAAGTCAGTTTGGACAGTTTCAGGCTAGTAACTAAGGCCATGAAATCAAAACTGTCCATGACCGGACAGCCCGTTGGTAATAACTGTCATCAGCGGGCACAAATAAATCCTGAACTATCATCTGGCAATACTGCAACGTTTCGGAATGTTTATATAACAAAGGATTACAAAGGATTACAAAGGCGGAGCATGCCGACAGGAGACCTTTTGATCCATATCTAGGTCGGATGCGAAAAAAAAACATATTAATAATAAAATAATTAATAAAAACTATGATAATGTATATAACCTACACGCTCATTGCTCATAGCGCCTAAGACCCTATACCTGCTTCCAGCTCATAAACACTACACACACAGACACCGCTCTACGAGGTGGATAGGTATGGTAGCCTTTATCGGGGCTTCAGGTTTTAAGTCCGTATGCTCTTGATGACGTCAAGCGCTGACTCTTGGGGACTCGAACTGATTTTTTTTTTTTTTTTTTTTTTTTTTCTGGTTTCAGGCCTCCAGATGCTGATCCCCCTCGTCCGGTCGGGAGTATGGGAAACTATTTTCATGTTGTAGTTTTGTGGTTCTCTTCTTTACTTCTTAAATAATTGTATCCATCCATTATAGAACAAATATCAAGACTCCTAAATGCGACTGCAAGTTATTTGGAAAAAAAATGGAGAATGAAAATTATCTTGGTGTAGTTATCAGTATTGTATTTCCGACTCAAAGAAAGTATATAAGATACTGGGATTGTCAGTGCGTTTTTTTTTTTTCTTACTTTAAAAGTCCGGTTATCATCAACCAATTATACAGTAATATGCTGTGTCTGTCTGGTTCCCAAGTCTCATTAAAGACATTGATAGATTAGAGAGTGCATCGGCGAGCCACAAAATTCACATCAAATATGAGAAACAACACATACGAAAATCGATTAAAACATTTGAACCTATTCTCTCTCTCTCTCTCTCTCTCTCTCTCTCTCTCTCTCTCTCTCTCTCTCTCTCTCTCTCTCTCTCTCTCTCTCTCTCTCTCTCTCTCTCTCTCTCTCTCTCTCTCTCTCTCTCTCTCTCTCTCTCTCTCTCTCTCTCTCTCTCTCATTCTTTTGTCATTATTATTCTATTTATTCTTTTATTTATCATTTTTATTTACTTTATTTTTATCATTCTATCTATTCATTTGTTTACCTATTTGTTTATCTAGTTTAATTTTTTTATTTACATATTAATTTAGCAATTCATGTATCTAATCATTTATCTATCTATTCTGTTTTATTTTATTTTTATTTCTGTTTTTTTTCGGTGCATTGCGTGCTTTGTAGACATCTCCCCTCTATCAGAATATTAACACTGAATTTGTCTGTTCCTCGTTCTTTCCTATCAGAAGTGGTCCTCTGCGGGCATTTCTTTTTTTTTCATTTTATTTTATCTTTGTTATATTTTGATGCTTTTTAAATAGGCAGATTGGTAGAATATCTCATATCACCACTAACCGTTCTCCACCTTCATAACACACCTTCAGTCGCTCTTGACCTTCAATAAGAAACGTTGACCCTTTGATTTCCATGGGCGTCTCTATGCTGAGGAGTACTACAGGAACACAACACCTATGTAGGGATACAAACTCTTAGGGATAATATGACAGAATCGTCCGGCAGCAACCAGAATAAACCTCACAAAGCGGACTAGTTAGCCAGTGATAAGGCTAACCAAGGTTGTTCTTAACCCTTTGCCTGCTGAGGAAGTTCATTTAGTTAAATGAAATTGATTGGCGGCATCCAGAATGAAGCTTATGGGACGAATTAGCCAATAAAGGTGGTAGCTAAGTTAATTCATATTTGATTAATGTGGGTTACGATCGTTAGTTACAGACCATTCCTAACAACCATAATAAAATGACCCTCCTACCTGGTAGAATCACATCCAGCCAACATGACCTGCTATCTGTTCCTGTAAAGAAAAAATAAAGAAAATAAGTAGATGGGCACACTATTATCAGCCGTAACACTGCTGATATCAGCCCACCATCTATCTAAGGTCATGGTTGGCCCTCCGAAGCTATAAGCAGCCCTTTCAAGTCGTTAGCTAGGGTCAGGGGGCTGTCAACAACAGGCGTCACCAGTAAACGTAATCTTGCTTTCCTCTTTTAACAACCTCACCTTTCCCATATCGTTTCGCCCTTTCATCCTTTTTCACTCACGGCTACCCTCCCTCCCTCCCTCCCTCCCTCCCTCTCTCCCTCCCGCCTCAGGCTTCCCTCCGTCTTTGCAATCTCACGCTTCCTTCCTTCCCAAGTCACCTCCCCACAGTTCATGTCTTCACTTTCGCATACCTCCGCCTACGCGCTTGATGCATATTCTACCTGTCATCCTATTCAGTAATATCCCGCCCCTGATTCAAACACTATAGATTTCCAAATCCATTCTTCTTGCCCCCCCCAACCACATTATTATCACTTCTCGTTCTTGTCGACTACTCAAGGCATTAAGGCTTTTCCCCTCAATACTGAGGCTAGCCACACTCCAGTACAACGAAAAACTCGTTCTGTGATCAATTGAACCAACTTTAAATCTAAAATTACTTTATGTCGTATTACTATTTCTTTATTCGTTAACACAAAGCTTGCCAAGGACCTTATCTTCCTCTCTTGTTTTATCCTTTGCCAATTTTTGAAGGACATTCCAATCTCGTATTGTCATTTCACAGTTAATCCTTTTTCGGTCAGTGTTTTCCTCTGCTTACACACCGGCCGATACTTCCACTTATCGATTCTTCACATATGCTACAGTATGTTTCAATAGACTACCTCCTTCTCCCTCCTCCCCCTCTCCCCATTCTCTTCAGAGCCCTCCCAGTGAACATTTTCTTCTATTTCTTTCCTCCCTTAGCCAAGCCACCTTCGGCTTTGTTTTCGCTTTCTCCTCGCGCCTTTCCTTCGTTAATTCAATGCTAGCCTCCCACCACCGCCGTTGGCCATACCACCATCACCACCACCAATGCATTACCTGCACCGTCACCACCACAACCACCACCCTCGTATTCACGATCGCCTCTGCTTTGTCAGGGCTACTACAAATAATGTAATTACCATTAACGCTTCTATTACCCTCACAGACCTGAGACGGAGGCTAACTTCCCATCCACAAGCATCCATCTATACACTCACTCACCAGTACCACTTGATACAAGAACGATACTCGTCTCCGCATCTATGCAGCTATCCAGATGTTCGTCTTACCAGAACGTAACACGAAATTACCTGTTATCTCACACGAGATGAAAGGAACGTGTGAGGTCGCAGTCACGTTCCACTTGCATGGCCGTGAACAAACGTTCTCTCGTTCTACGCAGGGCGAACGATACTATGGGATTACCTTCAAGTAATACGAGACATCTTAACCCTCTAGCTATGGACAGGATCTCCCCTTACCTAAATAAAACCACCTGGCCGCAGCTGAATCACATAAAGTCAAAGACCCCCAGGGAAATGGTTAATCGAGAACAGCTCGAGATAGTCGTAGCTTTTCAGATTCAGAGTTTTTTTGTTGTTGAATAAAATCAAATAGCACCAACATTCTAAGATCATAAAGCCTAGCAAAGTAGTTAGCGACCCCTCCTCTCACACCCCCTCTTCCCCTTCCTTGAACAAGTCCCCCTTCATCTATCCATACGACTATATGAACTCACTATCCCCGAGATAGATTCCCCATCAACAGCTCCTCCCACCACATAAGTGTAATCTCCTTTATGTAATCCTTTGCTCACACACACCGAAGACAGCCACTGAACCCAGCCTCTCCATCACCACTACCACCAAAGTCCCTACCGGTACTAGTACCAGTAATTTCCCCTTCAACTAGTAGGCCCTCCTCGTCCCCACTACCACCAACAACTTCTGCGCGTGCCTCCAACCCTTCCTTCCCATCGTCTCCTCCCCACCCCCTACCAAACGCCACCTTCACCAGTTTGTCTCCATAACCCTGATCTCTGCGATCTGGCTAACCTCTACGAGGAACTTCCCACGTTGGGCTCCTTTTCTTGCACCCTCTTCCCATACTCTGTCTTCTGTTTTTCTGGGGCACCTGTTGTTATTCCTTTATGCTGACCCTACGCTAACGTCCCTGCTTGCATCTTTGCCTTGAGCTCTCCCTCCCTCCCCGCCTCCCTCCCTCCCCCCTCTTTCCTTCCCACCCTCCTCCCTTCACTCATTTACCCACTCACTCCCACCCAACTCCCAACGACTCTACACTCACTCCCTTCAGCCAGCCAGTCACAAGTCTCCTCGCGCGGGTCTTCCTACAGCAACCTATTCTTTACATCGTTTTCTTCTTCCTCTCGTTCTCTCTTTCCAGGTCTTCCTTCTCTTGGCCAGTTCCTTCCACCGCCGCCCTTCTTATCTCCTCCTCTGGTCTCCGCGCGGTCTCAAGCCTGTAATTTCCATCGAGAGCCTTTGTGCTGCCCCCTTTTGTTGGTCGTAGGAATGCGCCTCTCTCTACATCATTGTCATCATTTTTCAGCCCAGACAAGCTCTCAGCGGCCACTCCATGAGCGCTCGCCTTTTCCTTGGCTTTCGGACCATCTTGAAGAGGAGGAGGAGGTAGCAACAGGTCTTCCTCTTCTTCTTCCTCTCCTTCCTCTTCCTCTTCTTCTTCCTCTCCTTCCTCTTCCTCTTCTCCTTCCTTACCCTGTTCTTCCACTTCCTCTCCCTCCTCCTCTTTTTCTTCTTCTTCTTCGTCTTTCTTCTCTTCCTCTTTTCCTTCCT
>NC_134814.1:46710718-46723218 GCF_046742065.1 Oratosquilla oratoria | reverse complement strand
TAAAAGGTATACTCTAAAAATAGTTCAGGTTTATGCACCAACTTCACAGAGTTCAGACGAGGAAATTGAGTCCTTCTATGATGATTTAAGACAGGTAACGAATCAAGAAAAAAGTAAGTACACGTTGGTAATAGGCGGCTTTAATGTTAAAGTGGGGAAGAAGATGGAAGATGAGTCGTGTGTTGGGAAGTTTGGAGTACATGAAAGAAATGGCAGAGACGAGATGTTAGTCAATTTTGCGGAGAACTACAACATGAGGATAATGAACACTCTTCCAAAAGCGTGTAGGTTGTAAATGGACCTGGAGAAGTCTAAATGGAATGACAAAGAACGAAGTAGACTTCAGATTAGGAGATGAGAGCAAGAGCGTTAGCAATGTTACGGTCATAAATAAAAGTCAACATAGGTAGTGGCCATAGAATGGTAGGTTACACAGCTAAATTCAATTTCAGAGCCGAGAGAAATAACCTAGCTTTAAGAAAGGAAATCAGCCTTCCAGAGGTTAAGGATAACTAGAAGAAATTTCAGTTAGAAATTGAAAATAGATTCGAAGCTCTAAGACCCAACGAGAACACTGTCGAAGATATGAATTTAAATTTAAGTGAATATCATTAGGGAATCGGCAGAGAAAGTTTGAAATACAAAAATTATTAAAGAAAACATATACGCTAAAGCTACAAATGACCATGCATATTAAAAACAAGAAAGACGAAATAGAAAGAGTAGAACTAAACAAGCTTATCAACAAAAGGCAAAGATCACAGAAAAGAAAGAGAAACATGGATGAAATAGAGGAAACTATTCGAAGAGGTAAGAGTATTAAAGGGACCGAGGGCAGACATGCTTTAAGAAGACAGCAAATGATATATTTGAAAGATAGAAATGAAGAAATCATTAAATGCAGAGACAGAATGGTAAAAAGAGTAGAAGAATTTTATCAAGAGCTTTACTCGTCGAAGACCGTAGTTGAGTCAGTAAATTCATCTGTAGACGTTAGTAGTGTACAAAAAATTACAAAGGAAGAAATATAATTTGCTCTAAAAATATGAAACGAGGAAAAGCACCTGGGAAAGATGGTATATCGATAGATCCGTTGAAAGATGCGTGGAAAGAAGTTCGTATTAAATTAGCTCAGTTGTACACCCAGTGCTTACGTCAAGAAAGCGTTTCTGAATCGTGGTGCAATGCTATAATAATTTTGCTTCATAAAAAAGGAGACCAGAAGGACAGTAACTATCGACCGATTAGCTTGCTATCATACATACATACATATACCAAGGCTTTTTCCCCCTTTCAAGGGAGGTAGCCAAAAAGGGCAAGGCATAAAATCACTCCCACCCATTTCATCCAGAAATACACTCCACACAACTCCCACCCTCCCTCTCATCTGAGCACCTCCTGGATGACGGGTCATCCCTGCACCTTGCCCACCGCCCTGGGTCAGAAGCAGTGTCGCAAGACACAGCACATCCACAGCAAGGCCGCTTCATTTAATCGGCGACCCCCCCTCTCCGTCCCCCCTTGCATATAAGGAGAGGACGGGGAGAAATCCCTTCGGGCTGCGTCAAAATTTGCTCACACATACCACCTCACCCCCACCCCTCTGTCCATTCCTCCTCATGCAATCACAACATCATCCATATACAACCATTCTCCACTCACCTCTGTCTTCCGTCCTCTCCCTTCCTTCCTCAACAGACATTCCCCTCTTCCCCAAAGCCCCCTTCACCCCATCCATCCACCTCATCCTAGGACGTCCCCTCATGTTCACTCCCTCCACATCTGCCTTCCATACCTCTTTTACTAGTCTTTCTTCACTCATTCTTTCCATGTGTCCAAACCATCCTAATATTCTTTCATCAACCCTATCTCCCAGCTCCTTTTTCACCCCTGTTCTCCTCCTCACCTCCTCATTTCTCACCCTATCTAGCCTAGTAACCCCCATCAAACACATTCAAACTCCTTCTCTCTTCTTCTCTTATGTTCCAAGTTTCTGCCCCATACAGTGCTGTTGGCACAATCACTCCTTCATACAGTCTCCTCTTTGCATCCATTCCTAGATGTCTATTCCTCATTACACTCTTTAATCCACCAAGGCATTTACTCGCTTCTCTCAATCTACATTCTACCTCCACCTTCACTCCACCTTTTCCTTCTACATTTGCACCCAAGTATCTAAAACTATCCACTTCCTCCAGTCGCTCTCCCTTAATGTTCACTTCCAGTCTACTGCCACTTTCACCCCTTGTACATCTCATCACCTTACTTTTACCCACATTTATCTTTAACTTTCTTCTATCACATACTCTCCCAGACTCTGCCACCAACTTCCTCAATCCCTCCTCCGATCCTGCTAAAAGCGCAGTGTCGTCCGCAAACAACAGCTGGCTCACCTCCCACTTTTCTCCATTTTCTTTAACCATCTCCAATCCTTGACCCACTACCCTTGCATTCACCTCTCGCACCACCCCATCCATGTATAAGTTGAACAGCCAGGGCGACATAACGCATCCTTGACGAAGTCCCACCTTTACCTCAAACCACTCACTCTCTCCATTTCCAATCCTGACACAAGCTCTACTACTCTCATAAAAAATCTTGACAGCTCCCAAAAGCTTTCCTCCTATCCCATAAATCTGCATAACCTCCCACAGTGCCTTTCTGTCTACCCTATCATAAGCCTTTTCCAGATCCATAAAAGCCCAAAAAACATCCTTCCCCTTTCCTATAGCTTTCTCACATATTTGTCTTACCACAAAGATCTGATCTACACAACCTCTACCTGTCCTAAATCCACACTGTTCCTCACCAATTACTCCTTCTGTTCCTCTCCTAATCCTCTCAATCAAGATCCTCCCATAAGCCTTCCCAACTACACTTAACAAGCTAATCCCTCTGAAACTACTACATTCACACTTGTCCCCTTTTCCCTTGTAAAGAGGAACTATACAGGCACTCCTCAAGTCCTCCGGTACTCTACCCTCTCTCCAGCAAACATTAAATAACCTCACCAACCAGTCCACCATCACTTGACCTCCCTTTTTCAGACATTCTGCATGGCATCCATCCAGACCAGGTGCCTTACCTGCTTTCATCATCTTAACAACTGCCTTCACCTCATCCTTCCTTATTTATCCTCCATTCTCCTCACTCATCACTCTCATTTTCTTCGAATTTCCCACTGCAGCTATCATTCCTTCCCTATCCTCCTTCACATTTAGCAACTCCCTAAAATATTCTGCCCATCTTCCCCTTACTGCCTTCTCTTCCATTATCATCTCTCCATCTGCACCTTTTACCTTTTCTTCCCTACTTGATTCGCCTCCTCTTCCTCTCTTAATTTCTTTCCAAAACATCTTTTTATTACTTTCAAAATTTTCTGTCATACTCTTACCCCATTTCACATCTGCTCTCCTCTTTGCAAACTTTACCTTTTGCTTTACTTCTCTTTTCTTTTCTTTGTACCTCTCATATGACTCCCTCGTCCTCTTTTGTAACCAATCTGTGAATGCTCGCTTCTTCTCTTGTACAACCTTCTTTGTTTCCTCATCCCACCATTCACTACCCTTTCTTCTATTTCCCCCTGTCCTTCTTGTTCCACACACCATCCTTGCACACTTTATGACTCCCTCCTTGAACCATCCCCACTCCTCCTCCACACCCATCTCTACTCTATCCTTTAATCCCTCCCACTCCTCCTTCAGCTTCTTTTCGTACTCCTTCTCCTTTTCCTTTTCATTCAAGGAGTTCACTCTAAGAACCTCCCTACCTTTTGTCCCTTTCCTCTTTCTCCATCTATCCTCCACTCTCAACTTACCTTCCACCAAAAAATGATCTGATATTCCCCCACCCTCTCCCCTTAGCACATGTACATCCTTAACTCTTCCTATCATAATCCTATTTACCACTACATAATCCATTAGCGCTCTATCTACCACCCTTCCCTCCACCACCCTCTCCCATGTGTACTTATGCTTGACTTTCTTCCGAAACACTGTATTTGCTATCATCAACTCTCTTTCTAGACACATTTCCACCATCAATTCTCCACTACGATTCTTTCCTGGAACTCCACACTTCCCAACCACTCCATCGATTGGACCATTTCCCACCCTAGCATTAAGGTCTCCCAGTACAATTACATTGACATTTCTTCCTAAACCCTCTATGCACTCTATGCTATCAAATGTATATCAAGTATTCTCCAAGATCCTTACAAATAGACAAAGTCAAGATATAGATGGAAACCAACCGTGAGAACAGGCAGGCTTTAAGAGCGAATATTCGACTCAACACCATTTGCAGGCGATGAACCAACTAATCGAGAAAACGACAGAATGCAATGTATCTCTGTGTTTAGCTTTTGTAGATTACGAGAAGGCCTTTGACTCGGTAGAACAAAAAGCAGTACTAAACTCGTTGCGCAAACATGATACAAGCGAACAGATCGTAAGGGTTTTAGAAAAGATTTATGCGAAAGTTACCGCTATAATTCGACTACATAAAGATACAGAAAATATCAAGATCGAGGAAGGAGTACAGCAAGGCGATACCATATCACCCAAATTATTTACAGCTTGTTTGGAAGAGATTTTCAGAAGATTGAGTTGGGAAGAGAAAGGTTTGAAGATTAATGGCGAATAGTTGAACCACCTAAGATTTGCAGATGACATTATTCTTATTTCAGAAAAAGCAGAAGACTTGCAAGATATGCTAAGTGATCTGAACAAGGAAAATCTCAATGTAGGCTTAAAATGAATAAGAGTAAAACCAAAGTAATGTTCAACACGAAAGTTCAAAGTAAAGAGATTATAGTCGATGATGAGAGTCTTGAAGAAGTTGAGGTGTATGATTATTTAGGCCAGATGGTGAAAGTAACGAAAGATCATGATAATGAAATAAAAATACGTATTGCAATTGGTTGGAAAGTGTTTGCTAAGTATAATAAATCCTGAGAGGCTCTCTACCTGTATGTTTGAAACGTAAAATTTACAATCAATCCATTCTGCCAGCAATAATCTACGGGTGTGAGACTTGGAAACTAACGAAGGCGATGGAAATAAAGCTAAGGATTGCTCAGAGGAGAATGGAGAGATCAGTGATGGGAATAACGCTGAGAGACCGAAACACAACCAAGTTGGGTGAGAGAGCAGACTAGAGGGAAAGATATTGTGGAGGCTGTAAAAGAGAGGAAGTGGGATTGGGCAGTGAAGTTAGCGCGAACGACTGATAAGCGATGGAGCAAATGTGTTACCGAGTGGACGCCGCGAGATGGGAAGCGTGGAAGAGAGAGACCAGACAGAAGGTGGAGAGACGAGATAGAGAAGTTCGCAGGAGTGACGTGGCAGATGTAGGTGTGGTCGTGTGAATCATGGAATGCTATGAAGAAGACTTTTGTTTAGCAGTGGACTCGGGATGGCTGATTTGATTATATATATATATATATATATATATATATATATATATATATATATATATATATACATATATATATATATTCTGAAACCAGAAGGAAATCAAAGATTGGGATAGTGAACGTTTTCGTCTATTTAAGACATTTTCAATTAGACGAAAATATTCAGTATTCCAATCTTTGATTTCCTCGTAGTTTCAGCAAAATATCTATATTCACGTGTTTTATGTGATTACTACTGCATATATATATATATATATATATATATATATATATAGATAGATAGATAGATAGATAGATAGATATATATATATATATATATATATATATATATACACACAAATTTCACAAGTCACACGTGAATCACAAATATGCTGAGTCCAATAGGAAGAGGAAAAACACACGGAGTCCGAGCGCTTTCGTGATATATTCACATTATCAAGGAGTACAGAAAAGTGAGTACAGAAAGTAGAGATACGGAGTATAGATAGAACAAGTGAGACATTTACCCTCCTCTTCGAAACCTGAAAGCTCAGGTTGGGTCCCTCGGCGAGGTCGTGGAAACAGATCATTATTATCACATTAACTTTTAAAATATGTACTATTTATATTATTGTCAATATATGGATCTAATTTATATAATCCTAAACTATTATTAATAAGTTGGTCACAATTGTATTTGATAATTCCTGACTCGATGATATTTCTTTCTGTTACATTCATACACTGTATAATTTTGAAGCATTTTTCCAGTCAATAGGATGGTCAAATTCACGAACATGTTTAAAAAGGGCACTATATTCTTGGCCCTTTTTAATACTATTTTCATGTTGTTTAATTCTAACCTCTAATTTTTTTCCTGTTTGACCTACATAACATGTGTCACATTTACTACAAGGTATTTTATATACACAGCCTGTAGAGTTGTCAGGGTAATTTTTTTATGAGAAGATTTTTTAGGGTTGTATCATTTTTGAAAGCTACGCTTACATTGAAATTTTTAAGTACATTGGGAATCTCTATAAGATTTTCCTTAAAAGGAAGTTTTTTTTTCAAACTTTTGTTTTGGTTCTCCCTTATAGAATGCCCTTTTTGCTTTTTTAAACATTTGTCCAAAAATAATTTGGAATATCTCAACTGTGTTCCGATGTCATAAATTTTGCTCATATCGCCATTCACAAATTCTGGGCTGCAGATGGGCAAGCCACGAAGGAACATGGAAGAAAATGAGCAGAATAATAATGTATATACGCGTTGACATTGGTTAGTTTTCGGTGAATACTATATTTAAATTTCCTATTGCATCTATGAATGTTACAATCTAAGAAAGAAATGCATGAATATTTTTCAATTTCTACAGTGAACTTAATAGAAAGAACCAATTGATTCAATTTAGGTACAAAGGCATCAACATTTTCATTGTTTGGCCAAATACAAAAAATGTCGTCGACATACCGAAACCATTTGACCTTTTTGGAAAGTATGTTTGCTAAAAGCTTGGTCTCCTCCTCACCTCCTCATTTCTCACTCTATCTAGCCTAGTAACCCCTATCATACTTCTCAGACATTTCATCTCAAACACATTCAAGCCCCTTCTCTCTTCCTCTCTCATGTCCCATGTTTCTGCCCCGTGCAATGCTGTTGGCACAATCACTCCTTCATATAACCTCCTCTTAGCATCCATTCCCAGATGTCTATTTCTCATTACATTTTTTAATCCACCAAGGCATTTACTCGCTTCTCTCAATCTACATTCTACCTCCACCCCCACTCCTCCCTTTCCTGCCTCATTCGCACCCAAGTATCTAAAACTATCCACTTCCTCCAGTCTTTCACCCTTAATGCTCACCTCCAACCTGCTGTCACTCTCTCCCCTTGTACATCTCATCACCTTACTTTTACCCACATTTATCTTCAGCTTCCTTCTTTCACACACCCTCTCAAACTCTGTCACTAACTTCCTCAATCCCTCCTCTGATCCTGCTACAAGCGCAGTGTCGTCAGCAAACAACAACCGGCTCACCTCCCACTTTTCTCCATTTTCTTTAATCATCTCCAGCCCTTGACCCACTACCCTTGCATTCACCTCTCGCACCACCCCATCCATGTAAAGATTGAACAGCCAGGGCGACATAACACATCCCTCACGAAGTCCCACCTTTACCTCAAACCATTCACTCTCTCCATTTCTAATCCTAACACAAGCTCTACTACTCTCGTAAAAACTCTTGACTGCTCTTAACAGCTTTCCTCCTATCCCATATATCTGCAGTACCTCCCACAGTGCCTTCCTGTCTACCCTGGCATAAGCCTTTTCCAGATCCATAAAAGCCCAAAAAACATCCTTACCTTTTCCTATAGCTTTCTCACATATCTGTCTTACCACAAAAATCTGATCTACACAACCCCTAACTGTCCCAAACCCACACTGTTCTTCACCAATTTCTCCCTCTGTTCCTCTCCTAATCCTCTCAATCAAGATCCTCCCATAAGCCTTCCCAATTACACTCAACAAGCTGATCCCTCTGTAACTACTACACTCACACTTGTCCCTCTTTCCCTTGTAAAGCGGAACTATATAGGCACTCCTCCAGTCCTCCGGCACTCTACACTCTCTCAAACAAACATTAAACAACCCCACCAGCCAGTCCACCATCACTGTACCTCCTTTCTTCAGACATTCTGCATGGCATCCATCCAGACTAGGTGCCTTACCTGCTCTCATCATCTTAACAGCTGCTTTCACTTCATCCTTCCCTATTTCTCCTCCATTTTCCTCACTCATCACTCTCATTTTCCTAGCACTTCCCTCTGCAACTACCATTCCCTCCCTATCCTCCTTCACATTTAGCAACTCCCTAAAATACTCTGCCCACCTTCCTCTCACTGCCTTCTCTTCCATTATCATCTCTCCATCTGCACCTTTTACCTTTTCTTCTCTACTTGATTCTCCTCCTTTTTCTCTTTTAATTTCCTTCCAAAACACCTTTTTCTTGCTTTCAAAAATTTCTGTCAGACCCTTACCCCATTTCACATCTGCTCTCCTCTTTGCTTCCTTTATCTTATGCTTAGCTTCCCTTCTCTTTACTTTGTACCTCTCATACGATTCCCTCGTCCTAATTTGCAGCCAATCTATGAATGCCTGCTTTTTTTCTTCTACACATTTCTTTGCTTCTTCATCCCACCACTCACTACCCTTCCTTCTTTTTCCTCCCGCCCTTCTTGTTCCACACACCAATCTTGCACACCTTATGACTCCCTCCTTGAACCATCCCCATTCCTCCTCCACTCCTAGTTCTACTCTATCCTTTACTCCCTCCCATTCCTCTTTCTGTTTCTTCTTAAACAGACTCTCCTTTTTTTCCTCATTTAAGCAGTTCACTCTAAGTACCTCCCTACCTTCTGCCCTTTTCCTCTTTCTCCACCTATTCCCCACTCTCATTTTACCTTCCACCAGGAAGTTATCTGATATTCCCCCACTCTATTTCCTTAGAACATGTACATCCTTAAATCTTCCTACCATACTCCTGGTCACCACTATATAGTCCATTAACACTCTATCTGCCACCCTTCCATCCACCACCCTCTCCCATGTGTACTTATGCTTGACTTTCTTCTTAAACACTGTATTTGCTATCATTAACTCTCCTTCAAGACACATCTCCACCATCATTTCTGCATTACGATTTTTACCTGGAACTCCATACTTCCCAAGCACTCCGTCTATTGGCTCATTTCCTACCCTAGCATTAAGGTCTCCCAATACAACTACATTGACATTTCTCCCTAATCCCTCTATGCATTCATTTATATCTACCCAAAATGCCTCCCTTTCCTCTACGCTCTTCTCACTACCAGTACCATACGCACTTACAAAAACCCACATCTCCCTTCCCAGCTTCACCTTCATCCACATCAACCTTGATGAAACCTCCTTCCGCTCCACTACCCGCTTACTTATCTCTTCACTTACTAATATAGCCACCCCTTCTCTTCCTCGTCCCCTCTTCACTCCTGAGTACCTCCCAGCTACACTCCCAAACTCACAGTTGCCCTTTCCTTTCATTTTAGTTTCACTCAAAGCCAGCGCATCCATCTTTCTTCTCACAAACACACTGCCTATCTCTTCCCTTTTACTCTCATCTGTACCACATCCACGCACATTAAAAGACCCAAACCTTAGGGTACTGGTTGTAAAACTCCCAGACCCTCTTATGCCTTTTCTTTTTAGCCAAATTACCCGCGCGTTGCTGCGGGCAAATGATGATCATTTTAATTTTGATAGAATTTATGGAGAAAAGTTACACGTATCAATATAACTCAGTGGAAAAGGTAACAAAAATAAAATGTGAAGAAAGTAAGAAAAAATCAGTTTGAAGAGGGAGACACCATTTGGAAATAAAATATACTTATCCAAGTAGCCTAGGCTATGGCGAATATATATGGTTTTAGGGGAAGTTCGTGAACAAATAGACAAACAGAGAGAGGCTACTACTTTATTATAGTAGATACAAATGAAATATAATTATCCAAGTACCTTAGGTTATAAGGTTTCAGATAATATATATAGTTATAGGGGTCTATCTGCAAAAACCTAGGAGTTCGTGAATAACCCCTAATCTAACCATACCCCACCAAATTTCAACCCTTGATCCTAACCAATTTTTTTTAATGAAATATAGTTATCCAAGTACCTGGAGTGATAGGGTATCAGAATATATATGGTTATGGGTGTCTATCTCCAAAACCCTAGGAGGAGTTCGTGCAAAAAAAAAAAACACAAACAAACAAACAAACAGACAGACAGACAGACAAATGAAAGCTAGTTATCCAAATACCATAGGATATAAGGTTTCAGAATATATATGGTTATAGGGGTCTATCTGTGTGTGTGTGTGTGTGTGTGTGTGTGTGTGTGTGTGTGTGTGTGTGTGTGTGTGTGTGTGTGTGTGTGTGTGTGTGTGTGTGTGTGTGTGTGTGTGTGTGTGTGTGTGTGTGTGTGTGTGTGTGTGTGTGTGTGTGTGTGTGTGTGTGTGTGTGTGTTGTTATGAAGGTAAGACAGATGAGTGGAAAAGGTGGTAGAGAAACGCGGGTTAGAGCGAGAACACTATATTCCTGACGTTTCGACTACAAGTCTTCTTCAGAGTGACAGACAACGTGTGTGTACAGCATATATATTCTCCTTATGGCTCATCCGGCTGGACGTTTCAGAATGCCGCATGCTGATTGGCCCGATACTCCCTCCTCCATAACCAATCTGGCGGCTGCAAATGACAGGTTAACGAATCCTTCTCTGTGGTTGCTGACCTTTCCCAGTGTTATGCATGCGGACTCGACCAGCTTTCTCATTCTTCTCTCGAGCCCGGTCCAGATAGGGCGTGCCTCTCCCCATTCTGGTAAATGCCCGTGCGTGTCCACATGCACTACCAGTGAATTTGAAGTCCTGTGATGCCGTAGGTCGTTCTTATGTTCTCTTAGTCTTTTTGTCAACCCCCGTGACGTCTCACCGTAATATGTTGCAAGATATCCACTGCATGGTATACCGTACACTATGCTATTTTCGTTGGTGTGTTATACTTGTTTGTTAATTAAGACGTCCTATATTATACGCCCGGATTTATATGCTATTTGGATGCCTACTTTAGATAACGTTTTGGTCATGGCTTTTGCTTCCTTTGCGAAAGGTACTACTAGATATTTTATTGAAGCTTTGTCACTTTTTGGCCTTGCGTAAATTTCTTCCGCTTTCTTTCTCAATTTGGATAGTAGTCCCGCTGAATACATAAGTTTGCGGAAGACATTAAATATGTAAGACATCTCCTCTTCTATATATTCTTTGTTGCATATCCTCAATGCTCTCAGATAGAAACCAATTATCACTCCTGTTTTGGTGCGTGTGCTGTGATGGGATAAGTAGTGTATGAAGTCATCTTTGTTCGTGGGTTTTCTGTATACTGAAAACTTTACATCCATTTCACCCCGATGGATAACAGTGTCTAGGAATGGTAATTTGTTGTCTTTCTCAATCTCCACTGTGAACTGGATGTCTTTGTTCACTTCGTTAAGCATGCGGAGTTTATTGTTCATATCTGTTCCCTCGGGTACCACCACCAACACGTCATCTACGTATCGGAACCAATGTGAGCCTCTTCCTATTATGCGAATAAATTTATCCTCCTCCAGTGTTTCCATAAAAAGAGAAGCCATGACAGCACTTAATGGTGAACCCATAGCCAGTCCTCGATGTTGTTTAAACTCTTGGCCCTCAAATACAAAGGCACCAAAGTTCACACACAGAGACACCAATTCTATATAGTCAGAAAAACAGACTATATAGAATTGGTGTCTCTGTGTGTGAATTTTGGTGCCTTTGTATTTGAGGGCCAAGAGTTTAAACAACATCGAGGACTGGCTATGGGTTCACCATTAAGTGCTGTCATGGCTTCTCTTTTTATGGAAACACTGGAGGAGGATAAATTTATTCGCATAATAGGAAGAGGCTCACACTCGTAGCAGGGGGTAAGGACCGGAACAAATCCCTTTCACTCTTTCATCATTGTAACCATATGAATAATTCGCTAGTGGACAGCGACATCAATCAGATCATTTATTCAAACCTACTGCTCTGGCGCCTAAGAGGCTCCCAATTCAGTGTCTTAGACCGCTCAGCTATCGATGATTAAAACTCTTCCAACTCGAAACGCTACTGACTTCCGAGATTTAGGAAAGATCACTCTCTGCAGCCCCAAATTTATATTTTTTTACAGAAAAGCCAACCACACTCATTGCAGGGAGGTAAGAACCGGAATGGTTCCCAGTGATTTGTGGTTGAAAAAAATATTGATTGATCACTGGGAACCATTCAGTGTATATGTATAAACTTTCCCACGCGCACATACTAACTAAAATGCACTATCATAGCGGAGGTGGGTTGAACGCGATATTTCGTGTAGGTGTATGTAATTCGAGCATACAAATATAAGAAAGTCGTACTCAACTTATATCTCTCTTGATAGCGTATTGGTTTAAGTCACTGTAACTTTGTAACGGGTTAGCTGGGTTCGAATCCTCGGCTCGTCCACGTTTC
>NC_134814.1:46698218-46708218 GCF_046742065.1 Oratosquilla oratoria | reverse complement strand
GTATGTTAGTAACCCATCTAAATTATTTTCGCAAATGTTTTATATAAAGTAGATATTGGCTATAAGATCAGCTTCCCAAAACAATACCGAATAATCAATCGATGATTTGACAAGGATCCAGACCACGAGCGCCTTTAAACAAAACTCATCTTCGCGACAAAAAAAGATAAGAAAAAGATGACACATACATTCCACCTATACACACATATACAGGAACACAATTATACAACTATATTCCACTAATGACGTCATGTAAAGCCGCTTGTCTCGCATTCGCATATCTGTAGGTTCGAGTCCTGCCGCAACTCCTCAGCACCTCCTGAGGTAGGCGCCTCACCTCCTGTATACTATTTCATGTAACTGTATCTTATTCTTGTACACTCTCTTGTGTAATTTGTGCGACAGCAATTGTGTCTTCAACATTCTCTTGATACTGTTGACGGCGCCTCTCACCTGCCAGGAACCAGGAATGTAGCATGTAGTAAGAAATTTATGAATGAGGAATTCGTTAGCCAATCAGAGGGCTGCTCAGTAGGTGTCTAAACTGTATAGTGTTCTGCTGAATTGTGTTCATAACGTTTATCAATAGTCACCAATTGTCTCTAAGTAAAAGATGAATAAATAAATAATTTAAAAGTGAGATAGCTTAATCACGCGTTACTTGTTCTAGAAAAATTTCTAAATGTTGATACTAACTTTCATTACAGTTGCAGATATGACTTCTGAAACCACTGATATTATCTACTATAGCTGGCTATTATCTACTATAGCTGCAACTGCTGACCACTGTAACATCTGCTACAATTTGTATGTGAGTGGCAGTTGCCGACAAGCTTATCGAAATAAACACAAGTGAGGACGGAGATTCACATGGTGTTAATTTCGATACACAGGTTTTGTTTTGTTTTGTTTTGTTTTGTTTTGTTTTGTTTTGTTTTGTTTTGTTTTGTTTTGTTTTGTTTTGTTTTGTTTTGTTTTGTTTTGTTTTGTTTTGTTTTGTTTTGTTTTGTTTTGTTTTGTTTTGATTTGTTTTGTTTTGTTTTGTTTTGTTTTGTTTTGTTTTGTTTTGTTTTGTTTTCTGTGACCTAGTTCCTGCACAAATTTCATATAATTCTATCATGATAATTCCATGACTATTGTTACTAAATATAAAAAATATGTAGAATAAAATTGTCCGCCAAACATCTATTGATGTAAAAACAATGACTTTGATACATATACCCGCGTATACAAAAGACACTACATAAACAAAACAGTGTCGATCTACTCTTGGCTTTACTTTATGTATAATAAACTCACTTACATTTACATTTACAAAATTTTACGACAGGAAACCCAACCCATTAAACCAGGAAATTAAGAAAATAAGTAAAAAAATAAAAAAATAAAAAATTATTTTCCTCTTGGATAATTCGACCTCCATTGCCATGATTGCATGAGACGCAGAGAAGATCCTCGATGGCAACTCGAGTATCATACTGTTCGACTACTTTACGAGATTTGCTTGATAATCTAGCGCATTCCCACTGCAATCTGGCGATATTTATGGGAGGCTATTGGCAATGAGAGCGCGTACTTCAGCCTGAGTGGGGCGATATTTTATACCAACAGATTACAGAGCGAGGGGTCTGCAGCGGTTGTGAAGTAGCCAATAGTGTGCTAAGTAATATATTCGTGACCAATAAGGCATGTTAGTGAACAGAATATCAACATGGAAATTATTATACATATAGATATTAAGGTATATCGTATAATATAAAGACATGGATCTTAATATAAATCAAGTTTGAATATATACATAGATATATATTAATTTCAATATACATACCGATACTAATACAGACAATATGATACATTCATATGAATGTATATAGAACCAACTAGAATATACACATATATGCATAAACACACACATGAATATATATATATATATATATATATATATATATACATATATATATATATATATATATATATATATATATATATATATATATATATATATATATGAGTGGTAAGAATGGAAATCATACGATTGTTGGGAACAGACTATATTCTTGACCGGTTTTGCCCGATGAGGCTTCTTCAGAGGTTATGATTTACAGAATGTGAATGCGTTGGCCTTTATAGGAAATTGTTGTGGTTCACGAAGGATGCGTGGGGTGAGAATCTGCGTGTTGATTGGTACGTTGTTATCTGATGGGCGTCGGGCAGAGGGAGCTGCCTACTTCTGTGTGGTCAGTTGTCCTAAAGTGTATTTAGCAGCATGTTTTGCAATTTTAATATCACCTGTTCTGTTGTTGATGCAATCGTTGGTGTTTATGTACAACGCTTCTACTGATTTTCTTTGTGGTTTGCTTAGGTTTTAATGCAGAATGCTTGCTTGGCTCCATTGAACTAAATGCTGTTTTTCTTCGATGTGGTTTATTCAGGCGTTTGTTTTGCGGTGGTGACGGACATCAGCGAATCAGGGTGTTTTACAGTACTGTGTGTGAATTTTGGGTCCAAAGGATCACTGTCAGGACGACGGTACACTTTGCCAAGATGGTTTTCAGTAACGGTGAAAGTGGCTTCATCACTCCACAACACATTTTTCCACTTCTCCACATCCCACTGTAAACATTTGGGGCAAAAAACGACCTTGTTCTTTTCCTGTTTTATGGATACAAATGGTTTCTTGCGAGAATTGTGGTGTGAAAACTGATTCCAGATCATCACGCAGACGGTGGCTTACTGTTCTCACAGACTCATGACCAAGTAATTTAGGGTTCTTTTTCTTCAACTGTAGTGTTGTTATACCTGCACTAGCATCCACCTATCTCCTCAGTACCTTCAGAGTACGGGGAGTAAACTTCCTGGGCCTCCCTGTGGGCTTGGTCTGTAATAGCGGATCGGCTCTACCGGCATCACGAGTTTTCTTGATCCACCGCTGCACACTCACGACGCCATTGAGAAGTGCATATATATATATATATATATATATATATATATATATATATATATATATATGTGGTGTGTGTATATATACATATGCATATATGTATACATATTTATATACATGCATATATATATATATACATATATATATATATATATATATATATATATATATATATATATATATATATATATATATACATACACACTGAATGGTTCCCAGTGATCAATTAATATTTTTTTTCAACCACATATCACTTTTAATTCCATACCATCGCAAACGATGATTCGAACCCAGCTAACTTTGTTGCGGGTTAGCTGGGTTCAAATACTCGGCTCGTCCACGTTTCAATTTCCAACGGATGACTCCTTCGAGCGATTCTCAGTCTCGTTTGCGATGGTATGGAATTAAAAGTGATATGTGGTTGAAAAAAGATATTAATTGATCACTGGGAACCATTCAGTGTGTATGTATAAAATTTCCCACGCGCACATACGTCCGATGCTCTATCATAGCCGAGATGGGTTGAACGCGATATTTCGAGTATTTGTATGTAATTCGAGCATACAAATATAAGAAAGTCGTACTCAACTTATATCTCTCTTGATAGCGTATTGGGTTACGTCAATGTAACTTTGTTACGGGTTACCTGGGTTCGAATCCTCGGCTCGTCCACGTTTCAATTTCCAACCCATGCCTCCTTCGAGCGATTCTCAGTCTCGTTTGCGATGTTATGGAATTAAAAGTGGTATGTGGTTGAAAAAAGATATATATATATATATACATATACATATATATATATGTATATATAGTATATATATACATATATATACATACATATACATATATATATAATATATATATATAATACATATACAGTATATATACACACACACATATATATATATATATGTGTGTGTGTGTGTGTGTGTGTGTGTGTGTGTGTGTGTGTGTGTGTGTGTGTGTGTGTGTGTGTGTGTGTGTGTGTGTGTGTGTGTGTGTGTGTGTGTGTGTGTGTGTGTGTGTGTGTGTGTGTGTGTGTGTGTGTGTGTGTGTGTGTGTGTGTGTGTGTGTGTGTGTGTGTGTGTGTGTGTGTGTGTGTGTGTGTTTGTAATACATATATATACATAAAACCTAAACCCACTCTCGGAGAAAGATAAGCTGAGATACAGAGTAAACCGTATATTTCGACCTCTAACTGTGATCCTCTTCAGCAGTTACAATTATAGGGTACATAGACAAAGGGATATATACAGAGGAGGAAGTTACAGTGGGGAGCTCAGTAAGCCTCAGGTCACTTGCCCTGAGTGAGGTCGGACGTTTCGTCCTATGGAGATGAATTTATTAGCTGCCATGCTAGTAATGGCATCTGGTGACCATTGACCTTTAGAAGTATTATAATTTGGAAACTGTTTTTTGAGGACTCAATAATTTTTCTTTTGAAACTACAATGTGATTTGTATACTGTAGCTGCATTCCACCAATCTATTCTGTGACCTAAAAGACTAGAATAGATTGGAGGAATGCAGCTACAGTATACAAATCACATTGTAGTTTCAAAAGAAAAATTATTGAGCCCTCATTAACAAAACAGTTTTCAATTATAATACTTCTAAAGGTCAATGGTCACCAGATGCCATTACTAGCATGGCAGTTAATAAATCCATCTCCATAGGACGAAACGTCCGACCTCACTCAGGGCAAGTGACCTGAGGCTTACTGAGCTCCCCACTGTAACTTCCTCCTCTGTATATAACCCCTTGTCTATGTACCCTATAATTGTAACTGCTGAAGAGGACCACAGTTAGTGGTCGAAATATACGGTTTACTCTGTATCTCAGCTTATCTTTCTCTGAGAGTGGGTTTAAGTTTTATTTTATTCGTGTGTTACGACACCTACGTTACTTGATTTGGTATATATACATTCATATATATATTTATATATAGGAATGCTTACGTGTCATATAATGGCCACTCATCGCACATCAGAAACATTAAGAATGGAGTACCACAGGGCTCTGTTCTATCCCCCACGCTCTTTAATCTATACATGTATGACTTACCCACACCAGACACCTCAGAAATACAAATCTCTTCCTACGCAGACGACATAACAATCACATGCACACATCGTAACACAGACAAAGCTGCAGAAATAATCCAGCCATACCTTGATATACTCAACACATGGTTCATCACAAACAGACTCAAAATAGCTCCAACCAAATCTACAGCAACACTTCTCACCAACTGGACAAAAGAACACAAATGTATACCTCATCTCTACATCAACAACACTCTAATACTACACTCAAACACACCGAAAATTCTTGGTGTAACATACGATACATCCATGTCTTTCAAACAACACATCACAAACATAAAAAACAAATGCACACCTAGACTTAACGCACTTAAGTCAATCACTGGAACAACATTTGGACAAAATAAAGAAACTAATACAACAATATACAAACAATGCATACGCTCAGTGATGAATTATGCGAGTCCTGCATGGGCTCCTAATCTCAGTGAGACACACCACAACACCCTTCAAATCATACAAAACAAAGCCCTAAAAACAATTACAGGCTGCACAAATACAACACCTATAGACCATTTACACCATGAAACAAAAGTCCTCAAAGTCAAGGACCACCTCGACATGAGAGGCACACAAACACTTGCTGCAGCCACCACAAACACACCACACCCGCTACACTACATAGCAGAACACCCACACACACCAAGAAACATTAAAACAACACCCAAAGACCTGTATCACACACAGATACTCTCTTCTCTTCCTCCACAACCACCAAATACCAGCCTCCGGAAACATATTCATAATCATATCACTCACCGCTCCATTAACACACTGAAAGACAACACACTGCTGCATGCCAGACCCCCTGACATCCACCCTTCTGAATCCTCTCTCCCACGAAAGGACAGAGTCCACCTGGCCAGCCTGCGGTGCAGGCACCACCCAGCACTTCTAAGCTACCAGAAGAGGCTGGATGACCGCATTGTGAATAGCTGCCCAGGATGTAACACTTCACCCCATACCATACAACACATAATGGAAGACTGCATTATACACAATCATGCACGCAAACAACACAACATACACTCTATAAAGGATTTGTGGGAAAACCCAGTTTCGCCTGTGGCATTCCTTGGGGAGACGGGACTGCTCGGACAGACAGGGAAGGACAACAACAACAATATATATATATATATATATGTGTGTGTGTGTGTGTGTGTGTGTGTGTGTGTGTGTGTGTGTGTGTGTGTGTGTGTGTGTGTGTGTGTGTGTGTGTGTGTGTGTGTTTGTGTGTGTGTGTGTGTGTGTGTGTGTGTGTGTGTGTGTGTGTGTGTGTGTGTGTGTGTGTGTGTGTGTGTGTGTGTGTGTGTGTGTGTGTGTGTGTGTGTGTGTGTGTGTGTGTGTGTGTGTGTGTGTGTGTGTGTGTGTGTGTGTGTGTGTGTGTGTGTGTGTGTATTCACTTGGTCTTTGGATCACGTGTTGGACTCGTGATCGACAGCTATTTCCCTCCTGGAAGAGAGCTCAGAGCTCGTAGGTCCGATCTATGGGTAATGCTATGACCTTGCACACACACACACACCCAACTCCCCGCCCACGAGAGTCAGAGTAACGACCCGAGGCACAGCGATACCGAAATAATTTCGGCCCTGGGCAGGATTCGAACTATGTGCTGGGAGCACTTCTGCTTCCCAGTTCAGCGCTCTACCAACTATGTGTGTGTGTGTGTGTGTGTGTGTGTGTGTGTGTGTGTGTGTGTGTGTGTGTGTGTGTGTGTGTGTGTGTGTGTGTGTGTGTGTGTGTGTGTGTGTGTGTGTGTGTGTGTGTGTGTGTGTGTGTGTGTGTGTGTGTGTGTATCTACACATACATATATATACATATATATATACGTATATATATATATATATATGTATATATATTTAACAATCACAATGCACTTTAATTCTAAGTCATCAAAGGCCAGCATGCTGAAATTGAAATGTGGTACTGCCCAGGACTCGAACCCGGCATCCTTATCACAAGTGCGACAGTGACTTTCTAACTAGGCTATCTCTCTTGATACCCTAGTTGGAAAGTCACTGTCGCACTTGTCATGAGGATGCCGGGTTCGAGTCCTGGGCAGTACCACATTTTAATTTCAGCATGCTGGTCTTTGATGGCTTAGAATTAAAGTGCATTGTGGTTGTTAAAATGTATCTCTAATCACTGGGACCCATTCAGTGTTGTACAAATACTTTCCCGCGTTCGTATACTTCCAATTGTACTATCATAATGGAGATGGGTTGAACGCAAAATTTCATATATGTGTATGTAACTCGATCATACAAATATATAAGAAAAAATGCGCTTATGCTTTATCTCTCTTGATAGCCTAGTTGGAAAGTCACTGTCGCACTTGTCATGAGGATGCCGGGTTCGAGTCCTGGGCAATACCACATTTCAATTTCAGCATGCTGGCCTTTGATGGCTTAGAATTAAAGTGCATTGTGGTTGTTAAAATGTATCTCTAATCACTGGGACCCATTCAGTGTTGTACACACATAAATATATATATATATATATATATATATATATATATATATGTATATATATATATATATGTATGTATGTATGTATATGTATAGGACTAGACATACCTGAAAAACTTCTACGCTCTCTACTTGAGACTTCCACTAAAATGTCTCCTTTCCGCTGCCCCCATGGGAAGCTTTACCAACAAACGGATGGAGTTGCTATGGGATCCCCTTTAAGGGTTCTCTGCCAATTTTTTCATGGGCTCGGTAGAGGAAATAGTCTTCGGTGAAATTAGCCAACCCACTATTTACTGCAGATACAATGGTGATATTTTTGTCCAAACTGACTCCCACCAAGACCTTGAAATCTTGAGGAGGAAGGTCATGGAGGTATCGGTTATTGACTTCACTGTCGAGCATAGTGAAAGTGGATCCCTCCCCTTCCTGGACGTCATCCTCAAACAGACTAACTGCTCCTTTTCTTCCAGTGTTTATGTTAAGGACACCAACCCCGGACTATGTATGAGAGGAGAAAGTGAGTGACCCCCAAAATACAGAGAATCCACCATCAGTACCCTTTTTAGAAGAGCTTTTACCCATTGTTCCTCTTGGTCATATACCCAGAAGATCGACAGAGTCCATCAACTATCCATTGATAATTGATACTCCAACAATGAATTCCAATCTACACTTAGAAGAGTTATTGATACCTGGTACCAAGAACCTCATCACACTGCCACAGAACAAGAAGGAGCTACACACCGCATATTTTATATTTCCCACTTGTCCAATAAGTATAAAGATAATGAAAAGATATGTTGATGACATTTTGTGTTTGTGGCCGGTTGAACGTAACTCAAACTTCTTCCTTGTAAAACTAAATGAAATGAGTTCTTCTATTAATTTCACTACTGAAATAGAAATAGGGGATAAATGACCATTTTGGATAGTCTAATTCATCGTAGAGGTAGACAATTTAAGTATGACGTATTTAGGAAAACAACTAATGTCCTATCATATATCCATTTTTACTCGGCTGATCATCAAAAAACAAAATTTTCTGTTTTCAGTTCCATGTTTCTCAAAGCTTATAGTATATGTAGCCCCGAATTTTTGGATGATAAACTGAGGAAAATATATAATATAGCTTTAGAGTTAAAATATCCAAGCACTTAGTAGACACTTCACAATAAATGGCTTATAAATTGCTCCATAATTCTTCACGTGAAAGAAAAGTATTTTGCAAAAAAGAACCTTCTGGTTCTTCCTTACAGTGAGAAGTTAGTTGCACTGCCTAAAATTCTTAAATAATTTAATATTAACTTGGCATTCAAAAACAACAATACTATAAAAAGTAAGTTAATTAAAAATTCACCTGATGTAAATGAAGCTTGTGTTTACTTAATCTCTTGCCTTCAGTGTAACAAACTTTATATTAGCCAAACTGGCAAGGACTAAAAAACAAGGATCAATCAACGCAAGTATAGTGTAAGAAGTGGACAAATATCCAGTGCATTTTAGTACATGTAAGAGACCATAAACATCCTATTGACTGGGATAACTCGAAGAAAATATTTTCTTGTAGGTTCTCATTAGAAAGAAATATTATTAAATCCTGTCTTATTAAGCACACTTTTGATCATAATATCAATTTAAGTTTAAGCTTGTACAAACATGATAACTTTATTACTAAGATAAATTATAGAATATTCTCCAAGTGTTACCAGGACTGTGGAGACGTAACGTCATATGTGATCAAATGTCCATTAGTCAAAAAATTTCTCTACCTGGTAATAGAGTATCTTGTGTGACCTTACCATGTTCCCTACCTAGTCTATTACTTTATGTATATATATGCATCTATGTCTTTGTTACTTTGTATTCTTTGAAAATGTCTTAAATAGACGAAAATGTTCGGACTAAGTTTTTTATTTCCCAGTGTTTTATCTGCAATATATATATATACATAGATATATATACATATATATATATATATATATTTATATGCACATATATATATATACTCGTATATATACATATATTATATATATATACATATATATATATTACAGGTGAAAATGTAATCACACATTTGTCAATCGCGTAGAAACCACTGTTGGAGTAGAAAAGACTGGAAACGGGGAATCTATATATTTCGGGTAGAGACCTCATCCCATCTCCCCCTTCTTATGTCAAGGTTGCTACAGTAACACACTCTCTCTCTGAATTGTATCTACTGAAGAGGATTGCAGTTTGCAATCGAAATATATAGATTCCCCGTTTCCAGTCTTTTCTACTCCAACAGTGGTTTCTACGTGATATATATGTATATATATATATATATATATATATATATATATATATATATATGTGTGTGTGTGTGTGTGTGTGTGTGTGTGTGTGTGTGTGTGTGTGTGTGTGTGTGTGTGTGTGTGTGTGTGTGTGTGTGTGTGTGTGTGTGTGTGTGTGTGTGTGTGTGTGTGTGCGTGTGTATGTGTGTGTGTG
>NC_134814.1:46653218-46683218 GCF_046742065.1 Oratosquilla oratoria | reverse complement strand
TATTAATATATATATATTTTTTTTTTCATTTGTGTTTTTGGTATGTTCTACCGGTGTTGGAATTTAACGGTTACTTGGTAAGACCTGTCCCAGTGTACCAGGTATCCCCTATTTATGTACATTTCCTATGGCTACCAACTGTATTACCCTGAAGACGAACCCCGGACAGGGTTCGAAACGTCGGAATATATTGACGAACGTCGAGTCCAGCGTATTCTTTCTTCCATGATATATATATATATATATATATATATATATATATATATATATGTATATATATATATATATATATATATATATATATATATATATATATATATATCACGAAGAACCCACAGTCGGAATAAAAGGAAACTTTAGAAGAATGTGTAACTTCTATATCTCGCCTAATAGCTATAGCCCTCTTCTTCTTCTAAAGTTTCTTTTTATTCCGACTGTGGGTTCTTCGTGATTATTATTTACAAATGTGCAACAACAATTTGTCTGATATATAGATATATATATATATATATATATATATATATATATATATATATATATATATATATATAAAATATCAAATCTAAATCTAATGCGAGTTAACACAACCAAAGCCCATCAATGACAAGCCTAACAACACCAACCTGGAGAAAAAAATAATCATTTCTCTCCCATAAACAGCAATTTCAGCAGAGAGGATAACTTCAAGGGTTAGCTGAAACTATCTTGTCATCCTGAGCATGTAGCTGCTGATAAGACTGCTGAAGGTCAAAACGCACTGACCACGTCCAGCTAGATACACAGTCAGACCCTGCAACAGTCACGCGTTCCTCCCGAGCTTAATAAAATTGTCTGGAATTAGCCAGAACAAAGACCTTAAGTTTCTTATTCAAGATCTTTACCCCTTGCTCAAGACAGTTCATCAACCCAGTTAGCCTCTGTACTACTCGGCCACTCAATACAATTTAGTACAAAATACCGAGGATAGAGAAAAAGAGAAAGAGAGGGAGAGAGAGAGACAGAGAAAGAGAGACAGGCAGAGAAAGAGAGAAAGAGAGAGACAGTGAGAGGGAGGGAGGGAGAGACAGAGAAAGAAAGAAAAAAGAGAGAGAGACACTCACAAGAACACCAACCATAAAAAGGATGTTGACATACCGGCTACCAAGCGTACGATGTCACTAAACTAATCATGTTTGCAGAGTTTCCAAGGACAGGCTGGCTAGTTTGTTTGAAAAGGAACCTTGGATCACAATATTTCTCTGCATTTTTTTTTTCACAACGGCGGCGCCAGTATCTTAGAACAGAGCGTTCATATCTTGGTCATTATTGGCACTCTTGCCATGTACAGTCACGAACAAAAGTTTTGGCCTACCCAGAGTTTTTCAGATCCAAAACTCAAATTATTTGTCTGACATTTTTTTTTATCTATTCTAAAAGATTATCTAACTGTAAGCTCAATACCACATAGAAAAATATATCACGTACTCGACAAATAAAAATCCTATTAATGTTGTGAGAACTGTGGGGGAAGTCAAAAATTTTCTTCGTGACTGTATTCCCTTATCTTGAAGTTTTTGATTATGGTAATTGTTTTAACGTGTATTGGTTACTATACCGTACCAGGCACATGTTTACACTATTTCCGGACAAAAGGGACATTCGGAAAGTAAAGGTGAGGAGCCTACGCCAGGAGACGCTGAAGTGGTTGCGGCTGAAGCCGTCACCTTTGCCCTACTATGCTCTTTAAGGA
The DNA here is from genome assembly GCF_046742065.1 of Oratosquilla oratoria. Taxonomy (NCBI): domain Eukaryota; kingdom Metazoa; phylum Arthropoda; class Malacostraca; order Stomatopoda; family Squillidae; genus Oratosquilla; species Oratosquilla oratoria. The sequence continues at coordinate 46,681,489 of NC_134814.1, read as the reverse complement.
CTTATGGCAGATAAATCACTGCTGGAAATCGGAGAAAGGTGCAGAAATCGAACCCACGACTAAGCGATTACGCCACCAGCGCACACTTGCAGTCCATTAAAATGCACTGATTACCTACAACCAGGAACCCCACTTGAGGAGGTATGATGAAATAATTTTGTTAACCGTTTCGTAAGTTAATGGAATAAAGTTTAAGTCAATGTGACTGAATGAAATGCAATTTGCAATTTTAGAATTCACTTGGAGGTTGTTTTTTTTTTTCCTCGTTATGGATCTAAAAAATTCCTGTCGACCAATTACTCTACTATCTAGACTCTAGACTCTAGAGTCTAGAGGGAATGGGTCCTTTAGAATTTAACTATTATGAAACCTCAAGCCAGTTAGCTCTATTCACAAACTGGGTCAGTATTCATAATCATAGCATAGGTTAAACCCCAAGATATTTCAGATTTCCATCATCTCTTAACATAATATTTTACACATTATACTATACATTTTACACATTATACAACATCCTACTGTAATGTGTCGCATTATTATACTGATTTATTTACCCTCCGTTTCCCCTCCAAAATTACTAAATCAACCCCCAAGGGATGGTAACTTAACCCCTCCCTGGATTAAGGAGGTGACGTCCACAGATCACGTGACCTTTAAGGGTGCATACACAAACAACGCTGGTTTTCTTTGCGCGAACAACCAACGCCGACCGGTGCGGACCACGCTAGTTTCCGGCGCTGATAGGCGGTCACAAAGGGCGCGAGTAATCTGCTCCGACCAGCGTGGGAGGGATATGGTAACATGTTTGTCTGACACTACCAGTTAAGATTTACTATCTGTGAAGTAAACACATCAAGCTCATTGTCTGATAATGATCTCATATCATTCAATAATACTAATGTAAAAAATGTGTATATATATTTATATATATATATATATGTATATACTGTATATATAAAATTATTTCAGACAAATGAGAGAATGTGGGTGGGGAAGGGCAAACGAAGATGTGTTAGGAATAGAGTTCCTGTAGTCCTCTGAAGAAGACCAAGTTGGTCGCAACGTTAGGACATTAAACTCTATTCCTAACACATCTTCGTTTGCCCTTCCCCACCCACATTCTCATATATGTATATACAGTATATGTATATATATATATATGTATACATATATATACACCGATATATATATATATATATGTATATATATATATATATATATATTGATATACATATTATATATATATATATATATATATATATATGAGAGAATGTGGGTGGGGAAGGGCAAACGAAGATGTGTTAGGAATAGAGTTTATTGCCCTAACGTTGCGACCAACTTGGTCTTCTTCAGAGGACTACAGCATTACAGACGGATCACAATTCTTATATTCGTAGTGAGAGGGAACCCGCCAAGGTATGAGCGTCATGTTATCCCTTTGGCTAACGATTTAATTATTAGGACACTTGCTGCTTTCGAGAGGCATTTAAATCCGTCTCTCTCGAAAGCAGCAAGTGTCCTAATAATTAAATCGTTAGCCAAAGGGATAACATGACGCTCATACCTTGGCGGGTTCCCTCTCACTACGAATATAAGAATTGTGATCCGTCTGTAATGCTGTAGTCCTCTGAAGAAGACCAAGTTGGTCGCAACGTTAGGGCAATAAACTCTATTCCTAACACATCTTCGTTTGCCCTTCCCCACCCACATTCTCTCTCATTTGTCTGAAATAATCTTGAATATATATATATATATATATAATATATATATATTTATATATATATATTTATATATACATATATATATATATATATATATATATATATATATATATATTATATATATGGTTGAAGACGGCTGCCAGCATCGACATCCTGGAACCTGTTTCATCTGTGCACGTTTGCTTTTGCTTATACGGTGTAATTTTTGGCGCAGGTCGGCGCCGCTCGGCGCTGGTTGCTCATGCGAGAAAACCAGCGATCTCTACGCACAAACCCTATGAAAGTATACAAGTGCCGAGCTTAAAACCACACGATTATCCCATTACTAATAATCCCCAAGCATAAACCGAAGGCGACAGCTTCGGCTGCAGATAATCGCCTCCTGGCGTAAGATACCCACTATCGCGCTTGAATGGTGTCACACTACCCTTTGTCACCATTATAGCTTGTTGTTGGCGAAGGTAAAGTCTTCCTTGTGAGTCATTAGACTCGAAAAGTTATGATAATATTGTGACCATGGGAAGATGGTGGCCATTGTATGTGTGTATGTATTCTTTGGTCGTTCAGGTTATCGACAGCTGACTTTATTGAGCTAATTGAATTTGGCCATATCCTGGCTGGGTGCAGCCCTGTAATCAGAAGGTCCATTAGTCAGAAAGCCCACTAGTCAGAAAGCCCATTAGTTAGAAGGCCCTCTTGTCAGAAAATTGGTAAGATATACAGTGAAAAAAAAAAAAAAAAAAAAACTTTGGACAAATTTCAGTCCCAGCCCAAGGAATATAAGAGAAAGGATACTTGGACATGTTGAAATTCCAAGCAGGATATGGATGGTCTCTGGCTTTACTGAACCACTTTCTATACATGAATATAAAGCACTAGCTTCTTGTATGCCCTGAACGCCATTCGAATTATAAAATGTACTTCATGTAAATATAAGGATTACAAAGGATTACAAAGGCGGAGCATGCCGACAGGAGACCTTTTGATCCATATCTAGGTCGGATGCAAAAAAAAAAAAAAAAAAAAAAATCATATTAATAATAAAATAATAAATAAAAAACTATAATAATATAAATAACAAATAAAATACATAAATAAATGTATAGGTATAGTTAAAATAAACAAACAGGTAAATAGTAAATAATAAATTAACATATAACTAATAATAAATGAAAATCAGACAGACAAATGATAACAAAACAAAAACAAATAATATAAGATAAATTATAATCATTACAGCATCTTACTTAAGTATTTATCTAAATGATTCTTAAAGATTCGAACTGAACTACATTGCACTACCTGTGCAGGAAGTTTATTCCATTCATTAACTACACGGTTGGCAAAGTTGTTTCTACCTACTTCCAAATTGAATCTATTTCCGGACAGTTTGAGACCATTGTTTCTTGTCTGATTCTCATTCAATGTGAAAATTTGGTCACTTTTGATGTTGTCAATTCCCTTTAAAATCTTAAAGACCTGTATCAAGTCACCTCTGAGTCTACGCTTTTTTAGGGAAAACAGATTCATGTGCTTTAGTCGATTTTCGTATGATTTATTTTTGATATTTGGAATCAGTTTTGTGGCTCGCCGTTGTACTTTTTCCAGTCTGTCAATGTCTTTAATGAGATTCGGTGACCATGCGGAAACAGCATATTCCAAATGTGGACGAACTAACAATTTATATAGCTTGTTAATGAGTGATGGACTTTTGAAATCAAAAGATCGCGCAATCAGTCCTAGAATCTTATTTGCTTTCTCAGAGGCTGAAATACATTGCTTGGATGATTTGAGGTCGTTACTGATAATTACGCCAAGATCTTTTTCACTATCCACTTTTGTTAACGAATTTCCAAATAACTTGTAATCGTACTTACTATTATTTTTACCTATGTGCATTACCTTGCATTTACTTGTGTTAAATTTCATTAGCCACTTTTCAGACCATTGCTGTAATTGATCTAAATCTTCTTGAATATCTAATTGGTTTGAGTGATCATTTGCCACTCCGCACAGTTTTGTATCATCAGCAAATTTGGAAACAGTAGATTTTAGTCCATGGTCTATATCATTTATATATACTATGAATAGAAGTGGCCCAAGAACGGAACCCTGAGGAACTCCACTTGCATCACTTTTCCATCCAGAAGTTTTTCCATTTAAAACAACTCTCTGTTTTCGACCTTTCAACCAATTACTAGTCCAACCTAATAGGCTACCACTTATTCCATGCAAAGCTAGTTTAGTAAGTAGTCTTTCGTGTGGGACGGTATCAAAAGCTTTTGCAAAGTCTAGATATATTAAATCTATATTGTTTCTTTTGTCATAATTCGAGATAACTGTGTTTTAGAATTCGAGTAAGTTAGTCACGCAAGAACGTTTCCGTCTGAAACCATGCTGGCTATCATTTATCAAACGGTGTCTTTCTAAATGATGTTCGATAGCATCTCTGATGATAGTTTCCATTATTTTTCCTACGATTGAAGTCAAACTTATAGGCCTATAGTTATTTGGTTTCTTTTTGTTACCTTTTTTGAATATGGGAGTAACGTTAGCTAGCTTCCATTCTCTTGGGACATCTCCGGATATGATGGATTTCTTGAAAATAATTTCTAATGGAACAACAATCTCATTTTTCATTTCCTTTAAGATTCTTGGATGCCAACCGTCAGGCCCTGGTGTTTTATTAACTTTGAGTTTGTCTATACACCTTTTAATTTTTTCTTTTGTTATATTTACCGTAGTAAGTTTACCCTAGACTTTTCACAGGTTTCAGTTTGGAATTCACTTTGAGGTGTTTCGTTTACGAATACCGAGCTAAAATAATTGTTTAAGATATCACACATATACTTCATAAGATATATTATATTGAATATATAAAATATACTGAATAAAATATACTAACCTAACCTAACCTATCCTAAAAATCTGCAAACTGCCGCAGTTCTTTTCATTCAAATGATACCATAACTAAGATTGAACAAAAAAATCTCACTACTGGCCCTTCTGAGTTTAGAGCGAACCCCGTTCAGGCCGCGTCCGGTACCGCCGCATAATGTGACTTCGGCATTAGGTCTTCGTTCGAGCATGAAGTGACAACATTTCAATAGTCCCATGGGGAAAGCCTTATCTTGATATTTTTCAAGCCTCTTTCGTATCGCCATAGATAAGATAGTAGACCTGGGTGTCAGTCATGATAGGAATTTGACCCACGTAGGATAAAAAAGAAAGAATTATCCTCTACGTCTTCTGAGTTTACGAACGGCATTACGAAATGTTTTGTGACCTCATTACTATGCCTCTGTCTGAAACCGAGCATCTTCAGTGTTGTTTTTCTATTTCTTCTTCTTCTTCTTCTTCTTCTTCTTCTTCTTCTTCTTCTTCTCCTTCTTCTTCCTCTTCTTCTTCTTCTTCTTCTTATATATATATATATATATATACACATATATATATAGATATATATATATGTATATATATATATGTATATATATACATATATACATATATATCCATATATATATATATACATATATATATATATATGTGTGTGTGTGTGTGTGTGTGTGTGTGTGTGTGTGTGTGTGTGTGTGTGTGTGTGTGTGTATGTATGTATGTATGTATGTATGTATGTATGTATGTATGTATGTATGTATGTATGTAAGTATTATTAGAAACCAGTTCCAGATACCTATTCAGTTTTACTTACTTTTAATGAAATTAACAGATTCATCATTTAATGTTGATACAATTGTTTGCAGCAGATTTGAGGAAATTTTCTCGAAGTGCCCCCCCACCTCCTACACGACCATTGTTATTAACACAATATAATGACTCAATACTACTATCCTTCTACAAGGCTTTATCAATACTATTATTACTATAATTTCTCATCATATATCTTTATCGTTATAATTCATAATTTATCATTTTTCATTTTTCACTTATCATTTTTCATTTTCGCTTTTTATTTATCGTTTATCATTAGTGATTTACCATAACCATTTATCACTTATCGTCTATCCTGACCCAGGGCAGTGGACAGGATGCAGGGATGACCCGTCATCCAGGAGGTGCCAAGATAAGAGGGAGGGAGGAGGGTGGAGGGGAGTGGAATATGGAGGAAATGAAATGGGTGGGAGTGGTTTGTATGCCTTTTTATTTTTGGCTACCCCCGTATAGGGGGGAAAAGCCTTTGGTATATGTATGTATGTATGTATGTATGTATGTATGTATGTATGTATGTATGTATGTATGTATGTATGTATGTATGTATGCGGGTACGGACAGTTGCTCACTGGATAATTGCTCACCGGATAGTTGCTCACCGGATAATTGCTCACCGGACAATCGCTCACCGGAGAAGTGACAAATAGGACACTTGCTCACCAAAGATTTTTTTTACTTTTCTTGAACTTGATAACAAACAATATACAGGATTTTTTAGTTATATCTAGGTTTATTACAGCAATAATACACAAACAGTATCCAAACTTTCATATTTTAGTTTTTAATAATTATAAAATTCAATACAAATTTCTCCCATCAATATATAGTAAAAAAAAAAAGAAAAAAAAATCTTTGGTGAGCAAGTGTCCTATTTGTCACTTCTCCGGTGAGCGATTGTCCGGTGAGCAATTATCCGGTGAGCAACTATCCGGTGAGCAACTATCCGGTGAGCAACTGTCCTACACCCGTATGTATGTATGTATGTATGTATGTATGTATGTATGTATGTATGTAAGTACATTATTATTTTGTCGCACAGTAGCAGTACGAGATTGTCCATAAGGATATAAGCGCTGGTAAATAAAAATAAGAAAATAAAATTACCATCCCAATACCTCGAAGAGGGAAGTGAGAAACCCCTGGTAGGGCAAGCCCTGTCATTTACGGTTAGCCGCTAGGTTTTCTAGGCCGATATTTGGGTCGCCTCCCCGCCTGGCCACGGCTGTCATGAGTTCGAGACGGTATCCACTGCGCTGCCGCGCGGCCTCAGCCCTGGCAAATCAACCCAAAACAACAACAACAATATTATTGCGTAACATGGAATATTGCGTTATATTATGGGTTGCGTAGGGACGGCTGTATCGTAATCTTATTCGTGTTATCTTTTGCCTAAGGTGAGAGAAAATATATTTGAGAACGTAATACTATAGGATTAACCCACTTGTTACAATGGTTTATTTTACAGGATTTGTTTCCTGGTTAAATCCTAAAGATTTGAGTCAGTTGACGGCTTTAGGACCATCCCGATTAACCTCTTCTCTGTAGTGGTACAATTTATTTGTTTTGTCTTGGCTTGCGTCAGACAATTTCATTCGGGTGAGAGTAAGCATTCTATGTTGAAATGGTTAAATATATTCTTAAAACACAACATTCATCTCCTCTCCTGTATTTACTTCGTCTTCGCTTATCTCTATCAATCCCCATCTGTTTTTGAAAGAACTAGGAAAAGGTTGCAGGAGTTACACAACTATCAGTTTAAGAATTATTCTGAGGAAAATGAAAATCAACGGATGTATGGAAGGTACTATTTCACGAAACCTACCGAGTGTTCTGGCCAAACGTGAACGAAGAGAGTGATTGGGCGAATAAGAGAGTAAGTCAGTGGTAGCTGGAGACATGAATGCAAGAATAGGACATACAGGGCAAGCAAAGTCCATATTAAACGGGGTCTTGGCCTTAAATCGATTTTTGTGAGAACTGATATATATATATATATATATATATATATATATATTTATATGTATATATATATATTTATATGTATATATATATATGTATATATATAAATATAAATATATATATACATATATAAATATATATATATATATATATATATATATATATTTCGGAAACCGTGTATTTTTTCTTCTTTTTTATCAACATATTCAATGTTTCCTTCTCTATAATTCTTTTCTACTTCAATTTCCCCCCAGCTTCTTTTGCGATCCTTTTTACATTGGGGCTCCCTCAGTTGCATTAAAAAGATCCTTCGGCGTTAACCAAAAGATACATCTACAAAAATGCGTCACTGGAATTAAGGGATTGATCGAGGATTTCTTCCTCACTTACCAACGGCACTGACGAACAGTAGCCCGTTTAAAACTCTTATCCCTTATCAACCCGACTTTGACCCCTTCCCTCCTGCCAGATAAGGGACACTGGCTTGTGTGTTTGTGTTGGTAAAGGTGGTAGCGTTGGTGTGGATGAGGTGGTCAGGGATGGCAAGGGGTTGGTACGAAGCCCGTGGTCAGTGACGAAATGGACTTCGGGTTCCAAGTGTCCAACAGTAGCGGAGAAGCATTACCTCACGTTTCAGTACCGTGTGCATGTCCCTCGCTTACGTACTTACACAGTGATTAAACTGTTTCAGTTTTTATTTCAAAGGAAACGAAATTGCACTAGGACTTACCCCATTCAGGGACCAAAATCTAAAGGTTTATGTGTGCGTTCTACATAAGAAACAAAGGACAAAAATAATAAACAAACAAGAAAATTACTTGACGGAATCATACACCAATTCATTCGCCAGCCTGCAACTGTCAACACTGCCATAAACACAGTTCAAACAATCTTCCTGAGGATATTTTGAAATCGTGGTCAGATTTGCGAAAAGCCACGTAAATCTTCCGAACAATGGCTGAAGACACGGTGGATTCGGTGTCTTACAGGTCTTTGAGGGAAAGTATAACAGAACCAGAGAAGAAGGAAGGACCACCTGGAGATGGTACTTTCCTTCGAGAAAACGGCATCATCGCTCATGGGGTCCCCGAAATTCCAAAACCTGGAGAAGGGACCGCAAGGTAGGACCCCTCTGACTCCCTGCGTTGGTACAAATATGTGAAAAAAATGCAACAATAGATTAAATAGATTAAGATAGAATAAATGTGTGTGTGTGTGTGTGTGTGTGTGTGTGTGTGTGTGTGTGTGTGTGTGTGTGTGCTTGTATGTGTGTGTGTGTGATTGTATGTGTGTGTGTGTGTGTGTGTGTGTGTGTGTGTGTGTGTGTGTGTGTGTGTGTGTGTGTGTGTGTGTGTGTGTGTGTACGTACGTGTGATTCACCTTCACCTTGGTCTTTGGATCATTTGTTGGACTATTTCCCTCCCAGAAGAGATCCCAGAGCTCGTATGATCGGTCTATGGGTAATGCTATGAACTTACACACACATACACCCCTAACTCCCCGCCCACGAGAGTTGGAGTAACGACTCGAATCGCAGCGATACTGAAATAATTTCAGCCCTGGGCAGGATTCGAAACAGGTACCGCCGGTACCGCCATACTGACAGTCTGGGACTCTACCAACCGCGCCACCGAGAGAGAGAGAGAGAGAGAGAGTGTGTGTGTGTGTGTGTGTGTGTGTGTGTGTGTGTGTGTGTGTGTGTGTGTGTGTGTGTGTGTGTGTGTGTGTGTGCGTGCGTGTGTGTGTGTGCAGGTGCATGTGTGCGTGTGCAGGTGCGTGTGTGCGTGCGCGCGATGGGCGTATCTTTTTAAGCAGGGCACTAGTGGTGTTGAAAATGTAATGCTCTTATTTTTCCTGGTCACATTTTTCCTCAAATAAATTTACCGTTCGACTGCAGTATCGAACTTTGCCTCCTACTGTCTGACATTTTTTTAATTGTTCTATATAAGTACGTAATACCACGTGCATGACACATTTTAAATTGAATTAAAAATATAGTGAGGAACCTCAGGCTGAGGGGCCAATATTTCAGGATTTCCGAAAGAGTGTATTAGTACAGGCTTTACAGCCTATGGTTCCCATATACTATGACCATAATAATCTATCTTTTTATCTTAATATAACTAAAGCAAGGGAGAGAAATGTATAATGTACCTGATTGTGTTTTTTCAGTAATCGATCGGCGCATGGCAATGCAGTCGTAGTTCATCAAGCTCTCAAGTCTTATGGACACGGCAAGAGCAAGGTGCCAGTGCTCGAGAACCTGGACATGAGAGTGCCTCAAGGTGCCATGTAAGTCCACAACTTACCTCACAGTTGTTTCTTCTTTTTTAGTCTTCTGTCTGCAAAACTTCATCTACTCGAACATAGATATTCAAACAAATTGTTATTACCCTACGTATGCATATATCAGTATGTATATGTATGTCCTTGCATGTATATGTATATACATATATATGCAATAAAAACACTAGGAGCGTGTGTTCACAAATGCGTAAGTAACCACTAGGAAAAGTAAACTAACGAAGCAGAGCGCTTTCGTATAATTACATCTTCAGTGCAGATACAAAGAAGGAATTATAAGATGAAGAAACAAGGTACAGAATATATGACATAGTGAAGAGGGCATTCGGAGAGGTAGTGGAAGAAGTACACGTGACGGACGTTTGGGCCGTCCTGGTAGCCAACAAGTATGGGACGTTTGGGCCGTCCTGGTAACCAACAAGTATGGGACAACTGCTCATAATTTATATTACAATTTAAACAATTTTGAAATTTCATGAGAAATAAAACTATCTAATTTGTACAAACCTTGATGAAGATTAACATTTATCCCCTTACTAGATTTGATCAAACTGCATTCAATTAAATTTCTTTCTGTTATGTTGCTGTTGTATGTGATGACTTTAGCGTTATCCCAGTCAACTGGGTGGTTAAAATGGTTCATGTGGTTGAATATACCGCTAGATTGGTTTCCCTCTAACGTATTTCTTGTGTTGATTGATTCGTGTTGTGAGTGTTTTAGCAGTCTGACCAACATAAAACTGATTACATGATTTGCAAGGTATTTTGTACACACACCCTTTATCACTATTGACAGAATTATTTATGAGCAGTTGTCTTACAGTGTTCTTATTATTTATGAGCAGTTGTCCCATACTTGTTGGTTACCAGGACGACCCAAACGTCCCATACTTGTTGGCTACCAGGACGGCCCAAACGTCCGTCACGTGTACTTCTTCCACTACCTCTCCGAATACCCTCTTCACTATGTCATATATTCGTTAGTTTACTTTTCCTAGTGGTTACTTACGCATACACATATATATATATATATATATATATATATATATATATATATATATATATTCATATATATAGGCATGTGTGTATGTATGTATGTATGTATGTACGTATGTATGTATATATATGTATGTATACATGTACATATATGTGTATATACATACATATATATATATATATATATATATGTGTGTGTGTGTGTGTGTGTGTGTATGCATACACACACACTCATACATATATATACATATATATATACATATATATATATATATACTGTATTTATATATATACATATATATATATATATATATATATATATTATATATTATATATATATATATATATATATATATATATATATATATATATATATATATATACATACATACACCAAAGGCTTTTTACCCCTTACACAGTATACATGTATATGCTAGTAAGTTTAGGGAGCAGGTTTTCTTGAAGACATTTTCTGTTGAATAATTCAGCAGGCTCGGCGTTAGTAATCTTCTTTTTCATTCTTTCAATCCTTCTTGCTATCTTTCTTTCTGTGGGGGAAGGGAGAACACTACATTACCAAATGAATCCATGGTAAATTTGAAAATTAAAAGCAAATACTTAACTTAAAACGTTTCGCATATACTTTAGGCATCTTCTAGTAATTTTATTTTCAGAATTTACAAACTATAATAACTTATGACACTACATAAATCAATGTGGGAGGTGCTCTTAGTTTCTCCTTGGCGCGCCGTGGAGTGCTCCATACAGCTCCAAGGTTCCACACATATTTAGTTGTATATTGATTTCTGGCTGAAGATATCTTATCAATACTGCTTCCATACATTTTTTTTTTCTCTTTTGACAGTATTGTTGTGTTTTCATTCAGGTCTTCCCGCGAAATGCTAGTTTGATGTACTTTTGTAGTGTGGGATTTTATTGCCCCGTTTTGCCTATGGTATGTGAGTTTTTGTAATAAAATTTGGGGTTGTGTGACCAATACCATACTTCTTTTCGAATCTTTTCTCGTGTATTTCATCCATATGATGAAGATGAGGATGGAGTGAGCTTGAGAAGAAGAATGTGTCGAGCAGGGAAGAGAGAGTGCAAAATACAGGAGAGAATGGAGATAGATGATGAATGGAGGGAGAGATGACGCGCTCCGAAAGGATATTTTCATTTGTGCCCTACTGTCAAAGAATTGTGACTTGCTGCAGTGCTTTTGACCCAAGTAATGTGACGAGGAGAAACATCTGTCGTGGGAGGGAGGGAAGGGGGGGTGATTAAGTGGGATTTAATTACGTATTATGTGAGCTTTTGTTTAGGGTTGTGTACCAAATTTGATATAGGAGGGAGTGTGAATTTAGTATATACATATGCACTCAAGTGTGTGTGTGTGTGTGTGTGTGTGTGTGTGTGTGTGTGTGTGTGTGTGTGTGTGTGTGTGTGTGTGTGTGTGTGTGTGTGTGTGTGTGTGTGTGTGTGTGTGTGTGTGTATTTACCTAGTTGTAATTACCTAGTTGTATTTTACTGGAAGAGGAGCTATGCTCGTGGTGTCCCGTCTTCATATCTCATTTTATCTAAACTATTTTTAAATTCATGTATTGTTTTTGCACACACCACTTTCTCATCTAACTTGTTCCAAATGTCTATTACTCTGTGAGGAAAGCTGTTCTTTTTCAGATATCTTCTATAGCTGTCTTTCTTGATTTTCTTTCCGTGTCCTCTTGTATTTCTATCATCCCATTTTATTAGATCCTCTCTATCAATAATTTCTATGTCTTTCATGATTCTGTAAATAGTTATCAAATCTCCTCTCTCTCTTCTTTACTCTAGTGTCTGTAGCTCAAGTTTTGCTAGTCTCTCTTCATATGATAGTTTTGAGAGTGTTGGTGCTAATTTTGTAATTGCTCTTTGTATTCTTTCAAGTTTTGTTATACATTTTTGTACTTGTTGACCACGTCGTTGCTGCATATTCCAATCTTGGTGTCATCAAAGTGATTAGTATTTTCTTCACCATTTCTTCATCCAGGTATGTAAATGCCACTTTGATTGTTCTTATTAAATTATAAGTTTCTCCAAACATCTTATTTATATGTTCCTCAGGTGACATATTATTCATAATAATGACTCCCAGATCCTTCTCATTTTCAACTTTTTTTATTCCTTCTTCTCCCAATTTATATGATCCTATTATTCTTTTTTTGTTTTTTCCAAATTCCATTATACTACACTTTTTAGTATTGAACACCATCTCCCACTTCCTACTCCATTCCCATACTTTATTGAGATCACTCTGTAGTGACTCACAATCTTCTTCCGTGTTTACTTTTTTTAATAGTTTTGCATCATCTGCAAAGAAGCTCATATAACTTTCAATTTCTTAATCCATATCATTAATATATATATAGCAAACATTATTGGGGCCAGAACTGTTCGTGTGTGTGTGTGTGTGTGTGTGTGTGTGTGTGTGTGTGTGTGTGTGTGTGTGTGTGTGTGTGTGTGTGTGTGTGTGTGTGTGTGTGTGTGTGTGTGTGTGTGTGTGTGTGTGTGTGTGTGTGTGTGTGTGTGTGTGTGTGTGTGTGTGTGTGTGTGTGTGTGTGTGTGTGTGTGTATTACGTTTCATTCACATACAAATAAGTATTCGTATTATCCTAAAACGTTCTACACCAATTATATTCGAATCAAGGTCTGATCCCGAGCAGGAAACGACCCAGAAAAAGACATTTTAAGATCAACAAAGAGATTAGAAACAGCTGATTTCTTTGCCATCAAGATTACGTCGGAATATATCGATCTGAAGCATCTAAAGTATTTAAAATTTCGACAGGCACTTTTAATCTTGGAATGCGTGAGCCCAGGCTGAATTTTATCATTTTCTTTTAATACGTTACAAAGAATTAATAATTTAAGCCCTAACTTTAAAATTTTTGTTTATCATAAAATTCTAATTTGGTTATCACAATACTGTAAAGTCAAGACTGCAAAGTATTTTATGTGTGTTGGCGGGATGGTGTGAACGTGAAGGGTAGGACTGTGGGTATTACAAATGTCCGGCATCCCTTCCTAAAATTATATTTTGTCCTCCACTGACATTATATGCTACCGTGATATTTTCTCCAGTATCATTACATCCTATCGTGATATTTTGTCCTCCACTATTGGTTATCATTATTTACTATTTACCTGTTTGTTTATCATTTAACTATACCTATGTATTATTTATTCTATTTATTATTATTTATATTATTATAGTTTTTATTTCATTTCATCTTTTTTATTATTTATATATATATTTTTGCATCCGACCTAGTTATGGACCAAAAGGTCTTCTGTCGGCATGGTCCGCCTTTGTAACCTTTGTAACGGGTCAGTAAACCATTACACTACGGTATAATACATTATGATACAATACAAAAAAATAACGAAGTTCAATACATTCATTTTTCGAAACATGAAAGATTATCTATATACTAAAATACTGTGACACCAGATATGTTTTCGCTAAATAACAATAATGGGTTGTTATAAAAAAAAAACTAAATAAATCCTTTTAGTCTATTACAATCTTCGGCTCAAGGATAGTAGTTGTTAACTACATGTAGTCCACAAAGCTAAAATAAGATCTATTTGAAGCCTAGAATAGAAAACCAGTTCTTTCTCATGACTCAACAGAAATTAGTATCGATGCAGACAAAGAGGATATAAGATATGAATGATAAGGTAAGCCTCTGTAAACCTGGCTTTTGAGTGCAAGTGTACGTTTCGTGAAGTGAAGAGAATTTATTATTTTTTCTATCGCGCTTATGCATGATATTGTGATAAGGATGCCTATCTCTTACCTTGATTTTAACACACGGGTGTACACACACACACATACACACACACACACACACACACACACACACACACACACACACACACACACACACACACACACACACACACACACACACACACACACACACACACACACACACACACACACACACACACACACACACACACACATGAGTCCAACACGTGATCCAAAGACCAAGTGAATACACGGGTGTACACACCAAAGACCAAGTGTATACACGGGTGTACACACACACACACACACACACACACACACACACACACACACACACACACATACACACACACACACACACACACACGAGTCCAACACGTGATCCAAAGACCAAGTGAATACACGGGTGTACACACCAAAGACCAAGTGTATACACGGGTGTACACACACACACACACACACACACACACACACACACACACACACACACACACACACACACACACACACACACACACACACACACACACACACACACACACTCGACTCGGTGGCGCGGTTGGTAGTCCCAGACTGTCGCTACGGCGGTCCGGGTTCAAATCCTGCCCAGGGCTGAAAATAATTCCAGTATCGCTGAGCTTCGAGTCGTTACTCCAGCTCTCGTGGGCGGGGAGTTGAGTGTGTGTGTGCGTATAAGGTCAAAGCATTACCCATAGATCGGTCATACGAGCTCTGAGCTTTCTTCCGGGAGGGAAATAGCTGTCGATCACGTGTCCAACACGTGATCCAAAGACCAAGGTGAATCACACATGCACACACACACACACACACACGAACACACACACACACATACACATCCAATTTCGCTACCCGCTCAGGGATAGCTTCATAATATTTACAAGTTGTTACTGTCCCCTTGAGCAAGTGGATGGGTGTGTGGTGTATGCAAGGTCATGGTATTAACCCCTGCTGGTAATATATAAGCTCTGAGCTAGGAACTCTTACCTGGAGAGGTAGTAACCGTCGATCATAAACTCAGTACGTGATCCAAGGCCATGGTCAATCACATGCACTCCAAATTCCCATACACAACTACTTCCTATTGTTGTAAAGAAAACAAATTAAAACCAAATTTGTCTACCTGGACAGAAGAAATGTTACTTTTTCCTTTGATTCTTGTACGAACGAATACTCGTTATATTGAGAAAAAAAATCTAGAAGGACGAGATACAAAAACTTTATCCAAATCCTATTCAAACGTAACGGCGTAGAAACACACGCGCACACAATCACACACACACACACACACACACACACACACACACACACACACACACACACACACACACACACACACACACACACACACACACACACACACACACATATGTATATATATATATATATATATATATATATAGAGAGAGAGAGAGAGAGAGAGAGAGAGAGAGAGAGAGAGAGAGAGAGAGAGAGAGAGACAGAGAGAAAAATTGCAAACCAAGATATACGTGACTGTGCTCACGACTTCTGAATATGAGGGGGACGGAAAAGACGAGACTGGATGTATTCTTAGATTAAATGTTTAAGAAATATGAGAGGTGTTACAAGAATGGATAGAGTGACAAACGAGGAGGTGAAGCAGGGAACGCAGACAGAAAAGGAGTTGTCGGATAGGGTAGATCTGTGAATGTTGAGGTAGTTTGGGCGACTGGAGAGGATAAATAAATAAATACTAACAAAGAGATTGTGGAAAGCAAAAGAGGAAGGGGTGAGGTTGACAGGAAGTCCGAAATCGAGATGGCTAGATGAAGGGGTCTTTGGATGTAAGTGGAATGCCTGTCGAGAAGAAAAGAGAGATTATTAAAGATAGGAATGAATGGAGGGAGATGTTCACTGAATTAGTAGATGATACTTTTGAGTGAACGAAGGAGAGGGTCACCATATGATAAACACAAAGGAGTAAACAAGCTCTGGCTGTTGGACCCTACTGCTGAAGAGCTGGGCCTCACTGCAGTGCCCTTGACCCAAACGGTGTGGCGGGGACCAAAGATGACCCTTCATCCACGAGATGCTGAGATGAGATGAGTGTTACACATGTTTCGATTGTGCATGAAGAGGGTTTATTCTTTGACTCTGCCATCCCTCATAAGGTGGAAAGGTGGCCTTCGGCATATGGGATATGTGATTATTAGTACGATAACTTTAGTAATAAGCTAACCTAATAAAGACTTATTTATTGATTTATCTACACTAAAAGGCCTTTCAGTAGGAGAGAGGCCAAACGCAGAGTATGGGATTCAATATATTGGATCCAATATATTGGACCCCATAGTCTGCGTTTGGCCTCTCTCCTACAGTGCTGTTGCAGTCGTTGCTGCTTTTACTCAAAAGGCCTTTCCCTTATAAGAGTGACATCCACCCACCCGCCACCCATTCCACACCTTTGTAATACCCATTGGTTTTCCCGTTCTCTTCAGCTACGGTTTGTTGGGCCCCAGCGGATGTGGCAAGACAACGTTGCTTGGCTGTCTAGTTAACCGTCTAGTTCTAGATTCTGGAAAGGTTTATGTCTTCGGCTATGCCCCAGGGACCCCCGAGGCCGCTTGCCCTGGGCACAGGGTCGGCTACATGCCTCAGGTAAGAACCCATTCCGATTGGAGTTCCTTATCTTCATTACCACAGACGTATGTCATCATAATTGTATTTAGATTAAAATATAGTTACTTGTGTAGAGAGACAGCGGTTCGCAACCTGAGGTTAATAGACCGCTAGATATCAGCAGTTTCACATATTAAAAGTGACCTCCAAGATTTAAGAACAGAAATACATAAATATGGGAGATATGAGAGAACAGGTTAAGAGCCGCTTTCCTTATGTCAACAGAAACTCATAAGCGATGTGGCCTGCATTTACAGGAACTGGCGTTGTTCCAAGAATTCACAATCTGCGAGACTCTACAGTACTTCGGCAGAATACATGGCATGAGCCACTTGAGCATTGCCAGGAAAACGGAGTTCCTTATCAAGTTTCTTGATCTTCCTTCCGATAAGCGACTTATTTCCCAATTAAGGTGAGTTTGTACATTTGAAGTGTGTGTACCTCCTGTGAAAAAAGTTACCCCTATGGGATTCTCTCACGTTCAATAATGTATTATCAGTGTTTCTATTCTCGACCATATGATTTCTTCTGTGCAATATCTTCCTCAGAATAAGGAATAGCCTGGGTCATTCTCACTGTCCTCACTATCCCCATACTACATTTACTCTACACCTCTGCAAATATCACTATGCAAACTACGTAATAAAGAAATAAATCAAATACTCAACAGGAAAGTGTACTTGCACCGTGTCAATGCACCGTGAGTCAGGTTTGGATGTCCGTAAAAAGTACATAAAATTGATCGATTTCATTAAATTATCTTCTTATGTCTCATCCATAGTGGTGGACAGCAGAGGCGCGTCAGCTTTGCATCTGCTCTCGTCCACGACCCGGAGCTTCTGATTCTGGACGAGCCGACAGTGGGCGTGGACCCTCTACTCCGGACGAGGTGGGTGTGAACACACAGTTGGTTCCCTCTATTGGAGAATCCCCATCTTCGGAACTTCCCAATATTCAGAATTCCCAAAACTCGGAACCAAATTATCAGACAAACCCAGAAAATTAAGGACACCAGAGACAGCACTTCATGTACTGTTACATTTTCGGAAGATTTTTTCTTCCCAAACATTGGAGATTTTCGAATTCTGGGGACCCGTCAATAAAGAGAACCATCTTCAGCACATTTGGCACAAGTTGGATGAATGCCATGAGTGTAGAACATGGCATAACCACGTTCCCTCTGTGTCAACATTGGAGAAGTTATTATGGATAACCTTCCTGTTCTTTCCCTTCCCGGTTCAGCATCTGGGAGCACCTGATTAGCGTCTGCCGAACTTCCCGCACCACGATCATCATCACCACTCACTATATCGAAGAGGCGCGCCAAGCCGACAGGGTGAGATCCTAGGCTATACCAGGTGTTTTTGACCCTAAATTTCCCTGAGTTTATTTCTCTTCAGCTGAATAAAATCGCATCGCAATAGGCAGAATGAACATACAAATCTAGTACAGTAGTGAAATGACTTCTAAGGGGTATCTAGAAAATTATATGTATATATATATATATATATATATATATATATATATAATATATATATATATATATATATATATATATATATATATATAATGCAGAAACCACAGCGAAATAAAGTTCGGAATACTAAACGTTTTTCGTCTATTACGACATCCTCAGAGGATGTAATAAACGAAAACGTTTAGTATTCCGAACTTTATTTCCCTGTGGTTTCTGCATGATCATTTAGTCACGCGTTTTGTGATTATTTTTGCAATATATATATATATATATATATATATATATATATATATATATATATATATATATATATATATATATATATATATATTGATAAGTATTTTTGACAAATTATTTGGATGATGGAGAACATAAACACAGGGGAAGGCTCGGAACCCTAAACACTCTAACGTTTCGTTCGCGTAGAACTTCTTAAGAGAGTGTATGTAGAACTGCAATTGAAGTTTATGTACTAAATCTAATTATCTTTTCGGACACTTGGGAAAGGTCGTTTTTCTGGCGTGCTTTAGAATTAAAATACTTGTTTCTTTAGCTAAATTGATAAACCCTCCTCGATGATTCGATGAATTATTAGTTGAAATATATGCTGATTCAACAATTCTTCTAGTGAATTTATCAAAACCTTTATGTAGCACTTCAGCTTCTCTCCAGTTTGGTAAATGATCGAATTTTTCCGCATGAACTACTAAAGAATTAGATGTCCTATGTGCTTTTATGTCGTTTTTATGTTCATAAATTCTTTTTTCTAATCCTCTTGACGATTCGCCAAAATAAGCCATTGAGCAACTATTACACGGGATTTTGTATACGACGCTGTTTTCGGAATTGGTTCTCTTTTCAGAAGTCTTTATCAAATCACCTATCCTCTTGTTAGTTATTTTAGCTATGTTCATACCTGATTTTGTTAAATATTTGTCTATTATTGGTGGCGTTTCTGAGCCAGGTACTGATATAAAATTTGTATTATTTTTATCATTTCTCTCTTTCTTTCCGTGATTGTAAATATTCATTGCTTTTCTTTTTGTTCTTTTCAACATTCCCTCTGGATATCCAAGTTTGTCAAAGGTTTTCATAATGTAATCAAATTCGCCTTCTAGGTATTCATTACTACAGATTCGTAGTGACCTGAGAAAAAATCCTATTACTATACCACTCTTTGTCCTGTCATCATGTGCTACATAAAGGTTTTGATAAATTCACTAGAAGAATTGTTGAATCAGCATATATTTCAACTAATAATTCATCGAATCATCGAGGAGGGTTTATCAATTTAGCTAAAGAAACTAGTATTTTAATTCTAAAGCACGCCAGAAAAACGACCTTTCCCAAGTGTCCGAAAAGATAATTAGATTTAGTACATAAACTTCAATTGCAGTTCTACATACACTCTCTGAAGAAGTTCTACGCGAACGAAACGTTAGAGTGTTTAGGGTTCCGAGCCTTCCCCTGTGTTTATGTTCTCCATCATCCAAATATATATATATATATATATATACATACACACACACACACACACACACATATATATATGTATATATATATATATATATATATATATATATATATATATATATAATTTTTTTTTTTTCACCACAGTAATTTTCACTTTAATTCCATGCCATGACGGTCGAGACTGACAAGGAGCTCGATGGAATTATATATGAAAAATTATACGTAGCCAAGGTAAGGACTCGAATCCATCTGAGACGTAATAAGAAAACAGTGACTTAGACCATTACGCAATGGTCTAACTCACTGTTTTCTTGTTACGTCTGAGTTGGGCTCGAGTCCTTACCTTGACCACATATCAGCTTCCGTATATGATTCCATCGAGCTCCTCGTCAGTCTCGACCGTGATGGCATAGAATTAAAGTGAAAATTACTGTGGGTGAAAAGATGAATATCTGTACACTGGGGACCATTTAGTGTGTGTAATACACACACACTCACACACACATACACACACACACACACACACACACACACACACACACATACATATATATATATATATACATATATATATATATGTATATATAGATGAATAGATAGATAGATAGATAGATAGGTGAAGAATATCCTGTTTATCTCGCATCAGAGTCCTCCACAAGTGCGGGTTAGAAATACGGACAATAAGCCTTAAATTTGTGCATCACACGCCAAGAAACATAGCAGTTATTGCATAGGCAGCAGGCCTTAGTTACATACATGTGGGTTAAAAGAATTTAAAAATATTGTTATCGTATCCTGAATGTCCTTGCAGGTGGGTCTCATGCGAGCTGGACGACTGTTGGCAGAGACGTCGCCAAAGAACTTGATGGCCTACTATGGTATCAATTCCCTGGAGGATATCTTCCTTAAACTCTGCCTCCAAGATGGCGACGAAGAGGACTTGCATCAAGGGGTCGTAAGTACCTCAAACTCTCTTACTATAATATCATCACTGTACGAAGAGTTCTCTCTAATGGGGATCTAAAACTCACAACGACAACACCTTTCGAAAATGTACCAGAACATCATAGAGTGCTTTTGGTATCCGAAACTTTCTAGACTGCGGAACTCTTTGTTATGAATTTTGGAAATTATGAAATTCTAGAGACTCCCAGAAGAGAGAACAGCGGTCGCAGGTGTATCAAACATCTAAGTATAGCAGTGCTTTAAAGACTGTATAACTATTATTCTTTATATTTCTCTCATTCTACACGCATTAAAGCTAGCAGCAAAGTCAATAACAATTCTTTACAACAACTAGCGACACTCGTTGTTATAAATTCCTTGAAAATCATTTATCAAATTGCTAGTGGCGGAGTGGTAACGCTTGAGATTCACGTTTAGAGGGACCCGAGTTTAAAGCTCGCGACGGCAGGGCCTGATTGTTCCTTAAATATGTTCGTTAACTTGAACAGCAAGTTCTTCAAATGCACCTACAAAACCCTTATGAACACCTTTTCAAAGATGATTACAAACAACAAATATTATGGATGACGGACACAGCTACAAAATTAATATACTATCATACGATTTTCAATATGTTGACATAATATTTTTAGCCAAGCATTCGATACAATCTGTGTACAAATGAATATCACCGTAAGGTACATGTTGTATTGGGAGATTACACCAAATGTCCAGTAATAGATATAAATTTTTGCTGTAGTGTCAGTTGGTGGTGAGACGAAATGTGGAGGAACTGCAGAAATATGAGACACGGTGCTGATACGTACAGACACGGCAAATGTTTTGACCCACGTTGCAGTTCTCACAACGTCGATATTTTTTCCCTCTGTAGCATTTAGCTCACAATTAGGTAATTTCCATATACAAAAAAAAAAAAGTTATCAGACAAAGAATTTGGGTTTTATATCATGAAAAATTCTGGGTGGTTCAAACTTTTGCTTATGACTGTACATCATCCCCAAAAAGCTACAATCGTTGTGTCCCTACATAGCGTGGGGGAGGCGGTTGCAGCTCCCTGTGTCGGACATTTTTGCAGTCTCCCCAACTTTATTTCCCCAAGAGCCATGACTTTTGTAATCAACTGCACGCGAGGACAGTGCAAATTTCCTGAAGAGCAACAGAAAACACTAATGTTCTGTGTTAACGGAACACAAAAACAATACCTGGAACTTACATGAGCAAAGCATATCTAAAACCTTAAAGTACCTAGAGCAAGGCTCTATCCAAGCAATAACAGTGGACAAATTAACAAAACCCATGCTTGTCACACCCATGCATAAACACATTTCACTATTGTTGTACTGATACAATTCTATTAACTTCAAATCTATCTAGCTATATTTGGAAACTAAGGGCTTCTTCCCCTTAATAAGAGAGGTAGCCAAATCAAAGGCACACACACACTCCCACCCACTCCACTCCCATCCACTCCATTCCCATTCACCACCCTTGTTACCTTCTCAGATCCTCATGGATGAAGGGTTATCCCTATCTCCAGCACATTCCCAGATCAGAGGCAATGGAGCAAGACACAGAATATCCACAGCAAGGCCGTTTCACTTAATCAGCGACCCCCCCCCTACATCAAATGATACCCACTAAAGACAGCTACTACACCAAGTGATGTACTGAATGTTCAACAAGGAAAGATATATCTGCTAATGCTCCTCAGAAGTCCAGGCACATCAGAAAATATCCAATACATGCGCACACCAAAGAATCATTTCTACAAGTCAATACACAATATTAAATTCTTCTAGGCTAGTTGAGTTAGTTAAACCTTCTGTGTACCCCTGGCAGACTAACAAAGCCTTCGAAAACGAGAAGAGCATTGCCCTGCAGGAGGTAACAACTTCGAAGAACCTCGACCCTTCTGCTCCCGTTTGGGTGGATAAGGGTTCCTCTCCTCACAAGCTTGACCCTTCCGTCCCGGAAGCCAGACGATCTCAGCTGATAGATCCAGAGGACACGATATTCATGGTACGAGTGTTCTGAACCTGTTCTTGAAAACTTGGTGTGTGATCTGTGATGTGACTTAAGTTTCAGTACCACATTCGTCTTTGGAACCTTACCCCTGCCTTTGTCACCTCCTTTGACAGTCTCCTTGGGTGCAGACCAACCGAAATGAAACGAAATTTAGTGCAACCAGACTGGGCGCCTTGACAGTCAAGAACTTTATCAAAATGTGGAGGAACAAAGGGTGAGTAAGGACACCTGCTACCAAAGGCAGTTGTGATGTTTCCATGTGTGTCGCGAAACAACCATAGTCTGCATACACTTTTAAGACAACCTTTAAAACGCGAGCGTCCTCGATCTGCTTTTCGTAATGTATCCCATACTTATGTATTGCTGTCCCTTACCTTCCTGGAGAGACCACTTCAACAATAAATCAAATCGTCTTGCTTCCACTAACTCCTACTAGTTTTCTGTGGCTCCATTAGGGAGTTCATAGAGCACTACTCTATTTCTTTAGGAGTCCACAAGATCCATTTCAATCTACTTCCAATATCAGTATTTCTAACTCCGCGACTCACATCTCTGTTTCCTTTTCTATCTCTCTCTTAAGGATGAAACGCACGAGAGGCTGTTTAGCCGCTCAACCGCTGCGGCTGTTTAGCCGTTTTTATAGAACACACTACTTTTAATGGAATTGCGCGCATTAGCGGTTAAGTAACTAATGCGCGAAATTCCATTAAAAGTAGTGTGTTCTTTAAAAACGGCTAAACAGCCGCAGCGGTTGAGCGGCTAAACAGCCTCTCGTGCGTCCGTAGCCTTAATCTCCCTCCAAAACTGTACCTGTTTCTTCACTTCCACTTACGAAACAGCGTCGAAGACTGGCACTGTCTTATCTCCGCTTCCAACCACACATATGATCTGTCTCAACCGACAGATCTCTTTCCAATGACCATGGCAAAGAATCCACCACTGCGTTGCATTTTTCATCATCAATATTAATTACTTCTGTGATGATCAGTCAGAACTGTTCATCATTTTTTTCTGCGGTATAATCCCTCTCTTGAAGACACTTTAATATTTCTCCGGACTTCCACTCTGAGCACATCGCTGTGTGATATTCCTCTATTTTATAGTAATTGCACTTTTTCCAGGCTACAGTCTCCATTATGTATAATGATAACAATAACAGCATCAATATCAATAACAACAATGACAATGATAACAATAATAATTATAGTAATAATGATGATAGCTAATAATAGCAATAACTACAATAATAAGAATACTGATAATTATAGTAATATTATAATTACTATTATACCATTTTCATTATTACTACTAGCCTTATTATCATCATTACAATCATCAATATAATTATATGTAGTAGTAGTGCTCTTATAATTATTACCATTATCATCATTACTATTATTATTATCATCATTATCATTATTATCATCATTATCATTATCATCATATCAATTATTATCATCATTATTATTAACATCATCATTCTTTCATTTGCTCCATCCCCCTGACTAGGTTCCTGCTGTTCTCGTTCCTGATGCCTCCCGTGCAGACGGTCCTCTTCTGCCTGACGGTGGGAGGCACCCCTTCCTTCCTCCCAGTGGCCATCGTCAATCTCGACCACGGCTTCCTCACAGTCTCCATCGCGGATGTTTTCATTGATAAAATGGATGATACGAGATTCCACAAGGTATGTTCTGAGATAAGCCAAATAATTTTGGTGTTGGGATGCGATCACTAAAACATTAGTGAGAATATTTCTCTTGATATGTGAAAAACACACACATATATATATATATATATATATATATGTGTGTGTGTGTGTGTGTGTGTGTGTGTGTGTGTGTGTGTGTGTGTGTGTGTGTGTGTGTGTGTGTGTGTGTGTGTGTGTGTGTGTGTGTGTGTGTGTGTGTGTGTGTGTGTGTGTGTACATATACATATATACACATACAAATGTGTATATGTAGATATATATATTCATATATATATACATATATATGTATATATTTATATATATATATATGAATATGTATATGTATATATATATATATATATACATATATATGTATACATTTATATATATATGAATATGTATATGTATATATGCATATATATATATATATATATATATATATATATATATAATATATATATATAAATATATATATATATATATATATATATATATATATATCTTCGTTCAAATTAGATATCACAAGAACAAAAATAACACATACAACATAAATTGGTTAGAATAATAACAATATATCAAAGCATAAGACAGGAAATAGATCCGTTTAATTACCAAGTTGTTGTTGAGTGTGGTTATGTTTGCAACACGTAAGTCAAGGTTGGGCGAAACAAAGTATTGATTATGGTGTAGACGAGTGTTAATACCGTTTGTTGAGGTCGCATTAACGATATCGGGGGGAGAAATAAGTAGTTTGATGTGAAGATTACGGACGATAACTTCTGGTAGAGGAAGCTTCTGGTAGTTCTTCCGGTAGGAAAAGCTTAAGCAAGTCGGGAACAAATAAGATAGTGGATGATGTATCGTTAACAGAGAAAATAACAGAGAATGTCTAGTCGCTCGTAGTCAAGCAGCAACCTAGAGAATGTCAGATACTATTCGAGAAATACACGAGGGCTTTGCTCTTCTCTTGGAGACGGACAGTATTTGTAGTCCAAAGCACTTGTTTCGCGAAGTTGTTGTAATTGACTAAGGTCGAAGAAATTCTATGTAGATTGAGATGGGCCTAGGCTCCAGCTTCTTTTCTTATCTTCTCGTTCTTTTCTCGCTCTGGAGCTGTCTCTGCTTTTCTCTCCCTCTGCCTGGTCTCTGCCTGTTCTCTGTCTGTTGGTCCTCTTCGCTTCGCCTTTTATAGCCCGGGAATGGGTGTTTACGTTTCCGGGATGCAGAAACGTATTCAAAGTAGGTAATTTAAAAATCTTCAGCCAATGGGAAGGCAAAATGAGCTTTTCCCGCCAAATTATGATACGTTTCTAAGCTTGGCGTTGCCTGATAATACGTAATTGGCACACTCCAATGGACGGGAATAGCGCAATGCATATTTCAAGAAATATATATATATACACATTATAGAATACAATATAAAACATAATTACATATATTCACGCAAGGCGTGCCTAAAAATTACAAACAGGAGACGTTATTCAATCAAGGGCGTGACACAGCACAACCACAGGATTCTACTCACCTTAACGACGTGACACTTATATACAAAAATATGCAAGGTGACCACTAATGACTAGAAACAACCGATGCAGAGCGCTTTCGTGTATTATATCTTCAGTGCAAAGATACATACAGTACAAACAAGCATAATATATAGTGGGGAAAAGGGGGGACGTAGACACAAGGGGTCCATGTGTCAAATGCAGGATAAGGTGGTGACAAAATATCATATTAACCAAAGGTAATTGAATATGGGAAGCTCTCCATGGGAACAAGTTGAGGGTCAGGTGTCTAATTCTTACAACTGGAACGTGTTTGTTATTTCTTCACAAATATCCTTATCTATTTTATACAATTCTAGATTAATGTTGAAATTAATATTATTTGTGGATTTTATAAAGCTACTTTCAATTATATTTCTTTCGACAATGTTATTGTTGAAAATAATCACGCTAGCGTTATCCCAATCGATAGGGTGATTATAAGTGCTGAGATGTTCAAAAATAGTACTTGAATAATTTCCATCTTTTACATATTTTTTATATGGCTTAATTCTAACAGATAGATCCTTTGCCGTTTGACCAATGTAGAACTGTTTGTTCATATATACACTATTATTCCTCATACCCTGATGGAGTAAAACGATCTGGTTTTTTTTTCGATGTTCCTCAGGGCTTTACGCATTTCCAGCCCAGCGTAAATCGATGATGAATTAAGATGTATCTACGATATTGGTACTAAGCTGCGATACCCTACACACCTACACACCTTATAATTGTGCCAAAAGAACCTTTTACAACTTCAGGTCATTTAAAAAATTTAATAGGAATAACATGTTAGTTTTACCGTACCTAGAGAACCTGCAAAACATCCCAAGTTTATGACGTAGTTTTAACATTAATGTAGTTCTTAACAATAAGAACACTGTAAGACAGCTCATAAATAATTCCGTCAATAGTGATAAAGGATGTGTGTACAAAATACCTTGTAAATCATGTAATCATTTTTATATTGGTCAGACTGCTAAAACACTCAAAACATGAATTAATCAACACAAGAAATACGTTAGAGAGGGAAACCAATCTAGCGTTATATTCAACCACATGAACAATTCTAACCATCCAGTTGAATGGAATAACGCTAAAACCATCACATGTACCAATAACATCTCAGACACAAATTCAGTTGAATGCAGTTTGATTACATCTAGTAAGGGAATAAATGTTAATCTCCATCAAGGTTTGTACAAATTAGATAGTTATGTTTGCCAAGAAAATTCAAATTGTTTAAATTGTAATGTACCAGTTGTGAGCAATTGTCCTATATTTGCTGGTTACTAAGACGGCAGCAAAACCACGTGTACTTCTTCCCCTACCTCTCCGAATTTTCTTCACCATATCTCAGTCATACATTCTGTAGTTTGTTTCTTGCTTTTATAATTCCTTCTTTGTATTAGCATTGAAGATGTAATTATATATGTGTGTGTATCTATCTATATATATATATGTGTGTGTGTGTGTATGTGTGTGTGTGTGTGTGTGTGTGTGTGTGTGTGTGTGTGTGTGTGTGTGTGTGTGTGTGTGTGTGTGTGTGTGTGTGTGTGTGTGTGTGTGTGTGTGTGTGTGTGTGTGTGTGTGTTTATTCATATGTATGCATATATATGATTATATATACATATATATATTATTTATATATGTATACATATATATATATATATATATATGTAGATATATACATATATATATATATATATATGTCTATACATATATATATATGTATCTATACACATATATATATATATATATATATATATGTATGTATGTGTTCATACGTATATAGAAGGAGAGAATGTGATTGTACTATCCCCCCTAGAAAATAAATCCTCATCTATTTGCAGCGTTACTTTAATACCTACGACGAAGGCTTAGAAGAAGTGAAGCAAGGAAGAGCCTGGGCTCTCGTGTTCTTCGACGAGAAGTACAC
>NC_134814.1:46598218-46625718 GCF_046742065.1 Oratosquilla oratoria | reverse complement strand
ATTTCTATTTAGTGAGTAAATATATATATGTATATACATATGGAGGAAGAGAAACCTGTCACAATGTCTCAACATGTATATATATATATATATATATATACATATATATATACATATATATATATGTATATATATATATATATGTGTGTGTGTATATATATATATATGTATATATATATGTATATATATATATATATATATATATGTATATATATATATATATATATATATATAAGAATGAAGGAGACTGCAAGAGACCACAAGGCCTACACTAGGCAGCTCTGTATCCATCACCACCTGTCATCCCCAACCATAAAGTTGTCTAATCGTTTCTTAAAGCAACTGATAGTTTCAGCGCTTACTACATGGTTACTAAGTTTATTCCATTCGTCAACCACCCTATTAGTAAACCAATTCTTGCCTATTTCCTTCTTAAATCTAAATTTGTCCACTTTATACCCATTACTGCGAGTCCTGCCCTGTTGTTTTAATATGATGACTTTGTTTGTATCACCCTTGTTAAAGCCTTTGATCCACTCGAACTCCTCTATTAGATCACCCCGCACTCTGCGTCTTTCCAGAGACTGTAAATTAAGGTGCCTAAGCCTCTCTTCGTAAGGCAAATTTCTGAGTCCCTGTATCATTTTGGTAATTCTTCTCTGTACTGATTCTAGTGAATTGATGTCCATTCTATAGGACGGGGACCAAAACTGTACCGCATAGTCAAAGATGGGTCTAACCATTGCCAGATAGAGCTTAATAATTACATCTGCACTTCTATTCGTTACCGTCCTAGCTAGTGATGTGCCAGAACCAAAATTTTTACCGATACCGATACCGATACCGATATTTTTTTAGCCTTTTACCGATACCGATACCGATACAGGAATTTAATGGGTTACCGATACCGATACCGATACCGATATTTTGCGCATTGCTCACAATGCCTTGTACTTTATTGTGCACTTTTTCATAAAGCTCTGGGATAGTTGTGTTAGAGATGTATTTCCTGCTTGGGATCTTATAGTTTGGTTTTAAGTGATTAAGGAGCCTAGCAAATCCCAGATCTTCTACAATAGATATAGGTTGACAATCTATTGTGATCATTTCAGCAATATATTTGTGTACCTCTTTTGCTGGAGCACTGTTGATGTTCCAAATCTTTTTGTACTGGAGAGTAGCTTCAAGAGTTGGCTGTTGAGATACCTGTTTTGCACTTGAACAGCCTGTTTGACTTTGACTAGAAGTTGAAGTTGAAATTTTTAGCTTTTTGGTAGGTGGAACATTTAAGAATGAGGCAAGTGTTGGGTTTGATTCAGCTGCTTTTTTCTGCTCCAATTCGGCATTTCCAAACTCATCAGGATGTTTATGTTGAAGATGCTTTCTAATATTTGTTGTTGTTTGGGTTTGCCTGTTTATTCCTCCTCTGCTTAATATTGTATTACAGAAATTACAGGATACTTTTGAAGAATCATCTTTGCATACTGTCACTAGATTCCATATAACACTTTGCTTTGACTTAGGCATTATTGCTAATTCTGGCAATTCTAATTGTAATTTAATAAATTTATCACAATATTGACTATCTGAAAAATGCAAGTTCAAATATTAAATATAAATAAATAATTACAATAAATAAATATTAAGAATGAGATCGAAAAGGGTAATAGGATAATAGCCATCAGCTAGCTCTCTTCTCTTCTTACATAAGACGCAAATGATTCCACAACCACATGGCGTGAAAGACACCCTTTACTTTATATATTTATATAATTATTTATTTGTTTCATGAATGAAAGTAATTTAACTTAAAATTTCTCTCAAGGTATCGGTATCGGTATCGGTATTTGTTTTTCAATACCGATACCGATATACCGATACCTTCTATTTTACCGATACCGATATATACCGATACCGATAGCTTGAAAATAAACCGATATTTACCGATACCGATACCGATACCGAAGCTTCGGTACATCACTAGTCCTAGCAATGAAACCTAATGCTGTGTTAGCTTTATTCCTGGCGCTAATGCACTGTTTCCTGGTTTTAAGATCCGGATTCACTAGAACTCCCAAATCTCGCACTCAGTTTTCTCTAAAAGCGTGTTATCTAAGCTGTATCTATTTTCGGGGTTGTGTAGCCCTACATTTAACACGCTACATTTAGATATATTGAAGTTCTTTTGCCATTTCACCGACCATGTGAACAATTTGTTAAGATCATCCTGTAGAATCTCTGCGTCGTCTCCTGACCTAAGTAGGCGTCCTATTTTAGTGTCGTCCGCAAACTTACTAACATCACTATTTATCCCATCGTCTAAGTCATTTATGTACATAATGAACAACAAGGGATCCAAAACTGAGCCTTGGGGGACCCCACTAGTAACATTGCCTCACCTAGATTTTACTCAATTTATGGTGACCCGCTGTTTTCTGTTACTAATCCAAGCTCTAATCCATTCTAACACTTTTCCTCCTATGCCATGGGCTTTGGTTTTATTTAGTAGTCTCTGGTGTGGCACCTTGTCGAACGCTTTGCTAAAGTCAAGGTAAATAACATTGTAATTATCATTATTATCTGACGCCTTATATACTTTAGTGTAAAAGGATAGAAGATTAGCCACACATGACTTACCCTTGGAGGAACCATGCTGTGAATCACGAATTAAATTATGTCTTTCGATGTGTTCTCTGAGTCTATTTACTATTACTGATTCAATCATTTTTCCTATAACCGATGTCAAACCGATTGGCCTGTAGTTGCATATATATATATATATATATATATATATATATATATATATATCTATATATATATATATATATATATATATATATATATATATATATATATATATATATATACCAGATAACAGTAGCAAGGTCAGGGACGGGGCTGGCTTCTGGGGGTAGGCCCTGCGCCAGTGGTTTTCAGTCAGGAATCCGTGGATCCCCAGGGGACCCCCCAGACACCCGCCAAGGGGTCCACAGGACGGTGAAATTTTACTTTATTTAATTTTCAAATTTCGTAAATATACACGGATTTCTTTTCTTTTATTTTTGTATAGAATTGTTTTGTTCTCTCTAATTCTGTATCAAGGGATTTGTTTTCTTTTATTTTTGTTTAAAATTGTTTTATTCTATCTAATTCTGTATCAAGGGGTCGCCTGAATGCTTGAGTCGATGTAAGGGATCTTCAATGATTGAAAGGTTAAGAACATAAGAATGAAGGAGACTGCAAGAGACCATGAGGCCTGCGCTAGGCGGCTCCGTATCCATCACCACCTGTCGTCCCCATCCATAAAGTTGTCTGTCTATTTATTTCTTAAAACAACTGATAGTTTCAGCGCTTACTGCATGGTTGCTAGGTTTATTCCATTCGTCGACCACCCTAATAGTAAACCAATTCTTGCCTATTTCCTTTTTAAATCTAGATTTCTCCGGTTTATAACCATTACTGCGAGTCCTGCCCTGTTGTCTTAATGTGATGACCTTGTTTGCGTCACTCTTGTTAAAGCCTTTGAGAAACACTAACCTACACGATCAGTATTGATCAGTATTAGCTGTAAAGAGACAGTGTGGGAGAGACGTCTATTGGGAGTGAAACTATTGATTCAGTATACTATGTCAATAATATAGATCATTATTGTCTTTTTTTTATCTACCAGGGCTGGTGGGGCCTCATGGAATGAAATTGGTATAGTACGTTTATTTGTTTGTGTTTAGTTTATATATATATGTATGTGTATATATGTGTATATGTATATATGTATATGTGTATATATATATATATATATATGTGTGTGTGTGTGTGTGTGTGTGTGTGTGTGTGTGTGTGTGTGTGTGTGTGTGTGTGTGTGTGTGTGTGTGTGTGTGTGTGTGTGTGTGTGTGTGTATACACATATATTTGTTTTTTGTTTTTGTATTTTTGTATTTATCTATTTGTTTCTACTGGTTTATTTATCTTTCGTTGTTTATCTAATTTATTTGCTTGCTTATTTATTGATTTATTTGCTTGTTTATTTATTTATTTATTAATTTGTTTATTCCTTATTAATCTATTTATTTATCTATTCTCATTTATTCATCAATCTATATATGTAATCACTCGTTCATTTATTCACTTATCTAATAAATTTTCTAATAATTTCTCTGTAATTTTTTTTATTTGTTTATTAATTAATTTATTCATTCGTTTATCTATGTACTCATTTATTCATTGATTTATTTAAAGACATCTAAGGTACAGAAACATGTACAAATAGCAATTTTTTACTTGTATTTCTACACTAGACTGGATTGGTTATAGCCAGTGTATTAGATTACTAGAGATAGTATTAAGTTTCGAGCTAATTGAAGGAAGGAAGGAAGGGTTGCCTTTTAGAGGTGTCCCGATTAATCGGCATGGGCATCGTCATCGGTAATATTTTGCCGATGACGATGCCGATTCTCTCTCTCTCTCTCTCTCTCTCTCTCTCTCTCTCTCTCTCTCTCTCTCTCTCTCTCTCTCTCTCTCTCTCTCTCTCTCTCTCTCTCTCTAAAAAAAAAAAAAAAAAACATTTCTTGCCGATGCCGATTCTCAATAAGTAAATAAATAGATAAAAATAAAATAGAATAAAATAAAGAAAGAAATAAAAAAGCCGATTATTGCCGATACCGATGTCGACTAATCCCCTACTATCTTTGTATTCGACGATTTATTTCCTTGTGTTGATTGGAACGTCAGGGAAGGGTGACCATATTGAGGCCAGGGTAGATTTTTTTTATTCTGAATCTTGTGCGGGATTTCTGGCAGTATCATGGAGAAGGACGGAGAGAGGAAAGGAAGGAAGGAGGTAGGGAGGGATAGAGGGAGGACAAGAGGGAGGGAGGGAGGGAAAATGGGATGGAAGGAGGGAGAGGTGGATAGAGAGAAGGAGAGATGGAGAGAAGGAGGGGGAGACGGAGAGAGGGAGAGACGTAGGGAGAAGGGGAGAAAGGAAAGAGGGGAGAATGGAGGGAAAGAAGGGAGTAGGGAGTGGGAAAGAAGGGAATAGGGAGTAGTTTTTATTTGTTCATTTATTATTATTATGATTTTTTTCGCATCCGACCTAGATATGGACCAAAAGGTCTCCTGTCGGCATGCTCCGCCTTTGTAATCCTTTGTAATATACATATATATATATATATGTGTGTGTGTGTGTGTGTGTGTGTGTGTGTGTGTGTGTGTGTGTGTGTGTGTGTGTGTGTGTGTGTGTGTGTGTGTGTGTGTGTGTGTGTGTGTGTGTGTGTGTGTGTGTGTGTGTGTGTGTGTGTGTGTGTGGTGTTGTGTGGTGTGAGGGTTGGTGTGTGTGTGTGTGTGTGTGTGTGTGTGTGTGTGTGTGTGTGTATTCACCTTGGTGTTTTGGATCACGTGTTGGACTCGTGATCAACAGCTATTTCCCTCCCGGAAGAGAGCTCAGAGCTCGTATGACCGATCTATGGGTAATGCTATGACCTTTCACACACACACACACCCAACTCCCCGCCCACGAGAGTCGGAGTAACGACCCGAAGCGCAGCGATACCGAATTAATTTCGGCGCTGGGCAGGATTCGAACCAGATACTGCAGCATCTCCGTACTGGCATCCAGTACTCTATCAACCGCGCCACCGAGTCGTGTGTGTGTGTGTGTGTGTGTGTGTGTGTGTGTGTGTGTGTGTGTGTGTGTGTGTGTGTGTGCTATGCGCGGGGGTACCGTCTTAATATCTCATTTTATATAAACAATTTTTAAACTCATTTTTTTTTTTTGCACACACCACTTTCTCATCTATCTTGTTCCAACTGTCTATTTCTCTGTGTGTGTGTGTGTGTGTGTGTGTGTGTGTGTGTGTGTGTGTGTGTGTGTGTGTGTGTGTGTGTGTGTGTGTGTGTGTGTAATACAAGAAGCTGACCAAACGCAACGCTGGTAGAGCAATGACAGTTGTTTTGAATGTAAAAACCATGATTTGTGACGTTGACCATTGACGTAATTAATACGTCATAGATAAAGCCCCGCTTTTTCCTTTTTTTTTCTCTTCTTCTTCTTCTTCTTCTTCTTCTTCTTCTTTCTTTTCTTTACCAAACTCAAATTTGGCATACTCGAATACCCACAGTGTGTGGATATATGTGCTTCATGAATATAGGTAGGTACATACATAAAACAAAATAATATATATTCTGCACATTTATACAAATTTTCATCTGTTACAGAGCAACGAACATTTTTCGTCAGATGTATTTTACATAACTACAGTCCTACTTTACATAGATTCCTAATATACCAGCAGACAAAAATAATTCAATGATTGCAACTATTCTACCTTACTTATACTATTTTTTTTTAATTATTTTTGTTTTTTTTTCTTTTTTTTTCCGTTTTAAGTGCGGTATTTTTCTCACATTTTTTTTTTTTTTTTCGAATCCCACACTTTTTTTTTTTGTGATTTTTTACATGTTTTTATAATGCCCCCTGTCTTTTTTTTTTATAAAAAATAATAGTTTTTTTTTTTTCGTTTTTTTTTTTTTTTTTTTTTTTTTTTTTTTTTTTTTTTTTTATTCTTTTTTTTTTTTTGTTATTGTTTTGTTTTTTCTAATTTTTTTTTTTTTTTTTTTGTTTTTTATTTTTTTTTTTTTTTTTTTTTTTTTTGTTTGTTTTTTTTTTTTTTTTTTTTTTTTTTTTTTTATTTTTTTTTTTTTTTTTTTGTTTTTTTTTTTTTTTTGTTTTTTTTTTTTTAATTTATGATTTGGCTATCACAGGCTTAGGATTAATTACAGAAGTGGCATTATCTTATATCACAGTTACGATGGTGACTTTTCACCATCACCTGGTCCTCACACATATCGCTAGTCCGTTTATTCTATAACAACACACTTCTCTACGATTACCAACAGTGACCTGCCCCAACAGTCTAACTGTAAAGGGTAAAGATGTCGGCTTTGGCCGCAGCTATTCAGAGCCTCCTCGTACACTTTTTGTGTCACCTTCTATAATATGATTCTAAACATACGAAGTTGTTACACATAATTATTGACATTACATTCTTGTAAATTCTAGAAGTAAAATATAAATAATGAAGGAACTTTTGCGTCCATATATACAACTGGAATTCAGATTTCTCCGACAACCTTATATTACGTCGTCTAGTGAGACAACGGTACACAACTGCAGACCTGCGGGGCCACATTGACCTGCGAGGGACATCAAATAGCCCAAGAAACCTTGATATATATAATCTTTTACATACAAATTTATTTACATGTTTATTTATTTACTTTCTTGTGTGCTTGTTTATGTCCGTTTATCTATACATTTGTTAATTAATTTATCTATTTATTTACTAATTTATATATTAATTCATTTACTTCTTTATTCATTCGTTCATTTACTTCTTTCGGCGCGCGGACACATCACGAGGAAGAAGTTCGGTACTCTATTCACTCTGACAAGAGACTTTTTTTCAGAACAACACTAATCTTCAGACGTGCTTGATTGCAGGTATCCGGGACATATTGCAGTCATACAAATATATCTTCTCTTACTG
Organism: Oratosquilla oratoria; assembly: GCF_046742065.1. NCBI lineage: Eukaryota > Metazoa > Arthropoda > Malacostraca > Stomatopoda > Squillidae > Oratosquilla > Oratosquilla oratoria. The sequence continues at coordinate 46,618,174 of NC_134814.1, read as the reverse complement.
CTTGACGAAAATCCCTTTTATTGTGAGGGGACCAATAAGCATAGAAGTACCTTGTATTTTCAACAAGAGAAGATATAATAACACAGTTTCTGTACATCGTGGATCAGATATTTGTGTCCCCATTTGTACACTGTGAGCATGCGCCGACTAGGGCCCCATCTATCGGCGTATAAGAAATACAATACAAAGTTGTCGGCTAAGTTTGGAATCCGGCTGCTGTACACACACAAAACACCAGGATAAGCATATATATATATATATATATATATATATATGATATATATAAACTATATATAATAGTATATATATATATAAATAATAATATATAATACTATATATATATATATATATATATGATATATATATAATATAGTATATCATAGACTAGTATATATCATACATAATACAGGTATAATATACATATTTATAAATATATATTATATATACAAGTGATACAGTATCTATACAGTATATATATATATATATATATATATATATATATAGACATATATCTAAAAATACATATATAACATATATATATTTATATATATATATATATCATGTACATATATATATATTTTGCATTAACATAATATTTGCATACTATATGTACATATATGTTTTATATATGGCATACATAGTTTGCATACATGGATATATCTCTACATATATGTATGTAGGCATAATATATACATAAATACATATATTAAGATATATGTATACATATGTATGCATACATCTATATGCATACATACATATAAGTATATATCTATGTGCATATATAATATACCATAGAGTAAATATAAATACATTATATATATATTACATATATGAAACATTATAAGTACATACATATATGACATATATATATATATGTATATATTGCAAGTAATATATACCCTAAGTATTATATATACATTATATACATTATATATATATATATATAATATATAATATATATCTATATAATAATATAACATATCCAAACATTCTATAATCCTTTAACACACGAATACAAGCTTTATAACACAGAGCACATAACACGATAACACTTTTAACTAATCAAATACTTTCCTAAACATACAAATACTAACAATAAACATAATTTTATACAATAAAATGTATACTATCATTAAGTACCAAAAACAGCGCGTAACAAACACCGAGGGATAAATACATAGGGTGACAAAGATACAAGAATATCGAAATACAGAGAAAAGAACTATTTGTTTTCTTAAAAAGTCTGTTCGAAGAGCTTAAATTTATATGCGATGGGGGGGGGGGTGATTTAGCACGGCCTTTGATCGTGTGCTGGATTTGTAATGAACAGCTGTTACCCTCCAGGATGAGAGCTTGGATCTCACATATGACCCGATCTATGGGTGATGCTGCAACCTTACACATATACACACCCAACTCTTTGTCCACTGGAGTTGAAGTACCGGCTCGCAGTACAGTGATCCTGAAGTTTTCAGCTCTGGGTGGAACTCGAACTTAGATTCTTGAATTAGTTGTCTTGAACAGTACCACTGCACCATCGAACCGAGTGTATTTGCTTGTGTGTGTGTGTGTGTGTATAAATATGGACAAATAAATAAGTACATATGAATATATTATAAAACATTTGTCTTGATGGTATTGCTACAAATCTTTCTATATACCTAAGATTCGAAAACCTCCATTATTTTGTGCTTTTTTTTCGAAAATATACAAAAAAAAATAGAAAGTGATTCAGATATCCGGAATTCTAGATTTCGAAAAAATTCGTCCCAAATATTGAAGATTTTCAGTTAAGAGATCTTTTGTGTTCCCGTTTGTAGAATAAGGAATTAACTCCAGTAACGTTCTGCAAGTCCATATTATTATCAATATCACCAATATTCTCGAGACTTCCTTCATAAAGTGGCTTTTCACACGTACATACTTCCAGTTATTATTCATCCTAGCCCAATGAACAATGATGACGCATCCTATTTACTCTATCATGAATTTGAACTACGAAACGTCAACCGTTTTTAGTTCAAACGAAATGTTCAACTGCAGCACAAGAACGTATTTTGAACAAATATGTTTGAATTCTTATATATGCCGAAGCCCTATTTTGTAACCTTACACTCACAATTTCAGTTTACAAACAATTAAGTTTTTTATATCTCGACTGTTATATGCCATCATAACCGAAGTAGTAGGCTAGAATATTACATCAGTGGAAAATGGAATGTGTCACAATATGCATGTACAAAGCCCGTATCATACCGTGCGCCTACATACAGATTAGCTTAGGGGGCAAAATCAAACTATAGCGACACCACTGACGTCACATGGGCTGTTATGTTCTAATGCTCGAGCTGGCTAGGGAGCACAAGATCACCTAAGCAAACACTCAAGTCTCAAACAGTTTACTTACACGCGGTAAGTCTAGGTCTGTCGCAGCCTTGGATTTCTTGGGATAGGTTAGGTTCGCTTCCCGCACAGCAGCCCGGTCTGCGCATGCGCACTATGTCATATTCCACTTTGACTGATGTCCCGTAAGCGACCACTACAGTGGACCAAGAAAATTGAGATAAGCCTTTACAAAAGATAGTTTCAATTTTATTTAGGACAAATCCAATACTGGAGTTAATCCCTTATTGTGTAACCTTTAAAGTATCATGCCGGGTGGGCATGTGAAGCTTTATTTTTTATCCACTTCATATACTTGGAGACGCGCGTGTACAGACCAGGTAGGCGATAATTTCCGCAGCCGATACCGGTGGAAACGACGCCGACCGCGACCGCACGACCTCCCTTGTCGAGAGTCGTAAGAGGTCCGCCGCTGTCGCCCTGAAACATTAGAATAATTTCGTGTCAGTTTCTTTCCAAGTGATTAGACCTGTGAATTTCACGACCAGGGTAATTCTAGTGCTTACTCTAGTATCTCTTGTTTCGATCCTCCTAGAGTTCTTCATTCAGATTCTTTGTCTGACAACCTTTTCATCTAATTCAAGAAAATTACCTGACTGTCATATAAATACTACATAGGAAACAATTTCACGTACTCAACAAAATACAAATTGACTTTGAAGCGTGGGTAAAAAACTTTACTTGCATAGGTAAAATGTATTTATTCTTTCTTTATCAGTTTATTTTGTTCAGAACTATGATATATGTGTGTTTTCCTGCCTGTATCTTTTATATTGGCTCATTTTGTGTATGGGAAAGACGAGGCTTAGTGTAACAAGCCGAGAAAGTAATGACAGAAAAACATAAGACAGCGGCGCGAGATTATCCATGAAGACAGTAGCACTGATAAACTATCCCTTAATAACTACAAGTGATATCAGGAAGGAGATGAGAGCCATAGGATTAGTGTTTCTTAATGCAGAAGAAATAATAGTATCCTAAGTGGAGTTTCTCTATGATCTTGTCTTCCAGAAGTTAACCAAATGTTTCCAAATAATGGACGTAATATATTCCACTTGTTAGAATTACAGAGAACCTAGAAGTTATCATGTACTGTGGTCATGATCTGGCCCCCAAACTACTTCAGAACTTTCATGACTGCATAACTGTTTACGTCTGAGAGCGTGTACATATGTATGAATTTAAGATGAAGCACTAAGAATTATTATAGGATGCAACAAAAACACCACAATAGGACACTTACGTACAGAAACCACAATCTTCACAACAAAACATCACATGAATATGACAGGAATACAATTCTATGCCAGAACCCTTAATAACACACAACTCTCACACTACATCTTACAACCACCACCAACAGAACGCAGTAAAAAAAGAAAACGCAGCAAACATCTACCAAAACTTGACACCCAAACCATACAAAAATTATACACAGAAACACATTCACACCCAGATAACTAAACAAACACTCCAAAAAAGACCACCTACTTTAAGCTCTAACAACAGCCTTCAGATATAAGTCCCACATAGAAAACCCTCCCACACTAGACAAGAACCACACAAACACACCTGCGCTCAGAACATCATTGAGACAAAACCAACCCAAAATAGGCCTGGCCACAGTTTCAGATTGGCCCTGGTGCAACCACCATAGACACAGAACACCTCATACTACAATGACTTACACTGTCTATCCCCAGACAACAATACAATATATCCTCTCGAAGTGACTTATGGTCCCACCCGAAGGTTGTTACCGGTTTCCTGAAGGCCACAAGTCTTCTGCGGGAGAGATCAGGGCCAGCGGATTGATTGATACACGCTTATGAATGTAACGAAGGAATTTCGGTTAAATCTTTTTATCCGTTATACTTACATAGCAGGAATCCTTGTACCCAGACTCCTCGCCGGCACAAAGGTGTGTTTCGTACAATACTACGGCTCCTTTTTCAGTCACGTTCCGATTAGTCTGTTCCACATACCAGTCCTGGCATACCGCTCGAGGGATTACCTTCACCTCCATCTTCTGCAGCACGTCGGGTACTTTCCCGCCTGTGGAGGGAGGAAGAACACTTGCGTAAGCAAAGTCGAGAAAAACAAAACTAAGATCTTTTGTTTTGGGGCGAGAGCGTCGCGAAATCATGGAAACATTGAAAAAGACCACATGCCTAAAGTAAGTTAAGAAACATAGTTTTCCGTATAGACATGTTAATTCCTGCAATTGCCTTGAAGATGACATAACTAAAACCTAAGACAAATTCAAAATTAAGTATGATAAATGAAGAACAGAACAGCATGACCGTAGTTTCTTGTATAAGACAATTGGGTAAACTGGGCAAACCTTGGTTTCAAGTCACATTAATTTCATTCTTATGACTGTATTGCCAGAAACCAAAATATCAATCTTGATTCAGTCAATAAATTCAGAGACAGAAAGGAGACGATAGAACACTAACCCTTGGAGGTGACGTCAGTCAAGCCCCATCCTGCAACAGACACTCGCTTCTTGTCCAGAGAATCGTCAGGACCGTCGACTTCGTTGTCTGGTAAACAGAGAGGTCGCACGCTGGATGTCCAACTCACGTTTTCAGACAGTATGATCATGCAGATGTCGTTGATGTATTTCTGACGGAAAATAATTTTGTGATCATTCACCAATAGCGTTCATTATATGTTCACAACTAAAAAACAAATGTGTATAACTACAAAGTAATGTCGTAACACATTCGTAAAATTCAACAAGAACCCACTGTGTTGGATAAGAAGAAATGAAATAGATGATATCAATATATTTCGACCACGGACTGTGATCCTCTTCAGTGGAATAGTCCACTGAAGAGGATCACAGTCCGTGATCGAAATATATGGATATCATCTATTTCATTTCTTCTTATCCAACACAGTGGGTTCTTGTTGAACAAATGTGTATGTTTAAAACAGATTCAACGCTTTAAATATTTATTTTGACAGTGAAATGAAATCTCCATCTCGACAGAAACTATCATCTCCCATCTACGGTCGAGGTGATCTCTTTACAGAATAGTAATATGCTTGTATTTCGCTAATCGAAGATTAATTCTCTCCTTACCCGGGTGTAGTTCTCATGAACGTAGACCTGGGCAACGGTAAAGACCTGCTCCGTCCCAGACGGCTCAGTGCTCTTTATGTTGTGCTCGCCGGCCACCACTTGAAGGTCTTCCTTGCGTTGTCTTAAAGAAACAGGCAAGAATTAGTAAACATATTTGATGTTTATATATGTTTATATATAAAGATGGTGAGAAGCTTATGTTACAGGGAGCGAAGCTACGACCAAAGTCGTCGCTATGTCCGAAGACTGTGTCCCGGAACTGCAAGGACAAGTAGCAGTCACTGATAGTCGTTGGATTTGAATCAGAGACGGTTATATTTCATCCCATGTGTCTTTCACCTGAGCGTGGGTGGAGTGCAACCTTGTCACCGAATATAAGGCCGAAATAATAACAGAATTAAAACGAAGGGAAATTAAAAATAAAAATACAGTGATATATATCTCACCAAAGACAAGAGCATGGGATGAGACAGAATATAAAGACTTGATTGTAAATACAACCAAGCAATTAAGAATAGAGATAGGAAATAGCAATAACATAGCGCTGGCGGGAGACTTTAATTACAGGTGAAATGGGAGTGGAGACTGGATGGGAGTGAGGAATCACTGGCACTGATGTTCATCAATGATATGATGAATGGAATAGGTAGCTAAGCATACTTATTAGTTGATAACGCCAATTTCATGCAAGTGAATTGTAGAGAAATGTGAACAAATGTGTGAAATGAGAAATATTAATTTTGAAGTATATGCAAAGAGAAGCTTGTATAAAGGACCAACGGCACTGTGAGAAGCAGACTTGGAATATAATAGAGACAGAAAAGAAGAGTTTCAACCATTCACCAGAGTAACGCGAAGAAAAGTAACTGACCGATTTATACAGTGGGCGGCGGTGATAACGATGCGTTTGTTGATGAGAGCGCCTGCACAGATGTGTCCTCCGTCACCGATCTTGACTGAGACGAGCCACGGGTATTCTCCTGGTCTTGCATCTTGCCCATTTTTTATGCGCCCCAATCTCTTTTGTGGACGACCACACTCCACATCGGCCACTGAAAGAAATAAGAGATCGACATGAAAATACTGCTGCAAATTTTGTTTGATGAGTGAACTTACGCAAAAAGACGTGTTTGGACTGTTGGGGCATGTGACGATCTGTTAGGAATCTGAAAGAAACGTAGGACGGTTCCGACCACGCTACTATCACACTTATTGCTTGCTATTGATTTCTTTGTTCACTTATTTGGCATGTTTTCTTTTTTATGTACCTCGTGCATCTGAGGAACTCCTTTCGGCATTTTTTTTACCCATTGTAAACTTTTGAAAAGTAAAAAATAAGTGCCTGGGGCACAGATAGACAAAATGTACTTCAGATTACTTGACTGACTAGTATGAATCCATATGAAGATTACGGTCCTCGAAAACGATCCAAACATATTTTATGGACGCTGTTGTGATTATATCATTTAAGCCATATGTTTCTTTAAATCTGTCAACATATAAAAGAGAATCACAGAGAAACCGAAAAATACAAACTTTTGTGTTAAAAAACATTTTGGGGCGAGTTTGTGTTTAGGAATGGTGTAGGTTAGTAGGGATGATGATTTTCTTCATATTTTTACACATCAACTTTACTGTGCTGAGTGATTAATTGTTTTGTTAATAATCTAGCTCGAGTAGTCCTTGGAGAACCATAATTGAATGTAGTTGATTTCAGGAAGTGCATTTCTGACGAATACATAATTAATGATTGATTGTTGAATAAATATGCATGCAATGCCTTAGGTTGCTGGCCATGGAACAGTTTCGTCAGTGCTTACTTTGCAAATCAGTTGTCCCATTACTTTTTTCCCAAGTCCCAAGAATCGTAAATTACATGATACCTTGCCAACACCGCAGTCAATACTTTTTAGTCACGGCTGATTCACGCGAACCAACGCGAATCATTTTTATGATGCTGTCTTTTCTTAATGAAGAGCAGTTTTCGCTTGGGACAAGCGTTCATTCATTAAGAAACTAAATAAATAGATAAAATCAATATGAACAAACGAATGAATAGATAAATAGAATATTACTCTAATCAGAAAAAGTTTTCTTCAAGTAGATCTCATCATAATTCATGTCGTTGATGTGTTAGTACACTTGGATGGAAAGTGTGATAGACATTCAACAAAAGCCGAAGAATGGTCCATTTCTCTAGTTGAAAAAAAATTGCTATACAGCTCAAAGACGAATTTAGCACTATTCAATATTGTATTTATTTCAACTTATATAGATAATTCGGTTAACATCTAGTAACTGGTGCATATAGACCGCACCGTGCGGTTTTCATAGTTGATTTCCTCCCTCCCGTGCTCCAACTCCTCCTTATTCATTCGCTTGCCGACTCACACAATATATTTTCCTCATTTAAGAAATAAAAGATAATTATGAAAAACCAAAACTGGATCAGGAGTTGTAGCGAAAAGTGGTAACGTGACCCATAAAAAAAAAAAAATCTTTGTAAGGAGTCGAAGTGTTATGGCGCGTTTATGAGTAGCTGTTGCACACATGCCAATGGCAGGTATTGCTACGCAACCTAACTCCATCGTGATCCATTCAACGACGCCCCGCAAGCGTGAATGCGTACGTGTGTGTTGGCCAGGGTTCCTTCCAAATGTAAAAATTACAGCAAGAAAGCTTCCTAATGTTGTTTTTCCATGAGAGCAAAGAAAAAATATACAAATCAGTCTTCGCTAGCAACCAAAGAAAATCATCTCATATAAACCGGAATAAAACCACTAGCAACCCTATAGATGCTGTACGGAAGGTATTAATCGAGACAGTAACATATGGCGTATGTCGTTGGACAGTCTTAACAAGTACGAAAGGGATTAATGTTTCTTCACATAATGGTGGTACTGAAATATTATCTGAGTTTATGTATTCACTGTGAAGTCTAAGAACGAAGTGTTAGTATTTTGTGGATGATAATCAGCTCTATATTTTCAGAAAAATATACATTATATATAACCTCTTTGCCGTTCTTCTCGTGTTTTCGTTTGGCATTTAAACTTGCTCATTGGGGAAATTGAAGTTTGCACCAGTCTCCTTGCTGTGTACATGGTAAAGCATGTGTCAGAATACAGCATCGGCAATCAATCGCTCGCCCTTTCCATCAGAAATCAGTTATACTCTGCCGACCACAGATTTAACCCAGAGCGCTAGTCCCGATTGCCATTGCCAGTCTCATTAGCATTAATGTGAATATCACTACAGTGTGCCTCTTGAGGACAGAAGAATGTGTGGGGAGTGGTCTATATGATCCCATAAGTTTTGCAAAACGTTTACCGTCACGACTAGTCTATCCGTGCCATTTAGTTTACTGCCAAGTCAAAATTGAACAGAACAACATAAGCTAGGTATTACCGTACGACGACAGTCTACCCTTACACCCCAACCCCGGGAGAGGTAAGTGAATCGCCAGATTCAAAGAACAGGAAACTAGTAGGCGGGTAGATAAAACAAAAGCACAGAGAACAGATAAAAATATTGTGGTGTTAATTAATTTATTGCTAATACAAGCTGTGCAGGCCACCTGAGGAAAACTACCAAAATAAAAATATTATATCATCTAAGCCACTATTGTGAAATTGTTTTGGAGATGCAGGAGAAGAATGTAGTCATTTAGTTTATCACCTCGTAGCTGTATCAGCAGAATCAAATACGCTGCCTGACGTGGGATAATTACATTAATAGAAATGTTTACACCTTTTACCCGCTGCATTTGTCTGTCACCTCTAGCGTCCCATATTTCACCAGCATGAGCGACAACCGTTAAGGCCACCGGGTCCAAGTACATTTGTTTATTCAGTTGTTGGTCGTATGTTTCCCTCCTGTTAGTAATGACCACGTTTTAATTGTATGATATTTGTGTAATGAATATGGAAGTTAACAAAGAATGTTATTCCAAGGAGAAGCATTTTTACAACGATACCGATAACAAGTAAAATAAATTCACTCTATCTCCTCACACGTTCTTGTGCCCGTATGTTCCCTTTGGCTACTTCAACGTTTAATTCAGCTGAGGGGATATCTTTCCTCCAAGGTTACAAGTAATGTTTCCTCTCATTTTTGCTGTGAATGTGCGCAGAAATTTGCCTTCTCTGAAAAATATGTGCCATGGCGGCAAAGTCGATTCCTTTGCAATGGAAGCACTAATTAAAGGGAAAAAAAAAAGAATTATTGGTTTGACTGCTGGTAATTTACCATATTTTTAGAGAATTAAAAGTTGATGTTTGTGTGGAATTTCTTTATTGAATGGATTTTAATACAATTTGAAAACCTTGTGTGCGCACATTTTTTTTTTCTTTATGTGCGCTAATTTTAAAACGTACGCGTGCACATGTGCACAGCTTAAAGGGAACGTTGGTTAAAAGTACTGGTTAATCCTAATGTGCACTTTTGGTCTCCATTATGACCACTATAGAACTTTTTTTTTTTTTTTAAGAGAGAGAGAAAAATAATTTTCATTTCAAGGAAGGATTGTTTTGCCTTCCTAACAAGGAAGATAGTAGTCGTCTGGTAACAAGTCCTACGGATCTTTTTTAACCACTTCCACTCTTCTTCGAACTTCGGCCTGTCCTATCACCTTTTCATCAGAAGTCGCAAAGGCGAGGTGAAACAATTATGAATTGTATCCCAGATGACAAATTATAACGTGTTTAGTATTCAAGCATCACTGTAAGCTTCTCGTAACCTACTAGTACAAGTAATAGATCTCCAGTAACAGTTCTTTCCTTCTGCTAATAAAACACAGTCACAGAGGCACCTACGAATTTGTAAATGTAAACATTTGCCAAGACTTTATGAGACTCATTTTGAATGAGGGGAGGGAAAAGAGATGTAACTACATCGGAAAGTTGGGTCGCACCTGCATTCATGATTCAGCCTATACTGGCCGTGGCACAGTCCGCAACAAGGTCATGAGACACTTGACGCACAATTTTCCTCGATTTCACCTTGGCTCCCTTTTAGACTTTACATACATCTGAAATAACTAAATTTCCTGTGGTACTCGAGTATGCACTGTCGTCGAAATAAATTAATTAATAGCAGCTGACATTATCTACCTAATGGCTTTACAATACACCTAAAAAAAATCCGTATTTCTGTAACACCAGTGTTTCAATGACGCTTTCCGAGTAACATCGACGTCATATTTGTACCTACTTCACCCATGCTACTTCCTCAGTGCTTGCCGTTCCCGCTTTCTTTGACAACGCGCGGTGCGATATTTTCCTTGTGACAGAAATGTTGGTAAACATTGCCGTCACCATTCCATTGGCGTCTTTCGCCTCGTCTTGCTAGACTGCCTTCTTCGTTGTTTCATACAGCACTGTTTGAAATTACAAGGTGTATACTACTATTTATAATTTACGACAACAAATTTCATGTCAAAATATTAGAAGGCAGAGAACCTTTCTCACTCGAGAAGTTGAAAATTCGATTCATTATCTTTGCTGCTAGTGGACTTGTCTTACATCACCCACCTACTAAACCGTTAATTTGAACAATGGACGAGGTTGGTCTATTGTTGGCAACTCTGTACGCTTTTCCGTAATGCTTTCCAAATTGCTCTCCGACCCTGGGGCATCACTGACTTGTAACGGTCAGCCTCTATGAGCACGGAAGCGCACATACGAATTCCAGATTCCACATACCTCGAGTCTAATATAACACAATATCATTTGAGGTAGTTGATATTTTTTGTTGTAAAGTGTGTATACGCAACTACATTTAAAACGATAGTGAGTCATTAAGACAAATGGAGAGAAAGTGGAAAGGAACTGGAAACTATACAAAGAAGGAGATCTCTACGCCAAAACTTTGAAAGGCGCTGTTCTCATCAATACAACAAATCCGTCTCAAGAGTTGTGTGCAAACTCGAGCGAAAAAGCTCCATATGTCGCAATTCTTCCGATTTTCTTTCCAAACTAACTGTAACATTTTATATGTGATACAGTGGACTAAAACGAAATTGCTTTAATTTTTTCAGAATAGGGAATAGTTTTCCGACAATGAATAACCAAAATAAAATTAAAAGAGGCATGCTGGCTGACGACACTTTTAATGCTCAAACAATAGAGCGCCGCATGAAGAATGAGACTGGACCTCAGCGTAAAATGTACCCGATGAATTGAACGTATCTTCTTAGGATCAACGACATATCTTATTGGATACTGCTTCATTTCAGGTTCTTTTTATTTACTTGTTTCTAAGAGTCATCTTCTTGGACACAGTAGGATAAATGTGTAAATGTTATGATTCCTCTGCCAAAGCAAATGGGCTGGGAAAACATGATTTTGATCATTCATATTTACAGTGATACTGCTGTGTATAGTACTATTGATTAAACAAACAAGAAACCCAGAAGTTTGGGAAAACATCATTGAACAAGGTGTAGAATTTCAGTCAAGCTATTTTGTGATGTATATGATGATTTTTCAGTTGAGTACTTGTGTTGCAAAAGCAAAGTAAATAAATGTATATTGCATACAAAAGATACCAATGAGTTCTAGTACAATAAAACAACAATTGAAAATATTGTACAGGTAGATTAAACAAGTACAATTATTTGATTTACAGTATCTGAATATCCGTTTCTTTCCCCGGCAACCAAAACAATACAGTGAATCGAATTACCTATGAGTAAACAAACAACTTCGTCGACAGAACCGATGTTATAAATACCAGTCCCACTGTGCGTCGGCTATTCCGTAAGAGAAGTGTGGCAATGAGTGGTAATGCCCGCTGAATCTTAGTTTGCTCGGAATGAAATTTGTTATAGTGACATTAACCCTTGTGGTAATATTAGGTAGTGCCTGTGATGCAACGGTAAGTAGTTTTATAGCAGAATTCTTTGTGACTTGTAGTAAACTTGTCTTGATGAATAACTACTAGATTTACAAAACTAATCCCAACAGAGATCACGCCGGTCTGTTGCCGGGTGGTTTGTAGACTACTTTGTTGAAGGTCTGCTGGATATGGCGTTGACCGGTGATGAGCATACCTTCGCCTACACCATGTACAAGAGTATGTACTATGAACTCCTTGAATCTAAAAATTTCAAGTTAATTTCATAACTAAAATGACTTTGAAATTAGCCTGTTTAACGACTTTTTATACGCAGGTTACCGTGGTCATGACGAGTGCTTTGAACGCCTTTTATGTGAACTAGGCATAAGACTCCGTGAGTTCCACGGTTCAACCAGAATGCTGTCTTATATTGACAACTTCGTACCCCCATCTTACAAAAACCTGATCGAGACTCTTAAGCAAGCTTCACAAGGAACCTCTTGCGATGATATTGGGTAAGTTGACAAAATTGACTAATGTAATGGATCTAATACAACTGAGGCGTTAGTCTGTTAACGTGAATATGTACAGGTGCGGTACTATTGGACTTTTGGCGAAGGAAACTCACGTCCATGACAGTTTGAGTGGGTAGCTGCACACCAGCCCTCCACACCTGCCGAAATTTTAGCATTCGGGGCGTCCCCAAGTTTTAACCAAGGACCCCCAATTTGTAGCCATATTTCACTTGTACACTACTTTTAAATCCCGACAGTGTAACTATTTCACTTGTTAGCAATATCTTTGATCTAAAATAGACCACTATATCTCGTAAGCCGTTTGACAACTTCCAGCGGTAGAACCGGTGAACTGAGTTTTAATACAAAGTTTGTACAGACTGCTTGATCGGGGAGTAGGGGAGCAAGGTTAGTGATGCGTATTTAAAGGTTTCTTTAGGGAGTGCTAGCAGCCCCATGGTGCCCTGGAAAGGTAGGGGCTGCTGCTGTTGTTGGTGCCCTGAACTAGATGGGGGGGGGGGGTTTGCTGGAAAGGTTTTACTTAGATTTTTTTTTCAAATTTATGTAACTAGATGCAACAGGATGTTGGGTTATGTCAATATGAACTGAGTATTCAGAAATCGGGAGAGGAATATTGATATCCTACAGTCTCTACACTAAACTTGTCTACGCTATTACTGACCTACTTTAAATCGTATGCAGAAACCCATCTCTACAGACGAGCATTCGGCAGCCTTCCGATTGCCTGAAGGCTACTTTGTTCATAATTCCTCTCGTTCAAGTTCCTACTTTATTCTGGCTACCGTCAGGTTTTCATCCATCTTGAAAGAGGATAAAGTAAAGCTTGGGACTATATTCAATCGTAGGACTCAAAATGTGTATGTTTGCAGTAGCATTTGTATCGAATTCTTAAACACGAAGGAATTGACCTTTCAACCGGGAAGGACTAAAAATTCACTTTAGAACTTTCCCGCCCAAATTTTGTACTTTTTTAAATAAAATTCTAATACTTGGTGTTCGTATTCACTTACCCTGCTATCCATAAGAAGTAATTCTAAGTATAGGTGGTGTGGACCTCTGCTCGTGCTTGGATTCATACGACATAGACACGGCATAAACCACAAAGCTGTCTTGTTATGGACTCTTGTCTTGCCGTAGCAACTCGCACAGCGAAGGTAGGAATCTACCGAACTAATTACTATACGTAGTATAGTATGAAGTCCCAGCAGCAAGTGTTGTACTGCATGATCCCCTTCCTACTGCTGGACGTAAGGTTTTGTCATAATTGTGCTATCTAAATGCTGTATCCTGGAGAATACTGTATAAACTTGTAGCTAGAAAACCTATTGGGCCCAGAATCAGATTGTATGGTACATGATCTACCAACGCTTCGTCACTGATCTCGTGCTGCTGTCGTGCTTTTAAAATTTCTTTAATTGGTACGGAGTGTAGTTTGATGACTATCCCCTAGTGTCCTCCTGTGAATAAAGTCTGCAGTTTCCTTGACAAGTGAATTGGTATTCTATGATTGTTCATTTATGGCTGCAAAGCTTCATTGGTTTAGATTAGTTATGAACACTACTAGATACTTTGGTGTCTAACGGATGTTAAGAGGTGTGGGGGGGGAGCTGCCCTGTTTCTGCATATGTAGTGCTGCGAAAGTCGCCAGTATTGAGGCGTAAGCAAAGAATGTTGTTCATAACAAGTTCTATCGCAGTGCTATTACTATGTGCTTGATATTTGAAGTGGTTCACCTAAGGGTTAAGTCCAGATTCACCGTCAGTCCAACTTTTGATGTAATTAAGTTCTAAAGCAGTGCCTCCGGCGCTTGGCCTTCAAGCCAAGAATTTCATAAATCAATCAATCTAAAGCAGTGCTAATGTTTTAGGTGAAGTCCATTTGAGTTGTCGAGAAGGCCCAAAAATCGGGTCGGGTTCACTGGGATGAGTGCTTGCAGTAGTCTTTACAGAAGTGCATGAGGACGTCAAAAGGATAAATGGATTCCCAGATCATATACCCAGTGGTTTGCTCGGGTGTGGCTCAGGTGGTGGTAGGTATGAGGAGGGTTGGTTCAGACTCGGAGCAGGTCTGGGTAATAGAGATGGGAACTGCCGATTTTGACTTTTCATCGTCTGGTTTGGTGAAAAGAATAGAGGACACTTCCTTGGAAGGAGGCAGGGTAGCTTGCTGGATGTATGGCAAATATAGAATCGTTCCTTTATGTGCTTGAACTTTGTAGATTAAGAGTTATGAAAGTGTGCAGTTTAGGGGTTGTGAAGTAGAGTGGTTAAACTGTATAGTAGGTTCTTGTACTTCTGGTGGAGAAAGTGAAATGGGGGTTCAAGTGGCACAATAAAGAGGGTCCTACGGTTTAATTTGGCGATTATTGTCCTCTATAAAGAGTGGAAATCTGCTCCGTTGTTACCATTGTAGAATTTTTGTTTCTCGAGTTGGAGGTGGGGGGGGGGGATTCTTCACTGATCACAGGGAGGTGTCGCGGAGCGGGAGTGCAGCAGAGTGGGGGGGGGGCTAAGGGAGTGCTGCTGCCTCCTTGTTTTTAATCGTCCATGACACGTATGGGCGACCTGACTCGGGGCAACTCCCCACCCAGGGTAGATGTAGAGGATATGTTTATAGTAACTTTTCTATAACCTTCCCCATGTGGAGCGAGTAGATCTTAAATAGCGTTGCCCAGTAGTTTAGGCTGCTATCGAGCTGTTTTTATACGGTGTTACCACAGGGCGACCACTGGTCCTATACCATCTGCCGTGTGGGTTGTGACAAAGGGCTTCCAGATATCGCAAACCTTTCCCACTGTCATACACCATCGCCAGAGGACGTTTGGTTGTTATATAGAATAATTAAATTATTGATTATGGGAGAGAAAATTGAGTGACTGAATATATTGTCTCGGTCACTCCCCCACTCTGCATCAACTCTCGGATGGAAATCGAAGGCAAGGGCATCATTTGGAGATGGTGAGGCAGCAGTAGATGTTCTTTCAACCTACTTTCGAGGCCATTAATAGACCACAGCCCAGTCCTCTGGTCCTCGGATGTTAAACGTGGTATAGACGTTGGGTACACAAACAAACCACTTAAAATCAGTCAAGTCCCATATATACTCGTACATGGTTCTCGTCACATTATTGGTAAGGTTTTGTCATGGATCTCGTTTCGAGGTCTTGCAGCACTCTGCCTCGCTTCCAGCCCAAGAAGAGGGAGGGACGTGCTTACATATATATACTTTTTTCATATCTATACTTCGCTCCCATACAGAGGCATTGGATTCACTATAAATGAGAGATGATGCATCCTCAAAAAGCAATGTTTGAAGGGGTGAGGACCATCCTTTAAGCGTTCAGGGCGACATCTGTCCAAGATTTGCGAGATGTCGCGGATGGGTACCGTAATCATCGTCTCGCAGAAGTATGTTGGCTACAGCTTTGACCAGATTAGGGCGTATGGCCTTGCATCGAGTTTGAGATGTATCGCCAAGGTTCTGTCGTATCTTGAAATACCTCACCGATCTTGTGATCATCCATTCGACGAGGTTGAAATTCCCCACCAAATATAGGTGTTAAATTCCTGGTAGTGGTAGGTGTGTGTGTGTGTGTCTGTCTGTCTGTGTGTGTGTCTTTGTGTGTGTGTATGTGTATGTCTGTCTGCCTGTCTGTCTGCACCTCTTGTAGACAATTGAACAAATTCCCTGCCGCTTTCCCGACAGCTTCATGGGGTTGCACAGGGTTTCAGATATTCGCTCAACAGTGATTTGGATTGAAGGCGCAAGGGGCGTTAAATGGTTTCTATTACCTCCAGCCATACGATAAATCTGATGTTTTGAGTTGTTTGAACAGTCTGCATCATACATAGATTTCATGAGTCATCTGAGTTAATAGGCTGTTGAGTACGAGGAATTCGATAGTTCGTTACATGCAGTGAAGTTAGGTAGGAGACCCCATTCGTCCCTGCAGGCCGACCAGCGTTATAGTTGTTCGGTACTAAATTAGCCGTTTATGGAAGGACATGCTTGGCTGCATCATCCCTCTTCCATAGAGAAAAATTTCCTACATTACAGTAAAACAAGGTTACGCTGTATCAATTCTACTTTAATATACAAGTATCTACACTATTCATTACTAGACCATATGCGCACGTTCGGCTTCACGTACGCACGAACACACGCACTCTTGTGTTGTGAGGCATATGCATGCTTCCAGATGAGCGCACAAGGCCGCCTTGTGCCGTGCACTGACCGGAAAAATGCTCAAGGCACTGCGTTGTACTGTTGTGGGGTCTGATACTCGGATGCATGACTATATAGATGGAAGCGCAAAATGAACGAAATTGGTGTATGAAACAATGTCGGCATTTAGGGATATTCACATTAGGAAATGTACATGGAGGAAGTGCAGACTAACAACGTGCAAGATGCACCCAAATGCCCTTAGGCCGTGAGCCTTGAGCATTGTCTATGCTCGCAGTTCCGTGTGATTGATGTGTCGTGGATGACTGCATCATGTTCATGTACGGAGATTGAATATATAGTGTGAAAAATTCTGCATACAGAGTCAGGAATAACAGTTATCGTAGGAAGATGTACGAGTATGTTATTCCCGAAGTAACTCGCTCTTGATTTCTGCGCTTGATTTCGATAAAGTTTCATATAGATTTGCCAGATTGAGTCACTGTGGTGAGGTACATAGACTGTGTCCTCTCAGAGGACAAGTCAGTCCTGCAGTGAATCAAGACTGAACTCTGGTTTGCTCACCTGACAACGGCCCGTTTGTCTATTCGCTTTTGTATCCTGAGGTGCGTGGGTACAGTTTCGAGTATTACGAAGAGCGACATGGACCTTGAGGAACAATTAAAGCTCAGATATGATGCGCGCATTCTCAGGGACGAGGATAATTTCTTATTTATAACAAGGAAATCTTATCTGAGTTTGATACGCGTCAACTTTTGCCTATTTCATCTATAACGCCTCTCATCAAGGTCAGTGACCTTATAACCTTATATATTATTCATCACTAATTATTTGTATATGTGATTTTTGTCCATTATCACATTATCATTGTCATTTGTAATCCACACACAGGCCCTTCTTTGTTCTGCTTGACTTTTACATTTCTTGTTACACATGCATACACGAGGCTATATGATTTTGGTCGATAATCCACAACTGACCTACAATTTAGTCCATATCCTATTGCACGTGGCATACTAAAACTCTTGTGTTTGCCTGCGCATATAATAAACAAACAAAACGGAAGGCCCGCATTTGGGTTCGACTTGAAGTATCGCTTTCACTCGACTAAATGTCGTGTCACGGTTACTGCCAACGTTTGTCAACACACATCGGGGCGTGATTTTGGGTTAGGCTGACCTCTGTCACCTAATTAGCGAGTTCCAATCCTTACGCAGACCCGTCATCGTATCCATTAGCCGAGTATGTATTTACCTATTTACCTAACTGTACTATACAGGAAAGGATTAAAGCTCATTTGGGTCCTGTCTTACTCTCCAATTTATCATACGTAGTTTCAAATGTGTGTGCGTGTGCGTGTGTGTTAATTGAAGGTGGTAATAAAATATGTAAGGTATGTATTTTCATCAGTATTTCTCTAACAGGCCTAATACCAGGTTAGGCCTATCTCCACTATATTTTATACGTGTGAACAGACGGGCATTCTGATTTACCAATGGTACTCCCCCTACAATAAATGTCAAAGCGTCTTACAATACCAAGAATATTATCCCATCGATTTTCAACGTTGGCATTATTGCGCGATTCGACACCACTCAGTCTGTAGTTTCCGTCAAAAGTCGTTGTGTTGGGGCATCCTTCCGACGGGACGTTCCAGCCAGGTCAAAGCGTCGCACACTTACCCGTCGCAGAGGTACCATAGGCAATATACCTAAGGTAGGTGGGCTCCTCTGCTGACTTCTGTCAGAAGAACAAGGAAAGAAGCGCGGACTCCGAGGACGCCCGTCGAAAGGAGTTCATGGGCGAGGTCACCGAGAACGGACCTGTGAAGGTGAACCGGGTTTACATCGTGCGAGGCTCTCTTGCGTCAGCGCCATTGTAAGATGAAGTTTTAGCCGCAGGAAAAAAGTGAACTCCGTACTTTCCAAGAGAGATACAAAGCTGATGTACCGTACTTGTCCTGCAGAACCTTCGATCACAGATTACCTGACAGGACCGGGGGAATCCAGCGTAACACCAAGTCTTCCAAGAGGTGACGATGAGTACTTGGGAGGTGTGGGAAGTCTGTCGCCTGTACCCTGCAGTGACACAGTACGAACTCCCCATTCAGGAAGTCCAAGTCTCGCGAGTCGTGATATACGGGTATTCCCGACCTTGACCCACCTCTCGGGGAGGAAGCGTTGTTGTGGAGTGTCGAGAAAATCCTCCCATGAGTCGTTCTACCCCTGATTAATTTGCCTCTTTAACAACTACTAAAGACTACAGTTGACATCGGGTATTTGTCTAGATGTGTTTACACCCTCCCGAAAAAGCACATGTGCATACGCACGTAATGTATATGTACAAACATCGTGTGTGTGTGTGTATGTCCACGACCGGCCATAAGTCACCGGAAAAGCGAGATCCGCTTATTCCTGTGACATTGGGTGCACAGTACCACAACAACGGCCTGACATCATTCCCTCCCCCTCCCATTTTCTACCAAAGGGGTGACTACATACTTGAATAAAATTGTCTGGCTTTGGTCAGAACAGAACGGTAGCCTCTAGTATGGAAGGAATTAACGATTAGCAACAACACTATTCAATATTTCGTCGATGGTAACCAGCGATTCTATCCTTAGGGACAATGTCGCACCAAAGAGATGATTTTTTGGAATTCTGTAACAATGACTATCGAACCAAAGAAGCAGGATCATAGAGATTTTAGGAGAGTAACAGTAAGGTTGGATAGAAGTTAAATTGATCAAGATTTTTTTCTAGACTGATATCCAACGATAAACGAATGCAGGACGGATTAATCTTATTCAACTGAGAGGTAATTACATAATATTGAGATGAATATGAATTTATATATTCCCTAATGCCTTATCCCATATAAATGGGATTTTCAGTTTCTAAAGTC
>NC_134814.1:46580718-46585718 GCF_046742065.1 Oratosquilla oratoria | reverse complement strand
AATACGGCAGAGTTTTCTTGTGCATATTTCACGGAGTTCTTGTGTTCTTTAATTCTTGTTTTGAGGTCTCTTCCCGTTTGGCCCCAATAAACTTGTTCACAATCTCTACAAGGTATTTTGTAAACTCCTTGGCTGTCATCCGTCTTATCTCTATGGTGGACATTTACTATTGCGATAGTTGAACACAACATTTATTTTATCCTTACATACTTTTGAAATGTCCTGTATTGTATTATTAAATGGTAGAATGATACATTTCTTATCCCAATCAAACTTACTACTAGAGTTAGGAGTAATTTTGTAGAAACTCATTTTAGCTTTGCTGAGCGCTTTTGATAGGAACCAATTTGGATAACCTATTTTTGTAAGCTGGGAATGTATTGTGGCTAATTCAGTTTCTAAGAAAGGTGGACTGCAAATTCTAAGGGCTCTAAGAAATAGGCCCGAAGCTACACTGTATTTAATTTTGTCTGGGTGATGGCTGAAAAAATGTAGATAGCTTACTGTGTGTGTAGGCTTTCTGTACACTGTGAAGGACAGTTGGTCCGCACATCTGATCACCAAAATGTCAAGAAAAGGTAATTTGTGATCGACTTCCCATTCTACTTTAAATGTTATTGTTGGTGCTAACATATTCAATTTGGCAAGAATATTTTCAAAGGATCCTCATTTATAATTCCATATCGTAAAGACGTCGTCCACATATCTGTACCAAAACATTTTTGGTTGCTTAATGTCGGGTAATAAGACAGTCTCGAAAAACTCCATGTACAGATTTGCAAGTGCTAGAGATATATTGGACCCCATCCTGCATCCAAATTTCAACCTGTAAAAACTTCCTTTGAAAGCAAATACATTGGTATCAATATATAATCGGGTTAATTTGATAATTTGTGCAGTAGTGAGTGGTGGGATAAGGAAGCAAAGAAGGTTGTAGAAGAGAAGCGAGCTTTCACAGATTGGTTACAAAATAGGACAAGGGAATCACATGAGAGGTACAAAGAAAAGAGAAGAGAAGTAAAGCATAAGATAAAGGAGGCAAAGATGGAAATGGGGTAAAGAGTAAGACAGATAATTTTGAAAGTAATAAAAAGATGTTCTGGAAAGAAATTAAGAGAGGGAGAGGAGGCGAATCAAGTAGATAAGAAAAGGTAGAAGGTGCAGATGGAGCGATGATAATGTAAGAGGAAGATGGGCAGAGTATGTGTGAGAAATAGTTTGACGTAGCCCGAAGGGATTTCTTCCCTTCTCCTTTTCTGCATGAGGGGATGGAGAGGGGGGGGAGATCGCCTATTTAATGAAGTGGCCTTGCTGTGGATGTGGTGTGTCTTGTGACACTGCTTCTGACCCAGGGCAGTGGGCGAGATGCAGGGATGACCCGTCATCCAAGAGGTGCCAAGATAAGAGGGAGGGAAGAGGGGGGAGGGGAGTGAATTGGGATAGGGATGGAATGGGTGGGAGTGGTTTTTATGCCTGTGTTTTTTGGCTACCTCCCTTATAAAGGGAAAAAAGCCTTTGGTATATGTATGTATGTTTATATAAATATATATATATATATATATATATATATATATATATATATACATATATATATATATATATATATATATATATATATATATATATATATAGTATCTATCTCTACAACAACCATTCACTCCGCCTTAGTAACGAAGTACCTAAATGACTGTGGTCCTCCCGTGAGGCAACTCTTTTCGTTATACGAACCGCACGAATGTCTCTCGTTATGCGAATAAAGTGGCTACCCACGACCCAGAAGAGTGTGAGGAGCCTACGCCAGAAAGAGATTAGCTGATGCCATAGCACTTGGACTGTTGGGGCAGGTCATAGTCACTGTTGGAAGTCGGAGAGAAGTGCGGGATTCGAACTCACAAATTAGTAAATGAAAGTCCAGCACGCCGAGCCAATGCTTCCCATTATATGAATGAAAGGACAGAGACCCGGTTATATTCCGAGTTCATTCTTTAACTGAATAGAATCGTCACGTATCAGGTGGAACAAAAGCCTGCTATGTACGTCACTTTGTCGAAGGTAAAAAAGAGGGGTAGAGGGTTTGTTTTGTATGTATCGTTGCTATAGCGTGTCTGAACCTGATAGTATCCCCTTCCTATTTTGCAGGGGTTCCACTAAGCTAAATAAAACTATTTGGATTTAGCCAGAACAAAAATAAGTAAAATATTACAGGTTCGTTACAGTACGCAATGGAAGGGCAAGTGATAATTTATGGAGACGCTGAAACTTTGAACCAAAAACTACAAACATTAGACAGAGGCGCGGAATCATGGGATCATCTTGACCGGTGTTTCTCAACCTTTCAGTCTTTGTGAATCCCTTATATCGACTTGATATGGGATTAGATAGGATATATTCAATTCTTCTAAGCATTTAGTGATAGAAATATTATAATGCATATCATACAAATGATCGCCATAATCTGAGAGACGCAACTAACTAGGGGAAAAAATAACAACTGATCATCTTACTGGCACATTATGTAATCATGAATTAGAAAGAAAAAAATGAGCCATGACGGTATCATCTGTAACTTGTTGAATTCCCTGTCCTGCGGACCCATTGGTAGGTTTAGCGGTCCTCCAGGGGTCTGCGCACCCCTGGTTGAGAAACTGTTCTAAACCACCCGCTTTCACGGGATCGGTACTTATGGGGCCGGGGTGGGGGGAAGATGGGTCAAGTGAAAGGGTAATTACGTGCTAAAGCGTGTATCACTAGTAAACACTTCTCTTGTTGAGGCAAATATCTGTCGCGGCTTGGGAGGAGGCACATGAAGGAAGAAAGGACTGGGCGCTGATCCAGTTTATCTCCTACAGGAGTGGGTGCCATACTCACTGTTTATTGTCGACGATGCAAGGTGTGAGACGACGAGGAGGAGCAGGGACACCTGGCAAGTTCTGACGACAGTAGGACTCATGATGGTAAACACGTATCACGCACTTGATATCACCAAGCAAATATATCTATCTCTTAAACCAGAGACCAATTCACACTTTGAACACTGAGTTGTTTTCTTTCCGTCCGCAAACACAAATGTAGACAAAAAGGCTGGGATACGTGAGTACCGTCAATGATGTCTGCCCGTGGGCCGATGTGCAACACCGACCGGGCTGCCGCTTCATGTCGTATTTACTTGGTCAGACAAGGTCAGATCAGGGCGAGCTGGAGCGATATCACGCATCCCATTACGTCACTGAATGTCAAATTTCCAGAATACCACCACGCTGGTGAATCACCCAAGGCAGAATTTTTTTCTCCTGTTCTCTCAGATGTTCACATTAATTTATATCAACTAAATATAACTTTCTTAATTAGTCATAATCATTGTCACGTACATCCCCACAACACACAGTACGTAAGCATCACGTCGGCTCCACCAATCAGAGAGCGGTATGGGGGTGACGCGCGTGACGTCACGAAGGTCGCGCAGAGAAAGCCGGCAAGGTCGGATTTGCAACTTTTCGGAAGTCCTTTATCGTATACAGCCTGTCCGGACTTTGTCACTTCCTACCTGCATAACTGGAAACGTATGATAAAGACTCTACAACCAGGAAGCAAGTCCCCAAGGCTTCCCGGGGCGTCGTCGTTCGAGGGAAGTATACACCGCGTATGGACGACATGAGGTCGCCTTTTCCCAAGCCCGGAAAGACATTATTGGGAAAAGGTGTTGGGATGATATATTTTTTTTTATCATTATCGTTACTATTATCTTTGTTTTATTTCGTTTTATTTTATTTTCTACATTTTTTATTATTCTTTACCTCACTTTATTCTATTTTTCATTTTACATGATTTTATTTGTATTATGTTTTATTTTACTTTATTTTGTTTTACATATTTATCTATTTATATATCTGTTTATTTATTCATTTATTCATTTACTTATTAATTTACTTGTTCATTTATCAAATATATTATTCATTTATATATTCATTTGTTTATTCATTTATCTTTCCTATGGAACTTATGGCATTGGCGGATTGCTTAAATTTAGGCCAAAGTGGACTCTTTCTTAGATGGATTGCCGAGTCAACTCCATACCCATCCAGGGAAAGGGTCATAGGGAAATGCCAGTGATATACTATACGAAAAATTAATTTATTATTTTCCACAAAAGTAATGCCTTCATATAAGATATTTCTTTTTAATTCCTCGATAAAATAAGACTTCTGAGTTATTAGTTTGACTGGAAGAACACCATCCCTCAAATAATCTAGTCCGTTAGGAGGCAAATTCTAAATAAGGATGTTTACTGTAGAATAGGCACTTATGTCTATGCCTCAAGAGGCTAAAAAGCCGCATTCTTTAATTCTTTAGTAATCACTTGGGCCTAAGGCGAGGGAATATGTGTAATTCTTGTACCTTTCCGGTAAACTTGGGTTGACATTTTTAGAATTTAAAATTTCTTATTGATTTTAAGTTGGGATATGATTATTCAGATAGACCGAAGATAGATTAACGACCCTTATCACTGAAGGAGGCGGATGAGAGGGTGGGAGCAATGTATTATATGCATCCAGAGAGATATGAAGATGCAGATTCCTCTGGCATGTGTACTCCAAGATCTAGGTCCTGCCTTCGTAGCTCGAACTCCCTAAGTTCTCTCTCTCTCTCTCTGTCTCTCTTTCTCTTTTGTGTGTGTGTATGTGTGTGTGTGTGTGTGTATGTGTGTGTGTGTGTGTGTGTGTGTGTGTGTGTGTGTGTGTGTGTGTGTGTGTGTGTGTGTGTGTGTGTGTGTGTGTGTGTGTTATTCTCTTTTTTTCTCTTTCTCTCTTTTTTCTCTCTTTTTTTCTTTCTCTTTTTTCTTTCTCTTTTTCTTTCTCTTTCTTCTTTCTCTTTCTTCTTTCTCTCTTTCCCTTTCTCTCTTTCTCTCTCTCTCTCTCTCTCTCTCTCTCTCTCTCTCTCTCTCTCTCTCTCTCTCTCTCTCTCTCTCTCTCTCTCTCTCTCTCTCTCTCTCTCTCTCTAGT
>NC_134814.1:46563218-46575718 GCF_046742065.1 Oratosquilla oratoria | reverse complement strand
GGAAATACATGTTTTTGCTCATCCATCTGGCCTGATGGTCAGAACCAGGTTGCTTGAATTGAAAGTTTTTAACAGCCCCACTTAGCCAGACAATGATCAATTACACTAGCTCCTTATAATCCCCTCAGGGAAATAACTGTGAGAGCAGGTGCTCTCTTGCCCACTCAAGAACTATTTCAGCTCTTTCAATCAATAATTTGTTTTCATTATTCCAGTCAAATATGACCACGTTTGTATAATCAGTCATTTTGTGCCATTTAGCTTTTAACCTCCTGAACATTCTGACGCCTGGATCTTTTGTTTCCCCAGTGACAATACCGGTTACATGCTTAACATGTAATTCATATACATGATGTCTACAGGCTACCCAGAGAATGACATATCCAATACTGTTCTCAAACAAGGTAGCAGCACCTTGCCACATACAGTTAAGCACTGGGAACTCTGTTATATGAAGGTGGAGGAATAATTTGTACTAGCAGCTGGTGCATCCTCGTATGATGAAGCGGATTTAAATTGAAGGGAGGGAGTACAAGCAACTGACGCGGGGTCATGGTCTGCCTGTACCTGCTCGGCCACGTGAATGTGATTTACGTTATGAAGGGTTGCTGATGGTAATGCAGGGAGGAAATGATTTGCATAAAATATACCATTTTGAGCAGGATAAGTGATTATGGTGTGTTGCTTCATCAATGTTAAAACTATGAGGATATCAGCAGGAAAGTGAACGTCAGCTACGTAGGTGGTAACTAGAATGGATGGGCATTCATCTTTGAAGCTAATGTCTAAGGAGAATTTACCAGTGATTGGGAATGGTACACCATCTACTTTGCAAAGGTTGACGCCGGGGAGTGGGGTTCCAAAATGGTGACACGTTTAGTTGCAGTGCGGAATTTATTATGTTGACTGGGGAACCCGTGTTGAGAAAGCTTATTACTTTGGTGTTGTTAGACGTAGCATTAAATGTTAAGGAATGGAAAGACATGTCTGGGATATCCAGGGCATGCACAAGTAGGGTTGATGATGGAATTTCTGTGCATGGAGTAACTATCCTTGATATGCACTGAACATTGGTGTTCTGTAGTCATAAAGATGTGTTGCGTAAATGTCTTACGGGAGAGTAATATGGGGTGGGGGTTTGGTCTGTGTTGTATCCATGCCAACAGCACACGGCAATGTTCACTCGTGTGGAAACATGTACCGTGATAATCGCAGTGTCGGTTTGGTTGTGAAGGGTTTCTGTGGTAACACGTGTTTGCGAGGTGTCCTGGTTTGTGGCAGTATGTACAAACCAGTTGTGTTCTTGATGGAGAGCGTTGGCGTGAGCGATGTCGAGTGCGAGATGTATGTCTTGATCTCGTGTTATGTGAGGGGGACCGTGTGACCTGGGCTATTGTGTGGGTGGGCGCCGTGGGTTGATTGGCTCTGGATTTGAGTAATAGCTTTGTCCGTGTCAGAGAATTTTCCCGAGAATTCGCCTAGTGTGACACACACACACACACACACACACACACACACACACACACACACACACACACACACACACACACACACACACACACATATATATATATATATATACATATATATATATATATATATATATATGTGTGTGTGTGTGTGTGTGTGTGTGTGTGTGTGTGTGTGTGTGTGTGTGTGTGTGTGTGTGTAATGTATAATATATATATATATATATATATATATATATATATTATATATATATATTTTATATAATATTATATATGTACGTATATATATATATATATATATATATATATATATACATATATATGTGTGTGTGTGAGTGTGTGTGTGTGTGTGTGTGTGTGTGTGTGTGTGTGTGTGTGTGTGTGTGTGTGTGTGTGTGTGTGGGTGTGTGTGTGTGTGTGCACATATATATATATATATATATATGTATACATATATATATATATATATATATATATATATACATATATATACTGTATGTGTGTGTGTGTATGTATGTATACAATAAGACCTAATGAATATAGTAAGACCCTCTTTCACCACTTTGTACACTTTAAACAGGAGTAAGATTCTGTGCATGGGCAAATATTGTGGCATATGATGGCAGAGTTTAACATCCAAGCTAATTTAATATCCCTAATCAAAGCATGCTGCGTAGGAAGTAAATGCACA
The DNA here is from genome assembly GCF_046742065.1 of Oratosquilla oratoria. Lineage (NCBI taxonomy): Eukaryota > Metazoa > Arthropoda > Malacostraca > Stomatopoda > Squillidae > Oratosquilla > Oratosquilla oratoria. Next base: position 46,573,558 of record NC_134814.1, on the reverse strand, counting down.
GTTAGAGTCCGAAAGAAAGAGACAGAACCTTTTAACATATACAGTGGCCTCAGTCAAGGACTGATATTGTCACCTATAGTCTTTAATCTTGTAATAGAGAAAGCTGTCAGACAGAGCATCAGCCATCCAGGAGGAACAAAATTTTCAAACAATCGAATAAACTTTCCCGCATGACCTGTGACGTCGATGTGCTGGCCGGGACAGTAGAGGAAATCGACGAGATGTTTACAATATTCCAAAGAACAGCGAAACAGTTAAGATTAAGATGCAATGAAAAGATGACGGAAATTATGAAGCTCAGTAGAGCTGGTTATTATACACAAAGGCAGGAGCAAGTTGGGTCTTTGAATGCAAAGAGTGAATAGTTTCAAGTACTGTACCTGGGGACAATCGTGAGAAAATGAATTGGATAAAGAAATAAATGAACGCAAAGCAGCTGGAAACAGTGATGAAGAGTATAAGTATTAGCATAAGAATCAAACTAAGAACATACAATATCGGAATAAAGCTGTCTTATATGGAAATGAGACCTGAACACTGACAAAACAAAAAGTGAAGAGAATGGAAGTCTTTGAAAACACCATCTTAAGAATAACCCTAGGTCCAGTTTATAACGACGAAGAAGGTACCTGGAAACGTAGACACAACTGGGAAATCAGAGATATAACAGGCCAATCATACATACAGTGCAAAGTGCGGGGAAGAAGATTAAGATGGGCTGGTCACTGTGCCCGAATGGACATAGACAGATTACCTAGAAAAGTGATACAAGGTGTAGTACAAAGCAGACGACCACTCGGGAGACCCAGATAAAGATGGGTAGATGGAGTATAAAGAGAGACTTGGAGCAAGTAGCACCAGGAGACTGAAGGGAATTAACAGAAGACAGGATCGTCTGGAGAGGCATAGTTAAAGCGGGGAAGGGCCGTCCGGCATGACAGACACCATATATATTTATATATCTAAATATATATATATATATATATATATATATACATATATATATATATACATATATATGTATGTATATATATATATGTATATATATATATGTATCCATATATGTATGTATATATATATATATATATATATATATATATATATATATGTATATATACACACATATATATATAATATATATATATATATATATATATATATATATATATATATATATATATATATATATATATATATATATATATATATATATATAGTTATACCAGAAATATCATCCCCAAGATACAAATAATTTTCCCATGGTACACGTTACCTCAATAGTTTTCTTCCGATGTGTATTTTTATATTTTCCTTATGCTTGTCTTTCCATGTGTGTAGATTTATAGAGTTATAGAGATGGTAAGGAATGGATAAAAAGATTATATAATGGAGGGATTACAGGATATAAAACCGATCAAATTCTTTTTTTCGTTAATTTATTCCCATGTACAACACACTACATTTATCTATATCAAATCCCATTTCTCATTTTTTGTTTTAGTTGTATATTTTGTCTGCGTCTTACTGCAAGATTCCTCTCGATCTTCGTCCGATATTTCAATTTGGAGTTGAACTTTATATACAAAGGTATTATTTGTAATTAGTTACATATTCTTTAAGGATTTTATTCATACAAGAAACATGGTTGATGCCAGTAAGGATCACTATGGAACTCCATTTTTTTTTTTTTTTTTTTATTTTTTTTTTTTTTTTTTTTTTTTTTTATTCATTTGCTCTCCTTTGATTTATGTCCTTATTTCTCTTCCTTCCAAGGTGTCACTCATTCTGTAGGGAAGAGGCCAAACGCAGAGTATGGGAGTCCAATATACATATTTTACGTAAAATATATTGGACTCCCATACTCTGCGTTTGGCCTCTTCCCTACAGAGCTGTTGCAGTCATTGCTGCTTTTTCTTATCACTCATTCATTCCATCAATTTATCTCCAATTGTACTTTTCACATTGAGTTACCTTTGTAGTTTCTTATGAGATACTTTGTCAATTATTTTCTTTAGGTCCATGTATGTATGTATTAAGAAACCCTTTTTTATTTTTTAACTCTTGAAGGATTTCTATAAGTCTACTAAAGTAATCATGTAGATTTATCATGCATGGTCCTTCCATTCTGGTCTAAAGTGATTGTGTATGGGCGTGCTTTTGTTTTGATATAATGTAATTCTTTCTCACGGTACTGCTCCCAGTGATTTTACATTATATGATAGTGACACTGGTCTGTAGTTGAGTGATTCCTCTCTCTCTCTCTCTATATATATATATATATATATATATATATATATATGCATCTCCCTCAGTCTCTCTCTCTCTCTCTCTCTCTCTCTCTCTCTCTCTCTCTCTCTCTCTCTCTCTCTCTCTCTCTCTCTCTCTCTCTCTCTCTCTCTCTCTCTTTCTCTCTCTTTCTCTCTCTTTCTCTATCTATCTCTCTCTCTCTCTCTCTCTCTCTCTCTCTCTCTCTCTCTCTCTCTCTCTCTCTCTCTCTCTCTCTCTCTCTCTCTTTCTCTCTCTATCTATCTATCTCTATCTCTATCTCTATCTCTATCTCTATCTCTCTCTCTCTCTCTCTCTCTCTCTCTCTCTCTCTCTCTCTCTCTCTCTCTCTCTCTCGTGCAAAGAATTATGTCAGTTGTTATTGCAAAGGAATTTTCCAGTGCCTTGGTGAATTATTATGTACTCGTAATATTGTAATTGTGCGCCCATCCTCAATTTTTTTTTCTCTCTCGCTTCCACAAGAACTCTATTTTGAATAACCTGCGCTTACTATTCATACATCTTCTAATGTAAACACCGACTGTATTTTGTCATTTAGTAAATTACACATTTCTTTGTCCAATTCCTATATTCCCACATCTACCCTCAGTCCTTTTGTTTTATTTTCCCTTCATTTTTTATACGTTTGGGTACACAACATTCGTTAAAAACGGCCAAGTTATATTGTTTTCCCCTTCGAAACCCAAACGGACACCCTGATACTTCGAAACATTAAAGATTTCCAGGCTCTGTATCCTATAGATCTTATTTGAAGGAAGTCCCTCTCTTCAGCTGGAAGACTATTCTAGAGGCACCCTGCTTGCTGGCTGTTTACATCCGTATTTCCGTATCGTAGAGTACTTCCTAGTTCCTGCCCTGAAGTGCGGAAGTACCGGGGCGGTTTTTAGACGACGCGGAAACAATGTCACACTTTGCGCTCTCTCTCTCTCTCGTCGACGTCGATGGGCCCATACGAGCGGAAGTGATGCTGGCTGTACAACCCGAGCCTCAGTCGGAGTAGAACCTTGGACAGCACCTCATCCTCGCCTGACCTTGAGGATGATGTGTCATTTAGCCGAGGACAGAGGGATACCGTTTTCTGATACGGCCGAATATTATAAGCACCAACAATTTTCGAAGTTAATGGCGTTATTGATAATGAAAAGGACAAAAGAAGGACAATGATATAAATGAATATTATTATAATTAAGAGCAACACTCTGAATATTAACTTTAAACGATGCTAATGAAACAGTTCTCCAAAGTAGGTAATTAAGAGAGACACATATAGCATATTTGTAAAAATTATAGACAATTTATCAAAATATAGTGAAAATAGATACAGCCCAGTTAGCAAGCATATAGGAAAAAGAAAACTATAAATCATGGTCTCTATTAGTGTAAACATCTGGCCCACACAACCTTCCTCCACCCCAACTTTCAGATCTTGTTTTTACGTTCCTCTCCTTCTCTTTGTGTCATCTATTTTTAAAGCACATCTTCCTACTATCTCCCCAATAAGTTTGTGCTTCTTATAATGTGTAACATTCACACGTCCACGTCTTTTTCAAATCCTCTTAAACTTTTTACCTTTATATACTTATATATATATATATATATATATATATATATATATATATATATATATATATATATATATATATATATATATATATATATATATATGTACGTTTGTATGTATTAAGAAACCTTTACCATTGTGCGATAATAAGATTGTCTTTGACCAACAATTCTCTCGGGATCCCATCCATTCCTGTTTTTTTTTTTTTTTTTATTTTTTTTTTTTTTTTTTTTTTTTTTTTTTTGGAATTAAAAAAAATCACCCAAAAGATAATATGAAAATAACAGAACTTTTCAAAAAAGGTGATAAATCGTCTATGCGCAACTACAGATCAGTTTGACGTCGGCTATAGGTAAAATGCTAGGATCAATAATAACTAATAAAGATCACATCGAGAGACAAACCAGTAATTCGATTCGTAACTCACAGCATAGGATCACAAAGGGGTAAATCATACGTAACTAATCTTCTTTTTACACTAATGTATACAAGGCGTCAGGTAACAATGATAGTTACGATGTTATTAACCTTGACTTTAGCAAAGCGTTCGACAAAGTGCCTCATCTGAGATTACTAAATAAAGTCAAAGCCCATGGCATAGGAGAAAAGGTGTCCAAATGGATTAGAGCATGGATAAGTGGTACAAAACAGCGGGTGACCATTAACAATGTAAAATCCAAAAGGGGGAATGTTACTGGGGGAGTTCCTCAGGACTCGGTTTTGGGTCCCTTGTTCTTTATGTATATAAACGACTTGAATAATGGGATTATTGGTGATGTTAGTACGTTTGCGGACAACACCAAAATAGAACGCAAAACTAGGTCAAGAGAAGACGCCGTGATACTGCAGGAAGATCTTAACAAATTCTTCGCATGTTCGGTGAAATGGCAAATGGACTTCAATATCCCAAACTACAGTGGGTTAAACGTAGGTTTACACAACCCAGAATGTAGTTATAGCTTAGATAACACCTTTTTTAGAGAAAACTGAGTGCGAGAGAAACTTTTGAGTGCTAGTAAGTCCTGACCTTAGACCCAGGAAACAGTGCATTAGCGCCAGGAATAGACTTAACAGAGCATTAGGGTTCATTGCTAGGACGGTTAAGAATAAAAATGTAGAGGTAGTTATTAAACCCTATCTGGTGTTAGACCCATCCTTGACAATGCAGTACAGTTTTGGTCTCCGTCCTATAGAATGGGTATTAATTTACTGGGATCAGGACAGAGGAGAATGACCAAAATGATACATGAGCTCAGAAATTTACCTTACGAGGATAGGCTTAGGCATCTTAATTTACACTCTCTAGAAAGACGCAGAGTGCGGGGTGATCTAATAGAGGTGTTCAAGTGGATCAAGGGCTTTAACAAAGGTAATGTAGAGAAGGTAATCATATTTAGACAACAGGGCAGGACTCGCAGTAATAGATTCAAATTAGACAAATTTATATATAACTAGGAACTTGTTTACCAATTGTCAACCAATGAAACAGACTTGGTAGCCAAGTAGTAAACGCTGAAAATATCGATTGTTTTTAAGAGAAGGTGAGATATTTTTATGGATGGGGACGATAGATGGTAATGAACATGGAACTGTCTAGTGTAGGCCTTATGGTCTCTTACAGTCTCCTTCATTCTTATGCCCTTATGTTCTTATGCACTCTTTTCATCCCCAAAATTCAAACTACTGTTTACAAATTACTTTGATAATTTAGTCTGCACACATTCAGAACATATCTTTTCTGTATATGATGCTTCTGATCTGTGTTAAAAAAATTGTAACGACACATTGGTTATCTGATTAAAATATCAGAAACGCTGTCAGAAATGTGAATAAAACGGTTCAATATATTTCCTAAAAATGAATAAATGAACAAATATGTATATAGATAGATAAGTAGATAAGTAATTAAGTAAAAATAAAACCAGGGACGAACTATGCAAACATCACAACAGCACATATGAAATCAAAGTGAATTGTTCTAGAAGTCACTCGATTGAACTGCGAGAACAGGTTGTGCATATCTTCATCACAACGAAATGTGTAGATACAATACTCCCACTCACAGTGACGAGCTTCCTAAATGTTATGCAACAACTACGAACGCTAAAAAAAGAAAGCATGACAAAAATATACCCCGGTAGTGCGTACGCCTGCATGGAAGATAGAACAATATTTCAACGACCGTAGGGTCCATCCGGTTCCTCCCGGAAGCTCTACAGTAAGCGTGTAGGGCGGAACTTATTTATACATTAGGAAGAGTCAATGGCAAAATATTTTAATAAATAGATGTGGAAGGGTTGAATGACCACTTCACTGGGAGCATGAGTCGGAAAGAGGGAATGCGAAAATAGTATTGTAAGTATCTTGACCATCAAGTCCCCTAAGCTAGACTCAAGGTCACTTTTGTGTGTGTATGTGTACGTATTACATTGTGCATTCAAGCGCAATTTTACGTGATTAGAGTGCTAAGATTCTAAGGTAGATATAAATATGTGGAACTCAGGGTAACTTACATATTTTACAGGACCATTAGGTGTCACTGCCGACCAGTGATTGTTTGTGTTCAATTTAGGAGACTCACTGATTTACAGAATGTCAAGACATTACTCCAAGGACTAGACTGTAAGTAATGACTGAAGATGAACAAAAAAAACTTGACCTACTGAGACTAAATAGACTTCGAAGTTTTTGGAAAAGTCTTGGTGATGTCGAGACAGCCACTTGGAGGCCTAATGGGGCATGCATCGGGTAATAATGCAAGGACACACTCTGATTAAAGGAAATTTTTCTGAAAATTCATAATATAGATGTGAGAAGGGAAAATTGGAAGGTGAATATAGATAGGGGCGGGGTAAAGTGAGACTCATTCAGGGTTGTAATTAAATAGTGGGTGGGACACGGCTCGTGATTAATTGAAAAATTTGTCAAGTTAATTAGAATGAGGTCACCCATTCTCTCTCTCTCTCTCTCTCTCTCTCTCTCTCTCTCTCTCTCTCTCTCTCTCTCTCTCTCTCTCTCTCTCTCTCTCTCTCTCTCTCTCTCTCTCTCACTCTCTGTCTTTTATATCTTCTTTTACCTCTCTCCCCCTCTCTCTCTCTTTGCATTTGTCAGTCAGCCTTCCACATCCTCATCCACCTCCCACAATCTCTCTTTGTATCTCTCCGTCACCCTTCTACTTCCTCTTCTGTCCCCCCCCACTCCCTCCACTGCCTACCCATACAAGGCTTATTTCCTCTACGCTTCCTGTTGAAGTCTCTTCCCCTTCCGGTATGGGAGGGCGATAAACAGGAGGGAGGGTGGGAGTGTTAGGAACACCAAGGTCCCTCGCTGCTGTCACGTCGGCGGGGCTGCCCACGGTAGACCCTCTCTTCCTGCAGACATCAAATCCTCTTCAGGGAATTTCCTACTCATCTACAACTGACCTTTATTGACATCTCGCTATTTCAGTCTCAAACGTATCCCTGTAAGTAAATACCTGTTTTTCATTTGTCCATCTTCCTGCAGACATCAAATCCTCTTCAGGGAATTTCCCACTCATCTACCGTTGACCTTTATTGATATCTCGCTATTTCAGTCTCAAGCGTATCCCTGTAAGTAAATACCTGTTTTTCATTTGTCCATCTTGAGAGGTAATCCCCATGCAACTCAGGAAACGATGACCAACGAGATATACATAAGGAGTCTGCACACCTAAGAAAACATTGCGGGGAATTTGGGAAATGTCACCTCGACTCTGTATGTAAAAGTAAATCAGACCTTTTGAAATTCTTTCAGCCAGCCTGAAAATTGTAGTCTCTCACCTTCAACTCTCCCAAAATTACTTGGAATTTAGGATGACTTTTGTACCGGCAAATAAATAAATAAATAAATAAAGATAGCAAGACACCTAGGTTAAACACAAAAAGAAGAGCATTGTCGCTAGCGGGAGAAGTCGGCCGCCGGGAGATGTTGCAGATGATGAAGCACATCAGGCACATAATTATCAGAATAAGTCGGCTGTAAAATTTTCAATACCTCGTGTTCATTTGCGTGTTTATGATACGTCATGGGTTACATCAGTGTTTTATTTATATAATGTGATGTTAACGACACGCGAAAATATTTACGCTGTTTGGAAATTTGTCTTTCAAAACTGTAAGTTTTCATATCACTTGACTGACGAGAACTTAAGATTTTAGCCTCACAGTAAGCTGACAACGGCTACGAACTTACCGGCCCGCGGCCGACTGAGACTCTTGTACTCGTATTGTCTACTCAATCACGATACTTCTGCCTACCTTCCCCCCCTACAGTCTACCTACGTCAGTTGTAGATGAGGTATATGTAAGCATTATTAGTATTTTGTATGACGTTCCATAACTTTAAAGGAGTCTCATAAACAGTATCAACAGGACTTCCAGTCTACTGAATGAAATTGTCTGACCTGGAAGGAGGGGGGGCAGCCATTTTGAATGCAAAATACTTATTACCAGATAATGGCCAGGACACGAGCCCTTTCGCTGGTGAGACTAAGCAAATGAATGACGATAACTGATGTTTACTTAGTAAACAGAGAGAGAAGAATGCTTATATAGTGAAGAAAGAAGAGAAATTTTACTTTTACTTGATAAAGATCAAAGAATCTAAACTAGGAATGGGACACGTAACTGGGAGAACCAGTCCACAGGAGAATCTATCTTTAAAGATGTCGAAGTGAAGTAACAGAAATCTTCTGAAAAAAAAGAAAGAAAAAATAACAAGTACATCAATCAATAAGTCAATCAATGAGTCATCCGTTGTGCCTGTTTGCAAAACTCGCGAGGAAGAATAGTGGAACCAGTGTAGTTGGCCACGTGATTCACCATTGTCTCTGATCACGTTCTGGACCCTCGATCGACAACTATTACCCTCCCGACTAAGAGCTCCATAGTTCGTATGGTCTGACCTTTGAGTAATACTGTGACCTTACACACACGACACACATATCCTCTTGCTGAAGGGGGACAGTAACGACTTGCATTTGCACAGTGGTTAAGCGAGATCCAAATCCAGTCCGCTGCTCTTTGACTTGATACAGTACACACTGTTACAGCGTGCGACAGCAAACGCTGCTAATCCGAGGGGGAAAATAAACAAGCAAATAGATAAGATAATGTGTGCGGGTCACATTCAGGGTCGCAAAGAAGTGATCACACAAAATAGGGGTCTCGGTGGATCTGCGGCAAAGAGAGCTGACTATGTACGTGAAAGAAAACAGGGATACGTACGTAAAACGCGTTCCGTCTTCAATTGAGGAGGAGTCTGAGAAAAGTCTGATTGAAGGAATGTGAGTGAGAATGAGTGAGTGGGGGAGAGTGAGTGAGTGAGTGAGAGTGAGTATCTGTGTCACCAAACAAGCTCTTGTACCTCGATAGTCTTCTTGGAAGGCATGTTCGAAGCCATGATTCTTTGCAGTGGAAGTATCGGCACCTAGGTCAAGACCATATGTATGCCGCGGGTGTTCCGACGAAGAGCTCCAATCAGGTTCTCCTGGAACTGCACCCGTGGGGGTCATAAAAATCACCAGGTGCACTTCGCGGAATCGGGTAAATGAACCGTTGTTTCTCTATCGTTTTTATTTACTCATCCATCCATTCATTTATTCATTTATTTGTTTGTTTGTCTGTTTGCCTGTCTGTATATTTGTCTGCCTGCCTGCGGCTGTCTCTCTGCCGGTTTCAAAGTGCAGTCACAATATTCTATGTAGTTTGCAGCGGTATGGACCCCTAAAAGCACATTTGAAATGAACACTTCAGTGCAGACGGCTGGTAGTATTCCTTGAAAGAAGAATTAGGATATCTAAAGTCAAGTTCATGACTGATCTGTTTATTCGTTTATTTATTTATTTTCTATTCTTTTATTTCATTTCATTTTATATATCTTTATTTATTTATTTATTTATTTATTTATTTATTTATTTATTTTACTAGCAAAGAGTTAAGTACATTAGAGAGAATTAGACGGCCTGGTGGTCGTGTTTAAAGTTGGAAAGGAAGTACAGTGTGTAATGAAAAGAGAGTGACGTGTGACAACACGCCACTGTTGCAGTGTTCCCTGCACGCGTATAGCTTTATTGTAAATAAGATTTGTAATCTTGGTAGGATCATTGTTGTACGTCGATTGTAACCAAATCGTATATTGTAAAGATTATATCACATTCAAGGATGGCCATTGTATTATGAAATGTATTTATACATATATAACTTTATTTGCATACTCTGTACAGAACATGAATGTATTGACCGTGTATTATTTATGTCATGGCGGACGGGTATTCAAATATCAAGTCCAGAGGAGATTTATACGATCATTCTTCCTTCATGAAGGGACGATTCCCTTTACTATGATTAAGTAATTTTTCTCATCAGACGACACCTCTTATGCATTCATTGGAAGTAGCTAAGTTAGCTATCCTATTATATTGATCTTTCTTGTTTAGTTTCAATGTAGATGACTTTGCTATTAAATTGGTCTG
>NC_134814.1:46553218-46558218 GCF_046742065.1 Oratosquilla oratoria | reverse complement strand
ACCGTTCAATTTATACATGGATGGGATGGTGCGAGAAGTAAATGCAAGGGTAATGGGTCGGGGATTGGATATGGTCAAAGAAAATGGAGAAAAGTGGGAGATAAGCCAGTTCTTGTTTGCTGACAATACAGCGCTTGTAGCGGGATCAGAGGCGGGATTGAGGAAGTTAGTGACAGAATTCGAGAGGGTGTGCGAAAGAAGGAAGTTGCAGATAAATGTGGGTAAAAGAAAGGTGATGAGATGTACAAGGGGAGAGAGTGGCAGCTGACTGTAAGTGAGTATTAAGGGAGAGAGACTGGAGGAAGTGAATAGTTTTAGATACTTGGGTGGGAATGTGGCAGGAGAGGGAGGAGTGGAGGTGGAATTTAGACTGAGAGAAGTAAGTAAATACTTGGTAGATTAAAAAGTGTAATGAGAAATAGACATTTGGGAATGGATGCTAAGGGAAGACTGTATGAAGGAGTGATTGTGCCGACAGCATTGTACGGGGCAGAAACATGGAACATAAGAGAGGAAGAGTTTAAATGTGTTTGAGATGAGGTGCCTCAGAAGTATGATAGGCGTTACTATGCTGAATAGAGTGAAAAATGAGGAGGTGAGGAGGAGAATAGTAGGGGAAAGGGAGTTGGTAGATAGGGTTGATCAAAGAGAATTGGGATGGTTTGGACACATGGCAAGAATGAGTGAGGAAAGATAAGTAAAAGAGGTATGGGAGGCAGAGGTGGGTGGAGTGAATATGAGGGAGCGACCAAGGATGAGATAGATGGATGGAATAAAAGGGGCACTGAGAAAGAGGGAAGGACAGGAGAGGAGAGAAGATAGGGATGAATGGAGAATGGTTATGTATGGATGATCCTGTGATGCATGAGGGGGAGTGAGTGGGGGATGGGGAGTGAGGGAGTATGTATGAAAAATAAATTGACGCAGCCTGAGGGGATTTCTCTCCGTCTTCTCCATTTCTGCATGAGGAGAAGGAGAGGGTGGTCGCCGATTTAATGAACCGGCCTTGCTGTGGATGTGCTGTGTCTTGGGACTGCTTCTAACCCAGGGCAGTGGACAAGATGCAGGGATGACCCGTCATCCAGGGGGAGCCAAGAAAAGAGGGAGGGAGGGGGTGGATGGGGATGGAATGTGTAGGGATGGAATGGGTAGGAGTGGTTTCTATGCCTTTTTTTTTTTTTTTTTTTTTGCTACCTCGTAACGGGGGGAAAGATCCTTTGTTATATGTATGTAAATTATGAAGGAAATATGCACACAGAATTACTGTTGCCTACAGTTTTTTCCGTTCCTCTTTTTGTAAGAGAGGGATATGTACGAGTAAATATAGTATCCTCCTATTCTGCACTACTGAAGAGGACTGTAGCTTACAGTCGAAATATATAGACTCACCGTTTCCAGTTTTTTCTTCTGCTCCGACTGTGGTTTTAGTTTTGATATATATATATATATATATATATATATATATATATATATATATATATATATATATATATATATATATATATGTATATATATACATATATATATATATATTATACATATTATGTATATATATATATATATATATATATGTATTATATATATATGTATATATATATTATATATATATATATACATATATATATATATTATATATATTATATATATATATATGTATTATATATATATTATATATATATATTATATATATATATATATATATATATATATATATATATATATATATATATATATAATATTTGTACAACACTGAATGGGTCCCAGTGATTAGAGCTACATTTCAATTTCAGCATGCTGGCCTTTGATGGCCTAGAATTAAAATGCATTGTGGTTGTTAAAATGTATATATATATGTATGTGTATATACATGTATATATATATGTATATATATATATATATATATATATATATATATATATATATATATTGACAGACGAGATTAAATAATATTGCTGTTTCTGCATCGTTTATCTTTTTGTTAAGAACTTCACACGACACCTTCACACGACACCATCCAAACACTCAGAAATGAAATAGTATATAAACACCACACACACACACCCAAACAATTAGCCTGAAGATGGTCTCCAGAGAAGACCGAAACGTTGCAACCTCATACGGACAGCTACTCAGCAAACTATCAGTCCAACACCGTAAATTAGCAAGAGAAATTGAAGTTCTTAACAAAAAGATAAACAATGCAGAAACAGCAATATTATTTAATCTCGTCTGTCAACAAGAAAATATTCTTCCTGGATACACTAATATATATATATATATATATATATATATATATATATATATATACATATATATATATATATATATATATATATATATATATATATATATATATATATATATATGTATGTATGTATGTATGTCTGTATATATATATATATATATATATATATATATATATATCTATATATATGTGTGTGTGTGTGTGTGTGTGTGTGTGTGTGTGTGTGTACATATATATATATATATATATATATATATATGTAGATTTATATTTGTATATATATATATATATATATGTATATATACATATATGTATATATATATATAGATATATGTATTTGAGAGACAGATGTCGAGGTGGGCAGGCAGGCTAAAGACAAAATGGAGTCCCGATCGAAAACACTTTTTATCCTGAATCTGTCCCTTCAGGTGAATAAAATCGCCCGGTGGTTACCAGAGGAGTGGCATTGAGTATGGAGGTTCACCCTTGAAATCCCCCACGGAGAGGAGGACAAGGAGACTTTGGTCTCTTCTTCGAAAGAGCTCTGACGTCACTCTCCGTGGGATGAGGTCTTCCAGTTCGTACGCCAAGGTTCGTGGGGCGGGAAGCGGGGGGTCGGCCGTTACGACTTCGGTGGAAATGGCGTATGGCTGGGAGAAGCGGGCGACCTCGCCAGGGTGAGGCAAGTTCAGGCTTACTAACCATCGGATGGGCATAACCCTGGGTAGCCTTGTCAAGTCACAGGGATTTCCACTATCAATGCGCTGACCCATACTTTGCCTTGGGGGTGGATAAGGTTTTCCATTAGACGAATAAAATCGTCTGGCGAAGATGGTGTCGTAGCAACTAGATTAAAAGACGAATCAAAACAGTTCTCACAACCATAAGCATGTTGACGATACTTCTGCAATTGTAAGGGTGTTTATGGTTCCCGACAGCCCTGGCCAGGAGGGGAGGCGACCCAATGTGGGGTTTTTTCCACACCTGACAGGGGTTTTTCACTTCCCAGTGCGTGTCAGTGGGGTGGTGAGTTTATGATATATTTTGTACATGTAAGCACACTTTAATAGACACTTTCATATATTTTGTAATTCTTCATGATTATCATTTCTGTTTTCTTGCAAATGCGCTTGTGTTTAGATATTTTGCCACGTACTTGTTCTGCGTTAGTTAAGGAATGTATGGTTACGTTTAGTTCTTTTCAGAACATTCTCATGCTAAGTGCTGAAACTACTGACATTTGTAGAAGCATTTGCATTTTGGAATGTACCCGAGTTTAGCTCTCTCTCTCTCTCTCTCTCTCTCTCTCTCTCTCTCTCTCTCTCTCTCTCTCTCTCTCTCTCTCTCTCTCTCTCTCTCTCTCTCTCTCTCTCTCTCTCTCTCTCTCTCTCTCTCTAGTTTCATAACTGTTAGTTTTCTCTTCTGTAGCTGTAACATCTTTTTGATGTGAATATTTTCTTTTAGATTTCCTTTAAATTATATTTTTGGGCAATTTTTCAGCTGAAATACTGACATTTCTAGATAGTCATAATTTAGAGTTGTATACTGTAGAGGTACGAATGTGTATTCAGATTATCGAACATTACATTACTAAACCGATAAATATATAAATAGATGAATAAAACTGAAATAGTAACAATGCTAATAGTTATAATGATAATAATGATGATAATAACAATAATAATAATAATAATAATAATGATGATGATGATGATGATGATGATGATGATGATGATGATAATAATGATGATAATGATGATGATGATGATAATGATGATGATGATGATGATGATGATGATGATGATAATAATGATGATAATAATAATAATGATGATAGTAATAATAATAATGATAATAATAATAATGATGATAGTAATAATAATGATGATAATTGTAGTAATTAGGATGATAATAATAATGATGATAATAATAATGATGATAATAATGATAATAATAATGATAATAATAATAATAATGATGATAATAATAATGATGATAATAATAATGATGATGATGATAATGATGATGATGATAATAATGATGATGATGATAGTTAATAATGATGATGATGATGATAATAATGATGATGATGATGATGATAATGATGATAATAAGATAATGATGATAAGAATAATGATGATATTGATAACAATGATGATGATAATAATGATGATGATAATGATAATAATGATGATAATAATGATGATAATAATAATGATAATTATAATGATGATAATAATAATGATAGTAATGATGATGATAATAATAATGATGATGATAATAATGATGATGATAATAATGATAATAATAATAATAATGATAATAATTATATTGATGATAATAAAAATAATGATGATGATAATGATAATGATGATGATAATGATAATAATAATAATAATGATAATAATAATAATGATAATAATAATAATGATAATAATAATGATAATGATAATAATAATAATAATAATGATAATAATGATAATAATGATAATAATAATAATAATGATAATAATAATAATAATGATAATAATAATAATAATGATAATAATAGTAATAATAACAATCATAATCATAATAATAATGATGATGATGATGATGATGATGATGACAATAATAATTAATAATGATACATACATACATACATATACCAAGGCTTTTTTCCCCCTTCCAAGGGAGGTAGCCAAAAAGGGAAAGGCATAAAAACACTCCCACCCATTTCATCCCTAAATACACTCCACACCCCTCCCACCCTTCC
>NC_134814.1:46523218-46530718 GCF_046742065.1 Oratosquilla oratoria | reverse complement strand
TTCATCCATGTCATTTATATATGTAGCAAACATTATCGGAGCTAATACTGAACCTTGTGGGACTCCACTTATCATTTTTTCCCAGGTCGATTTTTTTATCTCTAAGTACCACCCTCATTTTTCTCCCATGCAAGAAATCTTCCATCCATTTCAAGAATTTCCCTTGTACATCTCCTGCTGTTTCGATTTTTCTTAATATTTTGTGTGTGGTACTTTATCAAACGCCTTTTGTAAATCCAGGAAAGCACAACCTGCCCATCCGTCCTTTTCTTGCATTATATCTATTAACCTTGAATAAAAACAAATCAAGTTTGTGGCACATGATTTTCCTTGTCTAAAAACAAATTGTTTTGGATTCAGTATATTGTTTTCTTCCAGATGTTTAGTCCATCTCCTTTTGATGACTTTTTCACATATTTTAGCTATTATGTTTGTAAGGGAGACCGGTCTATAGTTTGTTGGATCTTCCTTATCTCGCCCTTTACATATTGGCACAATAGTGGCCTTTTTCCAGTCTTGCGGTACCTTTCCTTCTTTGAATGAGCAATCTATTATCTTATATATTTTGTCCGTTAGTTTATCTATACATTCTTTTATTATCCAGCTTGCAATTCCCACCGGGCCGCGCGCGCGCGCGTGTGTGTGTGTGTGTGTGTGTGTGTGTGTGTGTGTGTGTGTGTGTGTGTGTGTGTGTGTGTGTGTGTGTGTGTGTGTGTGTGTGTGGGTGTTTGCATTGAATACGACTGTATTCTGACAATTGCTCAACTTCTTGATATTTTCTATTTTTCTTATCAGGATTTTTCCTGCTGGAGGGTGAGCTAATACAGGATATACATAGTTCTCCATTTAACATTTCGAGCTTTCATCTTCAAAGAGACATCATCAGGATTGATGAAATTTCTGTAATAATAAATATGAATGTTGGTACAAATCAGGTAAATAATGAAAATGAAAACAATCAAATATACAAGTGGAAAAAAGTCACAAAATAAAATGTTTAACTCAAGTGTTATCACTTACGTCTAAGGGAAAAGTACAAATGGTAATGGGAGAGAAGAGTTAATGCACCACTAGTATTCCATGTTCCTAGCTTGGAGCCGAGTTGACCGCTTAGACGGCCTGGCGATCGTACAGGGAAGTGGGTGGGGAGGGGAGAGGGAGAGGAGGAAACCTTGATATAACGCTATCTCTAGTAAGCGTCTTTGTACAGCAAAATACTGGATGTCATGTTGGATTGTATATTTATTGCGGAGACAGTATCCCTGATGTGGAATGCCTCCAGAAGTTTTAACCTTCTGAGGTCCTTATTGTGCGAAATTATTTTGATACACTGAATCAGGGAGCCTCTGTTTGGTCTGATTGTGATAAGAACATGAGAATGAAGGCGACTGCAAGAGATCATAAGGCCTACACTAGGAAGTTCCATGCCCATTACCACCTGTCCCACCATCCATAAAGTTGTCTAACCGTTTCTTAAAACAACCGATAGTTTCAACGCTCACTACATGATTACTAAGTCTATTTCATTCGTTGACCACCCTATTAGTAAACCAATTCTTGCCTATTTCCTTCTTAAGTCTAAATTTGTCCAATTTAAATCCATTACTGCAAGTCCTGCCCTGTTGTCTTAATGTGATGACCTTGTTTGCGTCACCCTTGTTAAAGCTTTTGATCCACTTGAAGACCTCTATTGATCTTTAATGCCCCCCCGTCCTGCTGCTGCAAAGTTGGTCTTCGGTAGTCTTCAGCTGAGAGTACATTTAGTGATATTGTATGTGATATTGCGAGGTACAATCCTCGGCAGAACATTTAAATAAGTACACAGCGTTGGTTTTGAATGTAGTGTCAGTTCGATTAAAACAATTGTTTTTCATAACCATTGTGCTGGTACTGGGCATTTTATAATAAATAAGAACTTTGGTCTCACAGTTCTCTTTAATGGTGTGGCAATTTTTCTTAATTATATTCCTGATCACTTTTCCATCCTTTTTATATGCATCACTGAAGGTGTTGCTATAGAATATATTAATAGAAATTGACTTACTGGCACGCTGGTTGGACACAAGTTTGCTCATCAACTTATTGGTTATGTCGTCAAAGTCACGGTTGGCATAACCATTATTGGTGAGCATTTGTCGTAAATGCTCGAGTTCTGCATGCAGTGTTTTCCATATCGAGCATACTTTTATCTCTACTCTGATATATGCTCCAATTACACCCTTATTGTAGTTATTGCTACACTCACTGTTGCCATTCATGCATTTATCAATGTTAGTTGGTTTACGGTAGACACTGATAGTAAAGTTATTGGAGGTAGAATCGACCAGAACATCTTAGAAAGGGAGTTTGCCATTTGTATTCATTTCAACTGAGAACATTAAATCTGAAATTTCTTATAACCACAGCCTTAGTCTTTCTTGGAGTTCCCTGGAGTGTGTACACAGAAAAATATCATCAATCTACCTACAGTATATTTTGTATTTAAGTTTACTTGAAAAATGTTGTTTGCTCCACGGAGGACATAAAGGATTGGGCAAATAACCAAAGGGTGAACCTATTCCGATTCCGTCGGTCTACACATACAATTTCTCTTTAGGACACTTGAACGGAGCCTCTGTAGTACATATATACAACATTTCTTTCATGATATCCATAGGAACTGGGGGCGGTGGGAGTTCGGTGTTTTGGTTCATATATTGGTGATTACTGTCTATAGTTCTAATGAGGGGCACATCCTCTCTTCCCCTACCATTTGTACTTTTCCCTTAGACGTAAGTGATAACACTTGTGTTAAACTTTTTTCTTATAACTGTTTTCCACTTATATGTTTGTTTTTATTTTTGTTATTTACCAGATTTGTAGCAACATTTATGTCTATTATTACAGATTTTCTATCAGTCATGAAGTCTCTTTAAAAACGAAAGCTCGAAATATTAAATGGAGAACTATGGAGATGTTGTATTAGCTCAACCTCCAGCAGGAAAAATCCTAATAAGAAGAATATAAAATATCGAACAGTTGAACAATTGTCAGAATGCTGTCGTATTCAATTCAACATGCATCAAAGAAAACCTGTTTCCTTCCTTTACGAAATATATGTATATGTATATGTATATATATATATATATATATATATATATATATATATACATATATATATATATATATGTATGTATATATATATATGTATATATAAATACATATACACACACACATATATGTATATATATATATATATATATATATATATATGTATATATGTATACATGTATGTATATTTACACACACGCACACACACACACACACACACACACACACATTTCAACGAACGGACGGCTTAGAAGACGTTCTGAAGAAAATTGAAGTTTCGTGGATCCCAACGCAAAGAGAAGTGCCTATTGTATTTACAGGGTGGGGGGGAAATTGCTTGTGGGGTAGTGGGAAAGTAGGGAAAGAGGAGAAGGGGAGAGATTGCTGAGGGAAATGGAAGGAAATGAAGAAGGAGAGGACTTGGCCCAGGCAGACTGGCGAAAGGTAAACAAAAGGCCCCCCGACCAGCTGAGCGACGATGAAATGTCTAATAAAAATGTAAAGATTAGAAGTATAGATAAGAGCAATACAGTAGAAAGTGATGAGAATATTTTCCAGGGATTTAAAGAGGGTGGGGGGAACACAAGACTGACAAGACTAGAAGAGAAGGTCGATAAGATGATCGAGGACTTGGAGCGTAGGTTCGGTCATGTTAACAACATTATACGGAGAATTGAAAAATTGGAAGAACTAGAGAAGGCGAACAAAAACTTAACTAAGGAAATTGAAGAATTAAAAAAACAGTTAAAAGAAGTAAAAGATGAGAATAAAGGAGAATAATAAGGAGAACAAGGAGGGTTGGAAAAAAATCCAAAAAAATAGCAAAGTTGCATTTACTGACATAATCAGACAGCAAATGAATGAACAAACTGAAAACTCAGTTATTAAAGTGATGAGACAGAAGGAGAATATAGTAAGAGACTTAGCAGACAGAAAGAAATGTATAATTATATTAGGAATGGAAGAGAAACATAACCCAGAGAGAACCACAAGAATCAAAGAGGAAAATGAAAAAGTAAGAAATTTACTAGAATTAGTTCAGGAAGATGAACCAGAAATAATGAAACAAATCGAAGAGAAATTCAGGCTCGGGAAATATAGTACAGACAAAACCAGACCAATTAAGATTAAATTCAGGTCACAAACTACGGCTGAGAATATCTTATCCAAAACAGGGAAACTAGCAACAAGTGAACAATATAAAAAGGTATGGATAAAAAAGGAAATGAATAAAGAGGAAAGAGAGGAAGAAAAGCAGAAAAGACTTGAAGCTAAGGGAAAAAACGAGGTAAGAACGGAGTCAGAAAAAGAGAGATTCTATTGGAGAGTAGTGAATATGAAACTAAAGAAAGTCGACATACAAGAGAAAAACAAAAGGGAAACAGAGAACACAATGGAAGTGGCAGAAAACTAAGAGTGTCTTACACAAATATAGATGGATTAATAACAGGATTGAATGAGCTGAATGATTATTTGAAAGAAAAAGAACCAGACATAATGGGAATTGTGGAAACAAAATTAAAAGGTCCACTACCACCCAACAGTGTAGGACATGATGCATATAATTATTGGATTAGAAACAGAGTGAAAAAGGAAGGGGGTGGAGTTATGTTCCTGACTAAGAAGGATATAAGCGTGAAGTGTGTCACATATGGAAAGAATACAGTAGAGATGATAATGATGGAAGTAGAAGATAGAGATAAGAAGAGCAGAAAGTTTGTGATAAATTATGTGCCCCCGAAAACAGCCTCGTGGGAAGAGAGTGAACATAAAAGTATGTTAGAGGACACAAAGATAACATTAAACAAGATAATGGAAGAGGGAGGAAAAATAGTTATGATGGGCGACTTTAATTGCAAAGAAATCTGCTGGGAAGAAATGACAGTAAAGGGTGGAGACGGCTCATGGGGAAACGCTCTACTTGAGATGGTTACTGACCATACAATGACACAATGGATACAGGAGAACACTAGGTATAGAAATGAAGAAGAGCCATCGAGACTAGACCTAATAATTACATCCGAACCTAGAATAGTGGACAAAATTGAATATAAAACACCAATAAGTAAAAGTGACCACATATTGATTGAACTGGAACTTAATGAAGAAAAATATATGAAAAGAAATGAACAATATAGAAAAGGAAAAATTATGTATGAAAAACAAACTTTGATAAAATAAGAGAATTCTTTCAAAAGGAAAACTGGGAAGAAATATACAAAGAAGAAACAACAGTAGAAGAGAAATGGAATCTTTTGACAAAAATTTACAAAAAAGGAGTGGAAAAGTATGTCCCAAGACAAAAACAAGAAAAAGAATATGTAAAATGCTGGTACAACAAAAGTTGTAGAGAGTTAAAAGACAAAAGAGACAAAGCCTAGACCAGATAGAAAAAAGACAGAAGACCTGAAAAATGGAAAATATATACCTATTATAGAAATGAATATGTACAAACGTGCAGAGAGGAAAAGAGAAAATATGAAAAAGATATCATAGAAAAGTGTAAAGATCAACCAAAACTATTCTACAGATTTGTAAACAATAAACTGAAAAACAATCAAGACTTGGAGAAATTAAGACAAGAGGGAGTTGAATACACTGAGGAAATGGAAATGGCGGAAATTATGAACAAGCATTTTAAATCAGTGTTTACAAGGGAGAACATACAACCTGAAGAGAACGAATGGAAAGAGAAAGTCCCGCCTATGGAAGAAATAGAAGTAACAAAGAATGAAATATTAACACACTTGAGTAATCTTGATGTCAGAAAATCGCATGGACCAGATGAAATAGCAAACTGGATACTGAAAGAATGCAGGAATGAACTGGCAGACAAAATACATAGCATACTAAATAGTTCCTTGAAAGAAGGAAAAGTTCCAGAAGATTGGAAAAAAGCAAATATAGTACCTATATATAAAGGAGGAAATAAAGAAGAACCTACCAACTATAGACCAGTCTCTCTAACAAGTACAATAGCAAAAATTTGTGAAAGAATTATCAAAAGTAGATGGGTAAAATATTTAGAAAAAAACAGTGTTAAATCCAAGGCAATTTGGATTCAGACAAGGACGATCATGCGTCACCAATTTAATGTTTCTACTCAAGGCTAATAGATATAATACAAGAAAAAGATGGATGGGCGGACTGTGCATTTCTAGACCTAAAGAAAGCTTTTGGCAAAGTACCACATAAGAAGTTGCTTAAGAAATTAGAAACTGAAGGAGGAATACAGAGCATACTACTAAATTGGATGGAAGACATTTTTGCAAGAAAGAAAAATGAGAGTAGTGATAAGAAACCAGCACTCAAAATGGGATGAAGTAATAAGCGGTGTTCCGCAGGGAACAGTTCTGGCCCCAATAATGTTTGCTATATATATTAATGATATGGATGAAGGAATTGAAAGCTATATGAGCTTCTTTGCAGATGATGCAAAACTACTGAAAAGAGTGAAAACTGAAGAAGATTGTGAATCACTACAGAGAGATCTAAATAAAGTACAAGAATGGAGTAGGAAGTGGGAGATGGAGTTCAATACAAAAAAGTGTAGTATAATGGAATTTGGAAAAAGCAAAAACAGAATAACAGGAGCATATAAATTGGGAGAAGAAGGAATAAAAAAAGTAGAAAATGAGAAGGACCTAGGAGTCATTGTTATGAATAATATGTCACCTGAGAAACATATAAATAAGATTTTTGGAGAAACTTATAATTTAATAAGAACAATCAAAGTTGCATTTACATACCTGGATGAAGAAATGGTGAAGAAAATTCTAATCACCCTGATAAGACCAAGATTGGAATATGCAGCAACGATATGGTCACCAAGTGCAAAAAAATGTATAACAAAACTTGAAAGAATACAAAGAGCAATTACAAAATTGGCACCAACACTCTCAAAACTATCATATGAAGAGAGACTAGAAAAACTTGAACTACAGACACTAGAGCAAAGAAGAGAGAGAGGAGATTTGATAGCTATTTACAGAATCATGAAAGGCATAGAAATTACTGATAGAGAGACTCTGATAAAATGGGATGACAGAAATACTAGAGGACACGGAAAGAAAATAAAAAATGACAGCTATAGAAGAGATTTGAAAAAGAACAGCTTTCCTCACAGAGTAATAGACAGTTGGAACAAGTTAGATGAGAAAGTGGTGTGTGCAAAAACAATACATGAATTTAAAAATAGTTTAGATAAAATGAGATATGAAGACGGGACCACACGAGCATAGCTCCCCTTCCCGTAAAATACAACTAGGTAAACACAACTAGGTAAATACACACACACACACACATATATATATATATATATATATAAATATATATATATATGTATATATATATATATGTGTGTGTATTTACCTAGTTGTATTTACCTAGTTGTATTTTACGGGAAGGGGA
>NC_134814.1:46473218-46518218 GCF_046742065.1 Oratosquilla oratoria | reverse complement strand
TTTATATCCTTCTTAGTCAGGAACGTAACTCCACCCCCTTGATTTACCTCTCTATTTCTAATCCAATAATTATATGCACCATGTCCTATACTGTTGGGTAGTAGTAGACCTTTCAATTTTGTCTTTACAATTCCCATTATGTCCACTTCTTTTTCCTTCAAGTAATCATTCAGTTCGTTTAAGCCTGTTATTAAGCCATTTATGTTTGTCTAAGACACTTTTAATTTTCTGCTACTTCCATCGTGTTTTCTATTTCCTTTCCGTTTTTCTATGCTATGAACCATTTCCTCACTTTCATATCCGTTACTCTACAATAGAATTTCTCTTTTTCTGACTGTTCTTTTTTCGTTTTTTCCTTAGCTTTTAGTCTTTTTGTTTTCTCATCCTCTCTTTCCTCTTTATTAATTTCTCTTTTTATCCATACCTGTTTATATTGATCACTGTCTGCTAGTTTCCCTGTTTTTGCTAAGATATTCTCTGCTGTCGTTTGTGACTTGAATTTTATCTTAATTGGTCTGGTCTTATCTGTATTGTATTTCCCTATTCTATATATTTCTTCAATTTCTTTCCCTGTTTCTTGTCCATCCCCTTGAACTACTTCTAATATCTTGTTTAACTTTTCCTTCTCTTTTACTCCTGTGGTCCTCTTTGGATAATTCTTCTCTTCCATTCCTAATATAATTATGCATTTCTTTTTGTCCGCTAAGTCTCTTACTATATTCTTCTCTCTCATTACTTTGATAACTGTGTCTTTAGTTTGTTATTTCATCTGTTGTGTCATTATATCTCTAAATACAATTTTATTGTTCTCTTGGCCTTTTCTCCAACCCTGTGCTTCTTTTGCTATGGAGTCTTTATTCTTCTTCTTTAATTCCTCATTCACATCTTTTACTTCTTTTAACTGTCTTTTTAATTCTTCTATTTCTTAATTTAGGTTTTGGTTCTCCTCCTTTAGTTCTTCCAGTTTATCAAGTCTTTGGGTAACTAGTGTTAATTGGTTAAACCTAACCTCCCATGCTTCGTTCATTTTTTTTTTTTTTTCTCTCTCTCTCTCTCCTTTAGGTTTACTAGTCGGGAGAGGTTGCCAACCTCCTCCCTCACTAAATTCATAAAAACAGTTAACTTCTCTTTTCATTGAGCTGCTATTATCTATATTTCTGCTCTTGACACCTCTGCTTCCTTGTTCTTCCTCGTCTGTGTGTTCTGCATCCCTTTTGTTTACACCCCTTTCTAACATAAGGGGCCCGTTCGTCACCTTCCTCATTTCTCCCCATTTTCCTCAGTAATCCCTCTCTCCTTTTTCTTCACATTCCCACTACACCACGAGCTTTCCCCTCCCCTACTAACACAACAAAGGTACTCCCTCGTTGTTGAGATCGATGAAACTTGAATTTTTCCTGGAGTTTCAAACTTCGCTGTCACTTCGACCGACGTGTGTGTGTGTGTGTGTGTGTGTGTGTGTGTGTGTGTGTGTGTGTGTGTGTGTGTGTGTGTGTGTGTGTGTGTGTGTGTGTGTGTGTGTGTTCACCTTGGTCTTTGGATAACGTGCTGGACTCGTGATCGACAGCTAATTCCCTCCCGGGAGAGAGCTCAGAGCTCGTATGTGCAATCTATGGGCAATGCCGTGACCTTACATGCACACACACCCCAAACTCCCCGCCCAAGAGAGTTGGAGTAACGACTCGAAGCGCAGCGATACTGAAATTATTTCGGCCTGGGCAGGATTCGAACCTGGACCCCCGTAGTGACAGTCAGGGACTCTATCAACCGCGCCACCGAGTCATTCGTGTG
Organism: Oratosquilla oratoria; assembly: GCF_046742065.1. Classification (NCBI taxonomy): domain Eukaryota; kingdom Metazoa; phylum Arthropoda; class Malacostraca; order Stomatopoda; family Squillidae; genus Oratosquilla; species Oratosquilla oratoria. Next base: position 46,516,427 of record NC_134814.1, on the reverse strand, counting down.
AGTTTATGTATATATATATATATATATATATATATATATATATATATATATATATATATATATATATATATATATATATATATATATATACAGTCGAACCTCGAAAGCCCGGACTAATTGGGGGGAAGGGTGGTCCGGTCATGCCAAAAGTCCGGTCATCGAAAATATCGCCCTAACACCCGTAGATTTTCGTAGCGGTATACGTATAGGTAATGTATGATATGGCATAGAAACACATAATAATAATACTCTAACACTGTAATAATAACAATACTGTAATAATAATATAATACTGACGCTCTACTTACGTTCATTCGTTTTACGTTTTTTCGATTTTACGTTTGAACTGATTGTAAAACTTTTTTTTTCTTTTTTTTTAGTTTAGCGCGCTCTCCGTAGTACGAGACTTTCAAACGATACTTACGCATGACATTGCGTCCATTGTTTACATGGCACAAACGACGGACTGAACGTGCCTTGCCTCCTCCTCCCCCTCCACCATCTCACTTTATGTTGCTTGAATTTATTTGAAATTAATGTTATTATTTTACAATGCTTATATAATTAATGATTTAGGGGTGTTTTATATGATACGGTAATAGAAATTTTGGATGTATAGTACAGTATGAACGGCCATACATTACTGGAACGTACAGTAACAACTTACGTTCATTTTCACGTTACGTTCGGAACGTAACTAAAACGTAAGTTGAGGAGCGTCTGTACTAATAATTCTGTAATAATAACTGTAATACAGGCATGTAAATGTACTGTATATACAGTGTACTGTACTGCATTTTTTATTACGTAGACTGTAAATATCGGAAGGTATGCACGCGGGACAGTGGTGGCAGCCAGGGTTGCCGCGTTTTCTACACTGCCGTGTAGAATGGGAGTGTTGCCATACTGGGGCATACATTTTTCTCGGGCGTGTGCAGACTTTCATAGCAAGATATACTTGTCAAATTTTGACAAAATGTTGGTTCTAGTTTTTTTATTCTTGAATGTATATAAGGCCCCCATGCCCTAACATATTCAGTAAGATATAAAAATTCTTGTTTCTATATTATTATCGCTAAAAGAAAGCTGAAACTTTAGCGTAGAATTTTTTTCTACACCGTAAAAACGTATCTTTTGGGGTATATTTTATAAGTAACACAATTACCAATAAAAGTCATATTTTGATGTACCATTTATTATTTGATAACTAGTTCTATGATTTTTAAACAAAAGTTTGAGTTTTTGAATGTTTTTAACAGCCTGCTGATATGTAGAAAAAAAAATTCCTCATGTCCTTGTGCAGTTGCCACATGCCGCTATTTTACTACGTTTTGGTACAAAATTCTACGAAACGGCAGCCCTGGTGGCGGCTTGACTGGTCCGGGTTTGAGTACACGTGTACGGCCGTCGCTGTCACCTACCGGACAAATAGGGAACTTTGCTTGAAAAGTCCGCCCTTTGTTCATTTCGACCGGTCATACGAGGGTCCGGGCATTCGGGGTCCGGGCTTTCGAGGTTCGACTGTATATATCATATGTGACATATCTGGATTCTGATAATCAGGGGCGTCTGCAGGATCTTTTGTGGATGGGGAAGCAAAATTAAAGATATCATACATATATGTTTATTGGTATAGGATTATATTAAGATACACTCTTCAAACTGGCCACATAGGCATATACAGTATTTACATTATCTACGTGAGTTACATTTTGACTTTCATCAATCATACACTGATACCTAGAAATTTAACAAAATTATACAAGACGACAGGCAAAGTTTCAAACATACCCTGGATTTTTTTTTTTGTTTTTTTTTTTTTTGGGGGGGGGGTCAACTGCCCCTCTTTGCAACCCCCCCCCCCCTCTGGACGCCCCATGTACTGAATGGTACAATGTTGTTCCTAATCAACTTTCACCTTGAATTTCCATATTTTTGAGTGAATTTGCCAGCTATTTGGGTTTTCTATTTGTAATTAATTTGTGCTCATTCATTATTCTATTTGGTTTCCAAACTTCTACGAGGCTTGGTAAAGATATGTATAGGTGTCTCCCGCTTGTTCAAAAGCAATTTGTGCACACGAAGATTTACCGCCTGATTGCAATATACAGGGTTGGAGTTATCCACCTGAATTATACCTTCTTTCAATCTGACCCACAATTTGACGTTTTTTAACATGATTTTAAGCAAGCTTGTCATACCTAGATCAAAATTCATATGATTCCAACTTGGTTTATATCACTTCATTCCCCAGTCATATTTCAATGAAAATTCAAGTATGGTTCCAACTTAGGCTAATTTACCTTGTAGACTATTCCAAGAGTATTTGTATGGAAAACTGTATTTACCCTACTCTTCACTAATTTGTACCTACTACCTTTGTACAATTCTACATAGCCCCATTATGGCAATGAAATACAAGACAATTTTACCACATCTGCCTTTCTCATTACTACTCGTACCTCCACCCTGACTTCATTATCTTTATTTCCTTCCTTACACAAGCTACCTAATTTCTTAATTTGTCTTGCTCACACATAATTTCAAATCTTATGTGAGTTTTGTAATATCTCCTCTATCCATTATATGTACTATCTAACTTGTCCTGGTTCTTTATTTTCTTGTTTTATTTCCCCTAATACATTCACTTCTTTGTTATTTTTTCTGCCTACATTTTAACATTTTTCTTTAGATTTTCAACTACTCCCCCAGATTTTGCTCCATACTCTTGGGTTGAAGGAATTCTGTTGCCCATAAAAGATGGTTATTATCAAAAGGTTAGTTAAAACAAATCATCAACTCCTCAGTTTCATTAATATCAACAACTGGTGACTGTACAACAGAGGTAAATTGTCAACAATCCTTTAAGTCTACTATGTACAATTTTGGAAAGACTGGTTTTGTATTTACAATTTCTCTAGTACAATGTAAGAAATAGATTGACTTCAGTTCACAGAAATGAACTCATCAAACTAGTAAATAATTTAACAAATGAAAACCTATGCATTCTTTCCAAAACAAAAAGAAAATGAAGTTAAACTGGTTCTATGTATGGTTTTACAGGAAAATATTTGAGAAAGCAGATTCATGCATTTAATGAAATAAAATTGCCATTATATAAAAAACAAGATAACCCATTTTGAAAAGGGTAATCCCTTACATTTCAAACCTAGCTTTCTTTCTGTTGAGAGCACTATGATAATGATTTTATTTACCAAAATGTAAAGAGAGTGAGAGTATCAAATCTCAGAAAATAAAGGTTATAAATGGAAAAAAAAAATATCCATACCACTTGATCTCATAATATGGTTGAACTGTTTTCACATACTTTATAGTAAAGTACAATACAGAGTACTAGGTCTTTATGTATGTATGTACTGAATATACAACAATGGCCCTTCTCAAGGGGGAGGCTTTTGCAGAAAGTGAATTATAGAATCTTCAACAGATCTGCAACCTAAACATCACTTTTTAACATTCAAACAAGAAAAATTCAGTCAAAATCAGCCAAGACAATTCTAGTGATGTAGCCAATATCATTTATAGAAATGATATAGGCAAGAGAAAAGCTACATTAAACTACAGAAATGACATGAGGACATATGACAGCTTAACATATAGCATAAACAGAGAGAAAAATTTATGATTGACTGCTATTAATGGAAGTATTGAGTAACAACTTGAACTGTACATGTATGGAAAAGTACTCCTGTTTCAGTATCTGAAAATAACAACCTTACAAGAGCAGTACTTTCTCAACCAGAAAGTAGCATGTGCTTTTTTTTTGTTTTGTTAAAAAATATCATTACCTATTACATCAGGAAAGATCGACATCAAGAAGACAAATAAGATGGATTCTTTTTTAAACCAAATTCTATTTGGCACATATTTACAGCATTAAAAATGACCATGTAATTCCAATGATATGATTATATCAAACATTCTCCCATTTTCCATTGGTCCATCCTATCCCACAGCCATACTTCAATAGATTGCTACATATCACAACCACACTTCATGACCTTTCATGTGATTTCTGATAGAAAACATCTAACACTTTCTTCCCAGTTATTCATGTGTTATTTTAATTCTCTGATTATATCCAATGCCAAAATGCGTCATAAATTCTCCAGCTCAACCCTTCTATATAAAACTTCTGGTATCTCCTCCCACAAAAATATATGTATATATCAATGTTATGCTAATAGTAAGCATTATCCCATGTAGCATTTTTCATTTTCTTGGTGATTCATAACCTCCTGTTCCAAGTTTGATACTATCAAGCTTCAAATTACATCAGACTGATCCATGAGAGATGACAACAGATTGTAAATTTCTATACTTGATTCATTATACTGTATATGCAAAAAAAAAAAAAAAGAAAAAAAAAAAAAAAACTCATTAGCCTGAATACCTCTGATATTATCCCATCTGAAATTAAAGCACTTGTAACTCCATAACCAACGGTTCCCAGCCTGGAATAATTTTATTCAAATAAATTCAAAACATTGGGACCAATGATGTGTGCCTGCTAATGATAGTCCTGAAAGAAGGAATGGCATCAGAGAGAATCCCTGCCACTGGTCTTCAAAACTCAAGTCTCTGGACAGGGCCCAAGATTCCTGCCAACTTCAGCTATATTTGCTCCATCTTTTCATATACAGAAAGCTAACAACCAGCAACTGCCCAAAGTTCATTCTCAGAAAGATTAATGAGAGGGCGCAAGGACCACTGCCAGTCATTATGGGACAATAGGATTCCAGTCAGTGAAGATCAAAGCAACAATTGTATATCATAATTTAGAAAACAAAGTTGGCCCAAAAATAAGTTGAAGAGGATAATTGGGCAACTACTGTAGTACAGCTAATTCCCTATTTTCCAGTGTACAGCTCATTTTCTTCAATAACAGCTTAATGTTTATATCATATAGAAGGTTGATGTAACAAGGACTAAACAACCACACACCAACAGTCCTAGGGTTTCTCCAAAGATTTCCCACCAAGATGAGGCTGTCCATACTACATTAAACTGCAATAAACTAACACAACTATACAGGTTGCTGCAAAGTACATGTGACCTTATAAAGGTTGGGTGACCTTATAAAGGTTGGGAACCACTGGTATAACCTTTCACACATGCTGTTTCACTCTAAACTTCAGGAAATAATGCCACACTGAATCAATTATACATTTCTTTCCACTCAAGTGTCTGTGACTGTGATAAATGCGTAATATTATACCAATAGCACTTCTTTAATTCATAAGTTATGAACTACCTCACTATACCTAAATACAGTAACCTTTAAATAAAAATTTCCCAAAACCCAAACTACTTAGAAGTCAAGAAATCATACTAAACCAACTCTGTTCCTCATTTGATCATTCAACATAAAAAAATCTTTGCTTTAAATAGTATTAATGTGTGTGACATCCTCTTTGAGTAACGTGAAATGAACCTTTCAACTGACATATTTGGTTTAACGTCACAAACTCCCTCTCCCAGAGAGGGGACAGTGCCTCATTCCAAAGGACTTTTTAAAGCTGGAAATTTAAAGTAGTATGCTCTTACTATGAATTTGTTTGCCTGGCAGGACTAGAACTACCTCCACTGCTGACCTCTACCAAAAGTAGTCATGCTCTCACCCACTCATCAAGTGAGCATTTCTTAACTGATGTACATAGCTATTCATTCTGAATCTTTTATATACTGTTGATGTGGTGCACGGAAGAAGAAATCTTTAAGATGAACAGATCTAAACTGAAGATTTATAATAAAAAACATGGGTGCATAGGCTGAAGTGCCAGAAAAGTGTCATGGACGGAGAAAATTTGGAATTGTGAGAGCATAAATAACCTTCATGTACAACCTACAATGGTAGACAATGAGAAAATGAGTATTTCCTCGTCATCACAACCAAGAGTAATTTTGTATGTACATACAACCACACAACTACTCTTACTAGATCTAAAAACTTCCATGAGTCTCATTAAGATATACAGACGCTCCTCAACTTACGTTTTAGTTACGTTCCGAACGGCCGAACGTAATGTGAAAATGAATGTAAGTTGTTACTGTACGTTCCAGTAATGTATGACCATTCATAATGTACTATACATCCATAAATTCTATTACCGTATCTTATAAAACACCCCTAAATCATTAATTATAAACATAACATTGTAAAATAATAACATTAATTTCAAATAAATTAAATTCAAGCAACATAAAGTGAGATGGTGGAGGAGAAGGAGGAGGAGGAGGAGGAGGAGGAGGAGGAGGAGGCAAGGCACGTTCAGTCTGTCGTTTGTGCCATGTAAACAATGGACGCACTGTCATGCGTAAGTTTCGTTTGAACGTCTCGTACTACGGAGAGCGCGCTAAACTCAAAAATTCACTCAAAATATTTTTTTTAACAAATTTTTTTTACAGTCGGTTCAAACGTAAAATAAAAAAAAACATAAAACGAATGAACGTAAGTAGAGGAGCATCTGTAGTGTGTTATCAGAGTAATACTCTATAAGTATGATACAATGAGATTGCCTTATACTTGAATAGATGTAGAAAACAATATTTTAAAGGACAAAGATTCAAACCCAATTTGTTGAAAGAAATGCACATCCTTACATGCACTATGCTGCCAGGTCCCTCAAAATTGTGATAAAGTTATAAGTTTAGGTATAGTCATGTGAAATTACTTGTTGCCTCATGATTCACTAAATGGAAAACCCAGTTATTTGGCAATGGTCCTTGGGCCTTCCCACAGATCTTTCTGGGAAGAAACTTCTGTCTTGTCTGTGTTAACACAACACAGACAAGACTTTCCATGTCATTGGATGAAAATGGTATGGAAAGAGGACCAAATGCTGGATATCAGCTCTCCATGTGTGAAAAAAATAACAAATACAGATGAAGTTGACAGAGAAACCTTGGGCCTAGTCTGGAGATGGAGTGTCAACCCCTCAAGGCTGTACCTCCTGATGGAGATGAGAGCATTGAAATGTTTTGATAATGGGCAGCTTTACTGTCCATCTTGCAGGACCACCACAACCAGGTACCCCTCATTGGTCCCTGATAAAATGTGGGCGTATGTGAGTGAGTGCTTGTGTGTATATATAAACATACACACAGCAAGGCCCTTTTCCCCTTAAAAGAAAGATGACATAGTCAAAGAATATATCCACATCATACATAAATAGTGCCCTTTCAACCATTCTTCCCATCTCAGTAACTTGAGTATGAGGTTTATCCTGTCCCCTGTTGCACTGCTTGGGTCAACACTACTCTTCCATATATGGGTCCAACAGCTCAAGTACCCCCTTTGTTTTACTGCATGTTGATCCACTCATCAATACAAAATAATTCATGAAACAGCTGAGAACACCCCTTCAGGCTGAAACATCCTTTCATGTATTCAGTCTACTTCCACTCCTATCTTTTGCACTCTCTTTTCACTGTTGAATATGTATTCCACATGCATTCAAAGACCCCTTTACCCTATATCCATTCCATTCTCTTCCTCTCGAGCTCACTCCATCCACTCCACTTTCCACAATCTCTGCTAGTTTTTCTTAATTCCGTCTTTCCATAGCCTATACTGTGAGACTTAGTCTATGCCCATTTCCCTGATATTGACCCCACTCACAGGGATGTCTCCACAGGAGATAACCTTCAATGGAGGAGATGATGGGGATGCCCACAGAACTCACGGCTGAGGGAAGTCAATCAAACCTACTGAGAGTTATTTGGACCAATTCCACATTTACCTCAAACTTCATTATTTTCATTCTTGACCCTCACATAAGTCCTTCAATTCTGTTAAAAAACTTATGACTGTCTCCAACAACTCCAAAAATTTTCATTATCAATCCAGTCACATATCATTTCCAAGTCCAAGAAAACTCAAAAACAATCCTTTGGGTAATGATAAATAAGGAAATAAATAAATGAATAAAAACAGACTACAGTATATAAGAAGTAAAGGAAAGTAATTACATCAAAATTTTGTTGTAGCAAAGTTGATATGATTTAGGCACAAGTAAGATGGTCTATTTTGTTTCTTTCGTCCACCCTCCCATGATACATAACATATATCCCAAAGGCCCTCCCCAACTTATGAGGGTGTGGCCTCAAGTTTCAGTAGCTGGAAACCTGCAGCCTTACAATGGCTGGCAATTATCATTAAGCCTTCCTATAGATCTCAGAGGGAAGAAACAATGGACTGTTATCAGAGTTGTATTACTGTGGGACTTCCTATGTCATTGGCCTATAATGGTAAGAGGAGGGAAGCAGTCACCAGTTATCAGCTCTCCTTCTATGAAAAAAATGGAATACAAAGTTAATAGAGAAAAACTGGGGCCAGTTTGGTGATTGAATGTCATCAACCCCTTCATGATGCACTTTCAAATGGAGGTGATGATGTTGACAGATTGGAAGACAGTCTGCAGGAAAATAATTCTCTCTAACATCTGTTTTGCTAAACCACCATTTGCATGTAATGAGCACTGGTTCTCAGGACAATGAATATATGATAAAACTACAGTGGTAGGATGGTGTATCTAACACTGGTCAGGAACTAAACAATATCAATAATTGTCCTTTCAAGTTTTAACTGGAAACCCACAGCTCCACAGTTGTTGTTATTATTATTGTTGTTATATTCTAGACTGTCTAACCGAACAACCCCATCTCCCTGAGGAACGCTATGGCTGCAACAGGATTTTCCCACAAATCCCTTATAGAATATGTTGTGTTGTTGGCTTGCATAACTGGGTACAATGCAATCTTCCATTATGTGTTGTATAGTATGGGGCAACATGTTCCATCCTGGACAATTATTTGTGATGCAGTCATCCAGCCACCTCTGGTAACTTAGAAGGGCTAGATGGCAGCCATACTGCAGCCTGGACAGGTGGACTCAATCCTCTTGGGGGAGAGAGGATTCAGAGGGATGGATATCAGGGGGTTGGGAATGCACCAGTGTGTTGTTTTTCAGTCTGTTGATGGAGCAGTGAGCAATATGATTATGGATATGCTTCTGGAGGCAGGTGTCTTGTGGTTGTGGAAGAAGAGAAGAGAGCATTTGTGTGTGACAGGTATTTGGGTATTGTTTTGATGTTCTCTGTCATGTAGTGTAGTGGATGGGCTATGTTTATGGAGGCTGCAGCAAGTGTTTGTGTGCCTCTTATGTCAAGGTGATCCTTGAATTTGAGGACTTTAGTTTCATGGTGTAGATAATGTGTAGGTGTTGTACTTGTGCAGCCTTTAATGATCTTTAGGGCTTTGTTCTGTATAGTCTGTAGGGTGTTGTGGCATATCTCAATAAATTAGGGGCTCATGTGGAAAACAGTGGTGGATGGAGGGAACTTGATGGAAAGACCAAGAATGAGGTGGATGAAGTGAAGAGGGGCATTAGATGCACAAGGAATGTCTATTGAACAGGAAAGTGAGTGCAAAAGATTGGTGAATTGGGGGTGGTCATAAATAGATGAGGAAAGGATGCAGCCTGAAAGAATTTCATGTCTGCTCTGTCTATTTAGAGTGGTTGAGGGAGGACATGGATAACCTTCATCTATGGGGCGCTATGATGGGAGGAATAATAAATGGGTTTTTGAATGGGTGTGGGATGGATATAGGGTGGATATATGCTTTGACTTGGACATCCCTTATAAGGGAGAAAGGACCCTTTGGTATTTGTATTATCATTACTATTATGTAAACTTTGATAGCATAAGTGTATATATCAGTACAGACACAATTAACGAATCATACCTTGTAAACAATGATGACTGATAAGGTATTTCTTTTTTCCCATAGTAATTGATTAACCCCTTTAAGCAATTCTAATACAATAATCAATTCTTTTCAAGGCCTGCTGAGAGATACACAGTATGTTAGTAAGGTCTGTGCTTACAATACTTTGTTTTAAGTATCACATGTGTAGAACCAGTGATGGGTACCTGTATATGGTAATTCTACAATATGAATGTCAAAGAGAACCCTCTCCCTGTCACCAATATTCAAAAGCCGTCAATACCCTCACCTCCATCTCAAGGTACTTCCCCATACTTGGTCTTCTGACCATGTGCAAGATCTTTCAACCAGTTTCAACTGTATTTCCTTTACCTTTTTACATAAGGAGAGCTGAAATACAGCAACTTCTCTACTCCTATTATCATAAGCTGGTGATAGGAACTGTCCCATATTAATACAACATGAACAAGAGTCTAATGTAACTTCCTAGGTGGACGTACGAGAAGACCAAAGGACTGATGCCATCCACTCTGAGGCTGTGGATTTCCAGTCAGTGAAACTTGAGACAATTACCATCATTGCACGTGTAACTATCGACTCAAAGAATTTGTGATATGTGTTTACATTTTAAATGCACCAATTGTACTGGCATTTATGTACATCACCCTTTCCCAACCCTTCCATCAATCCTATTGTAGACAGTGTTTTTTTTTTCAAACTATCTCACAATTTGAAGTGTAGTTTAAGGAATGTTAAGATATGAAAACTAAAGGTACTACAAACACTATGCACCAAAAGGACTTCAATTTCGGTCTTATTACTGTAACTATGGATTTGTTATGAGTATCTCTGAGATTATGCTGTATTGCCTTACTCTTTATGCTTCTCATGCTTGATTTTCTAATTCCATATAATTTTCACACTGCTGCAGGCCCAAGTCAAGTTTATCCAAGAGATCACTTTTTCCATTTATGCTCAACATCTTTTCTTCATCCCAGCTCTTTCTGCCTTACTATATTTGATGACACATAACAACCCCCTTCCTCTACCAACAGGGAATATCTAGAAAATTTTTGATGTTATGACAATATGCACTGTTCCAAGATACTCATACTATAAAAAATACCAATTACATAAAATGGAAATTGCTCATGAACATAACTAGGAATTTTTAGTGGTTAACAATAGATGGCGATGATAACAGTGAGCCATACAGCAACAATGACTGTTGGTATTACTCACTGTTATCACCCAAATTTCAAGTTTCTTCCAGAAGCTAATGATAATGCATGTTGACTGGTGACATCCACAATGAGAGGGAAAGAAAGAAAAAATTATAAATAAAGGGAAAAAAGTAGCATGAATACAAGACCACATACAATTAATAACTGGTCAACATTTTAAAGTTGGGTCATACACAAAGTTGTTTACCTTACAGCATCTGGCTGTAATTTTTGCATTAATTCCTTTTCTAATGAAAAAACCCACCATAGTAATAACATTGTAATAATAATAATAATAATAATCAATAATAACAGGAATAAAATGGTGTTTAAACAAATAATATTGTAATATAACAGACTTCAAGCCATACAATACATAAGGTATACTTTCAGAGCCTTTTTTTTAAGAAAACAGTGGGTTTTACGTGCCATCAAATACAATACAACACTTCCTTTTCCTGACACAGATTTATTTCCTCCCCCTCCCTGCAGCAGCATCTGCCATATCTCCAACATAGCACAGGTATTATAATACTATAGAACTATAAAACACAAAGAATTCATGAGAGCACAAGCACCAAGTGTGAGGCATGTAGACCTAGTATCCTCAAACACAATGTCATGGAGACAACTGCCAATATAGACGTGCAGCAAACCCATGAAAGTCATGAATTGGGGAATTAAGGGGTTTATGCGGAAATAGCGAATTACAAAACTGAGTTACATGGAATTCGTGAAACTGCTGTATATTTATTGATAAAAATGTAAAATTTTGTATGTATGATTAAAAAGTCAACTTACAGTAATAAGCCCAAGATTCAAGAAGAATAATCTGCATTGCAGCAAAGATTTTTTTTTGTACAAATGTTTGAATATTTTCATCAAAGCATAAAAACAAGCACATCTTTACATTCATGGAAAACATACATAATTAATACTCAATAGCAGTAACTAAACACCAGCAGCCACTTGGCGCTGAATACGTTGCAAAATCCGATGATCTAATGTTCTCTGACGGAAGAATGTTGCAGCACCAGCAACTAGACCAATTGCACCCATAGTAGTTTCAAAGGCCCAAAAATGTCGTTCTTCTAGTCCCTCTATTCTGTCACACCTGTCAAAAAAGGCAAATCTCACTAAATCCAATCAGAAATATTAATATTAAGCTCCTCCTGCCTTTCCCAGTGCACTACACAGCAGCCATAAAGATCGGAATGAATGGAGACTGGCCATGAATAGATTTAGAAAGTGGATAGCACAAAGGGATGTTCCTGCCTGTTCCATAAGTTTTTTTGAGTGGATGAAGGTGGAGGGGTGTCATCACACAATGAAGCAGTGAAGGTAAACAAATTCCAGTTGTTTGCCCCTGCTGTGAAAGTGCTGAGATTCACTGTAATAATTTTGACCCTTGTGGGGTAGTAGGAAACATTGCCCCAATATTTTGCAAAGTTTGACAAAAATTTACCTGCGATAGACTTCTCCTGAATTCTTGCATTTCAACTTTTGTCGGTGACCAGGAGTTGAGCAGACAGCTGGTGTTTTACTTTTAACCTCAAAATCTAGAAAATTAAAGAAAATCATACAAAAATAAAAGCAACTGCACTATACTACACAAATCAGGATTATATGGTACTATGGCTGTGTTATAATTCTTACAAAATGTATCATTCCTATAATATTCATCTATAAAACAATTGCAATTATTGTAATTATGAATAACACTGTTGTTATTATTATCAATAAGTATAATGGCTGTTGTCCCGAGGAGAGGAAGTGGTACCCTCCAACCCGGTTCAAGCTAACTTCACAATTTTTTTTCTTTGCACAACACATAGAACAAACTGGCTTATCTAAGTATAAAAAATCAAGCAAAAGCTTGCAAAACTGTTACCCAAAAGAAAAAGAAAATTAATATATCAATTCAAACTTCATTCCTAGAAAAGGAAAACTGTTGTGATATCCTTCCAAGTGTGTGTGTATTTACCTAGTTGTATTTTATGGGAAGGGGAGCTATGCTCGTGGTGTCCCGTCTTCATATATCATTTTATCTAAACTATTTTTAAATTCATATATTGTTTTTGCACACACTACTTTCTCATCTAACTTGTTTCAAATATCTATTACTCTGTGAGGAAAGCTATTCTTTTTCAGATCTCTTCTATAGCTGTCTTTCTTGATTTTCTTTCTGTGTCCTCTTGTATTTCTTTCATCCCATTTTATTAGATCCTCTCTATCAATAATTTCTATGCCTTTCATGATTCTGTAGTTATCAAATCTCCTCTCTCTCTTCTTTGCTCTAGTGTCTGTAGCTCAAGTTTTGCTAGTCTCTCTTCATATGATAGTTTTGAGAGTGTTGGTGCCAATTTTGTAATTGCTCTTTGTATTCTTTCAAGTTTTGTTATACATTTTTTTGTACTTGGTGACCACATCGTTGCTGCATATTCCAATCTTGGTCTTATCAAAGTGATTAATATTTTCTTCACCATTTCTTCATCCAGGTATGTAAATGCTACTTTGATTGTTCTTATTAAATTATAAGTTTCTCCAAAAATCTTGTTTATATGTTTCTCAGGTGACATATTATTCATAATAATGACTCCCAGGTCCTTCTCATTTTCTACTTTTTTTATTCCTTCTTCTCCCAATTTTTATGATCCTTCTATTCTTTTTTTGCTTTTTCCAAATTCCATTATACTACACTTTTTGGTATTGAACTCCATCTCCCATGTCCTACTCCATTCCCATATTTTATTGAGATCACTCTGTAGTGACTCACAATCTTCTTCCGTGTTTACTTTTTTTAACAGTTTTGCATCATCTGCAAAGAAGCTCATGTAACTTTCAATTTCTTTATCCATATCATTAATATATATAGCAAACATTATTGGGGCCAAAACTGTTCCTTGGGGAACACCGCTTATTACTTCATACCAGTTAGTGTGTTTGTCTCTTATCACTACTCTCATTTTTCTTTCTTTCAAAAAGTCTTCCATCCATTTAAGCAGTTTGCCCTGTATTCCTCCTTCAGTTTCTAATTTCTTAAGTAACTTCTTATGTGGTACTTTGTCAAAAGCTTTTTTTAGGTCTAGAAATGCACAATCAGCCCATCCATCTCTTTCTTGTATTATATCTATTAGCCTTGAACAGAAACATATTAAATTGGTGACACATGATTGTCCTTGTCTGAATCCAAACTGCCTTGGATTTAGTACATTGTTTTTTTTTTTAAATACTTTACCCATCTACTTTTGATAATTCTTTCACAGATTTTTGCTATTGTATTTGTTAGAGAGACTGGTCTATAGTTTGTAGGGTCCTCTTTATTTCCTCCTTTGTATATAGGTACTATATTTGCTTTTTTCCAATCTTCTGGAACTTCTCCTTTCAAGGAACTGTTTATTATGATATGTATTTTGTCTGCCAGTTCATTCTTGCATTCTTTCAAAATCCAGTTTGCTATTTCATCTGGTCCATGCGATTTTCTGACATCAATATTACTCAAGTGTTTCATTATTTCGTTCTTTGTTACTTCTGTTTCTTTCATAGGGGGGACTTTCTCTTCCCATTTGATCTCTCCAGGTTGTATGTTCTCCCTTGTAAACACCGATTTAAAATGCTTGTTCATAATTTCCGCCATTTCTATTTCCTCTGTGTATTCAACTCCTTGTCGTAATTTCTCTAATTCTTGTTTGTTTTTCAGTTTGTTGTTTACAAATCTGTAAAATAGTTTTGGTTGATCTTTACATTTTTCTATGACATCTTTTTCATATTTTCTTTTTTCGTCTCTGCACACTTGTACATATTCATTTCTATAATAAGTATATATTTTCCATTTTTCAGGTCTTTTGTCTTTCTTCCATTTGGTCCAAGCTTTATCTCTTTTGTCTTTTAACTCCTTCCAACTTTTGTTGTACCAGCACTTTACATATTCTTTTTCTTGTTTTTGTCTTGGGACATACTTTTCCACTCTTTTTTTATATAAATTTTTGTCAAAATATTCCATTTCTCTTCTACTGTTGTATCTTTGTGTATTCTTTCCCAGTTTTCATTTTGAAAGAATTCTCTTATTTTATCAAAATTTTGTTTTTTCATACATCAATCTTCCTTTTCTATATTGTTCATTTCTTTTCATGTATTTTTCCTTATTTAGTTCTAGTTCTATCAATATGTGGTCACTTTTACTTATTTGTGCCTGGTATTCTATCTTTTCCACTATTTCAGGTTCTGATGTGATTATTAGGTCTAGTCTCGATGGGTCTTCTTCACTTCTATACCTAGTGTTCTCTTGAATCCATTGTGTCATTGTGTGGTCAATAATCATCTCAAGTAGAACATTTCCCCATGAGTCTTCTCCATCCTTTACTGTCATCTCTTCCCAGCAGATTTCTTTGCAATTAAAGTCGCCCATCATAACTATTCTTCCTCCATCTTCCATTATCCTGTTTAATGTTATTCTTGTGTCTTCTAACATACTTTTATGTTCACTCTCTTCCCACGAGGCTATTTTTGGGGGCACGTAGTTTATTACAAAATTTCTGCTCTTCTTATCTCTGTCTTCTACTTCTATCATAATCATCTCTACTCTATTCTTTCCATATGTGACACTCTTCACGTTTATATCCGTCTTAGTCAGGAATATAACTCCACCCCTTTGTTTTATCGCTCTGTTTTTAATCCAATAATTATATGCATTGTGTCCTATGCTGTTGGATGGTAGTGGACCTTTTAATTTTGTCTCTACAATTCCCATTATGTCCGGTTCTTTTTCCTTCAGATACTCATTCAGTTCATTCAGTCCTGTTATTAATCCATCTAAATTTGTCACTCTTAACTTTCTGTTATTTCCACTGTATTTTCTGTTTCTTTTTTGTTTCTCTCTGTCATGGTCCATTTCCTCACTTTCATCTTCACTACTCTCCAACAGAATTTCTCTTTTTCTGACTCTGTTCTGTTCTCGTTTTTTTCCTTAGCTTCATGTCTTTTCTTTTTTTCCTCCTCTCTTTCCTCTTTATTCATTTCTCTTTTTATCCATACCTTTTTATATTGTTCACTTGTTGCTAGTTTCCCTGTTTTTGCTAAGATATTCTCTGCCGTCGTTTGTGACCTGAATTTAATCTTAATTGGTCTGGACTTATCTGTACTATAATTCCCGAGCCTATACATCTCTTCCTGAACTAATTCTAGTAAACTGCTTACTTTTTCTTTTTCCTCATTCATTCTTGTGGTTCTATTTAGGTTATATTTCTCTTCCATTCCTAATATAATTATACATTTCTTTTTATCTACCAAGTCCCTTACTACTGTATATTCTCCTTCTGTCTCATCACTTTAATAACTGAGTCTTCAGTTTGTTCTTTCATTTACTGTTTAATTATGTCAGTAAATGCAACTCTACTGTTTTCTTGGATCTTTTTCCAACCCTGTGCTTCCGTTGCTTTGGCCTCTTTATTGTCTTTATTATTCCTCTTTAATTCCTCATTCTCCTCTTTTACTTCTTTTAACTGCCTTTTTAAATCTTCTATTTCTTTAGTTAAGTTTTTGTTCACCTTCTAAAGTTCTTCCAGTTTTTCAACTCTTTGCGCAATCTTTGCTACATTACCGAACCTCTTCTCCCACAGTTCGGTCATTTGTTCAAGTTTTTCTTCTAGTCTTGCCAATCGGGGGAGGTTGGTATTCTCCCCCCCCTCATTAAGTCCCTGGAAATTATTTTCTTCACCTTCCATTGTGCTGCTCTTATATATATTTCTAATCTTAATGCTTTTACTTATATTTTTGATTTCCCCAGTGTCGTCAGCTGATCTTTTGTTTACATTTTTTCTGCTGTCAAGGGGAGCCCGTTCGTCTCCCTCCTCATTTTCTTCCATTTCCCTCAGTAATCCCTCCCCTTCTCCCCTTTCATTACCTTTTTACTACACCACGAGATTTCCCCTTCCCTACAAATACAATAAGGTACTTCCTCGTAGTTGAGATCCACGAAAAATGCGTTTTTTTCTGGAGTTCCAATCCACGCCGTGAATCCGACGAAAGTGTGTGTGTGTATTTTTATACAGATGTGTTTGAAGGTATGGGCAGCAGGTTATTACAGATGCTTAAGTATTGTATTATGTTGCTGGTGTTGACTTTAACAAATGTTTCATTCTTAAGAATTGTTAAACATAACTTACCTGAACAAGGTTTGCACTCCTCCAGTTCTGTGTATTCCTCCTGCTTCCAACAAAGATCTCTGGAAGTCAAGTTCGACAATTCATTTTCTCCGTGAGTATGTCTTCTGGTGTCACCTGGTGTCCATTCATTTTCTATGATGAGAACCACAACAGAAAGTCTGAAATATAGAAAGGCAAAAATGATAAGCACTATCTTTCTTTTCTCCTTCCTAGCCAAGAAATTCTGTCTCATTTCTAATTCTGAGCATTAATCAATCCTCTATATGTGCCAATTCATATTAATCAAGGGTAAGCTGTGGACTTCTAAGGAGGTATAGATATTCTGTTTTGCATCTGGTACAGTTCTAGCTCAGTGAGTTTTTTTTTTTTTTATCATTTTCAAATTTTGGTGCTGGTTCACTATTTCAAGGTTTCTGCATATATGAAAACTTTGATGCTATGCTCTGGGATTTGGGTAGGAGAGCCATGTGCAAATATGTTAAATAGCATTTAGGATATTCCTCCTTAACCACTTCAGTACAACTCAAATTCTCATGTGCAGCATCGGCTGCCATATGTAATTTGCATCACACTACTCACATTATAAAGTCACCGCTGTATTACTCATTCTCTCTTACTCTGAGTAATAATAAAAGCAGAAGACGTGATCAAACCAGTTCACAGAATCCTGGGTAATTCATGTACAACTACAAAAAAATAATCAAGATGCCGATGCCGGCATCTTCCTGTATCCACTTGCACCTCATGATGCCTATGTAGTACCAAAGTGGTTAAATAACTGTTGTATAGTCTTTTGGTTCCTAATTGATGACTTTTCAGAAACGCATTGGCTAAACACAATTTTCTACTGACTAGGATGTCTGACGGCCATTTCTTGTTATTGTGTAGTGTGTGTGTGTGTGTGTGTGTGTATATATATATATATATATATATATATATATATATATATATATACACACATACACACACACACACACACACACCAAGGGCTTTTTCCCCTTCCAAGGGAGATATCCAAAGTCAAAAGCATAATTCCATTCCCACCCATTTCATTCCCACCCACTCCACTCCTATTCACCACCCATCCCTCTTTCCTCTTTTCTTTATGGATTTGGAAAAGGCTTATGATTGAGTAGACAGGAAGGCACTGTGGGAGGTTTTGCAGATACATGGGATAGGAGGAATGCTATTAAGAGCAGTCAAGAGTTTTTACAAGAGTAATAGAGCCTGTGTCAGAATTAGAAACGGAGACAGGGAGTGTTTTGAAGTAAAGGTGGGACTTTGCCATGGATGTGTCATGTTGCGATGGTTGTTGTACATTTTTGTAATACAAATATCTAAACAAATGATGCATTTCTAATTTCTATTCTTAATGGTTATTATATAAATATGCCAGCTATTTGCCACAGTGGTATTGGTACATATTAGATTGGATTAAAAATAACTTTGGCCAAATCCACTAGTGCCCCCAGAAACTGCCATGACGCCTACTGGCGTACATCAAATACCTATAATTCATTACTTCTTTGTACTATACAATAACCTTTAGACTGCTGAGTTACAAATGTTATCAAAATAATATAAAAGAATATGTATATTAGCAAAATTCCAGAATCACTCAAACAGAGACATTTAACATAAAACTGACATTGTCCAATAGCTCCTAACCTATTATAATCTAACCTAACCATTTCACTGGGAATATAGATTTTTCAAATGCAAAAAATTAAAGTGAAAAATGTGTATGTAATACTGGAATAGAACTAGCTTGTTTTCTAAAATTTCTGTTAGCTACATTTCTTCAAATTTGTTATATAACTTGCCTTACACATTTTTCATTATGTTGCAAATAATCTTTAATCTTATTGCCTAGCCTTTTTTAAAAAAATACACAGGCAGGTAAAGTTTCATAAATTATGGTATTTTCTTAGACGTGCACATTTACACAATAAAGTATTAGAAAATTAAATATAAATTTTGTGAATTATAATACATTGATGTAATTATGGTTTTTTTGGTGGAAATCAATAACAGAAAACACTGCTACAAGTGATAAACAAAAGAACAAAGTTGCAGCGACTCCTTGAGACACCATCTTTGTTTTGATAGATTCGGAGGTCAAAGACGATGATGATGACAACCCTGATGACCAATAGAATTACTGGTACTGCATTACTAAATGCAAGTTAGGTTAGGTTGGTAGGTTAGGTAGGTTAATTTAGAATAGACAAATTTATTATGCTTTAATTTCTTCAACCTCTGCATCTACCAATACAAAGATGGCATCCCAGGCAGTCACAATGGCTACATTCATTTGCGTATCACCTTTAAGTTTTAGCAACTTTTTTTTTTATTAATTTCCACCAAGAAAAACATATATTTATATTACATTCATGTTTTATTATTTACATAATTAATGTTAAAGTTTCTATTGCTATATCACATAGGTGTACACTTCTAAAAATTTGCGAAAATTACTGGATTATTCCACAAATATGGTCATATCAATATCTACAAGACACCTCAACATTAATGTACCAAAGTCACCTACACTCTACAGTAACCTACACAATACCTTTAGTATTGGCTGAAGAATAATATCACTACATATGTATTTTGCATTTCAACCTAGGAAGCTAATCATTGGCTTCCTAGCCTGAAATGCAAAATACTTATGTACCATTAGCCTAATCTAATGGTTATGGTAGCCAGGTCACCAGGTAGCCATCTGGACATTTTCAAACGATTCTGAGTACTGTCATTCAAATACTATTTTACCACAGAATTAATTTCATATTTTGAATACACCAAATTCCACTTATAAGTGATTTCATTTAGAAATTACCATTATGCACCAGACAAAAAATATAATGAAAATGTGCTAGTTTATTGTATTTCCTCCAGGAAAGGTAACGATATGGAAACACCTGGCACAGGCTCTCTAGTTCTACATATTTTAATGCAAAAACAAAACACACTTGAATCATACCCTACAAGACACGATATCGCTAGTACCATCCGCTTTCGAGAACATGATTCTATCATTTTAAGATGAATATACTTCCTCTTTCTGGTTGCATCAGACACACAAGAAATTTCCAACTTTGTTTACATGTATGTGTCAGTGTCACATTGTCGAATGCTATATTGTTATAAAATATCAAAAGTTTGTTTCAAAATCGTTAACAAATTAATGAATTTTATGACATTTAAAAAAAATCGTGAATACAGCGTAACATTTCTTTTCTAAGTTTTATATACTTGAATTTCATTTGAAGTTGAATTTTACGTGGGTAGTATCAAACTTTCTGTATAACTACCAAGTAGTAAACACAGATTTTTTTTGTTTTGTTTTGACTTCACATGTGAAATAAGGTATTTTTACTTCTAATGTAGTTTATAACTGTTTTAATCCGATGTTTAGGATATTCTAAAGTATATAGGTTTATAGCAATTATGCATTCCTTGGAGAAGTTGCCTGATGTGATTTTCTTTGATCCAGTTGTTTGTTATCCCTGGAGATGCGATTTCTGTACAAGTTGATTTTGAAATTACTTCGATGATTTAGTTTGTGGTATCTTAAAATAGATGTTCCATTCATTATGAGGATAATTTTGAAATTGTATAGGGTAAGTAATTAAGAATGGGAATGCGTTCAGTATAATATGTGCCATAATCAGGAGGTATAGCCAGACAACTAGAAACTTTTTATTTTCATTTATATGGATTTTGTAATACACAATCATATTCATTTTTACGTCGTTTTCTGTGGCATGTGTACGTTCCACGACACTATGGACAAGTCGTATCATATCTCCTTAAAAACATGGCGGGAATTATACGGAGAAGATATGGCATAGGCCTATCGATAGTCCTTCCGAAATACATATATACATACATATACCAAGGCTTTTTCCCCCTTACAAGGGAGGTAGCCAAAAAGGGAAAGGCATATAATCATTTCCACCCATTCCATCCCTGAATACACTCCACACCCCTCCACCCTCCCTCTTATCTGAGCACCTTATCTGAGCACCTCCTGGATGACGGGTCATCCCTGCACCTTGTCCATTGCCCTGGGTCAGAAGCAGTGTCGCAAGACACATCACATCCACAGCAAGACCGCTTCATTAAATCGGCGACCCCCCCCCCTCTCCGTGCCCCCATTGCATAAAAGAAGAGGACGGGGAGAAATCCCTTCGGGCTGCGTTAAATTTTGCTCTCACATACTACCTCACCCCCCATCCCCCCCGCCCATTCCACCTCATGCAATCACATCATCCATATACAACCATTCTCCATTCACCCCTGTCTTCTGTCCTCTCCCATCCTTCCTCAACAGACATTCCCCTCTTCCCCAAAGCCCCCTTCACCCCATCCATCCACCTCATCCCAGGACGTCCCCTCATGTTCACTCCCACCACATCTACCTTCCATACCTCTTTTACTAGTCTTTCTTCACTCATTCTTTCCATGTGTCCAAACCATCCTAATATTCTTTCATCAACCCTATCTCCCAGCTCCTTTTCCACCACTGTTCTCCTCCTCACCTCCTCATTTCTCATTCTATCTAGCCTAGTAACCCTCATCATACTCCTCAGACACCTCATCTCAAACACATTCAAACTCCTTCTCTCTTCTTCTCTTATGTTCCATGTTTCTGCCCCATACAGTGCTGTTGGCACAATCACTCCTTCATACAGTCTCCTCTTAGCATCCATTCCCAAATGTCTATTCCTCATTACACTCTTTAATCCACCAAGGCATTTACTCGCTTCTCTCAATCTACATTCAACCTCCACCTTCACTCCACCTTTTCCTGCCACATTTGCACCCAAGTATCTAAAACTATCCACTTCCTCCAGTCGCTCTCCCTTAATGCTCACTTCCAGTCTACTGCCATTTTCACCCCTTGTACATCTCATCACCTTACATTTACCCACATTTATCTTTAGCTTTCTTCTATCACATACTCTCCCAAACTCTGTCACCAACTTCCTCAATCCCTCCTCCGATCCTGCCACAAGCGCAGTGTCGTCCGCAAACAACAGCTGGCTCACCTCCCACTTTTCTCAATTTTCTTTAACCATCTCCAATCCCTTGCCCGCTACCCTTGCATTTACCTCTCCGAAATACTCAGTGAAAAAAGTTCATTACATAATATTTTAAATCAGATTTGATTCAGCTACCCCACTATATTTACCTAACTGTACTATACAAAAACGAAACAATACTCGTGGAGTTGTCTCCTACAATCCAATTTACCATACTTACCTTGAAATTCATGTATGGTTCCAACATAGTCTATATCCTTGATTTCCAATAATCATGTTTGGATTTAAATGAGTGTATTATTCCAGCTTGGGTTATGTCGCATTCCAAGTGGTTACAAGTATTTTTGCATTGATATTGTCGCAAATTTGGCGTTGTGACACACTCCCTAGTGCTTCCCATTTTCTTTCGTCTGTTTTTAGCCCCTTCGGCTATTACTTTTCCTTCGCTCTATGGAATCACTTCCATACGGTGACGCCTACGTAGGCGGCATGAGGAGCAAGTGGGTACTCGATGATGCCGACGTCGCCATCTTGATTATATTTATTGTAGTCGTACCTACGTAATTTTCATTCTCTCTAAACTGGCTTCATCAATTTTCTATGGTTATCAAAATACACGGGTGAAAGAGAACGAACGATTGAGCACTGACTTTTTTTATATAATGCTATTATTATGACGCAACATCGCACGTCGGGCAGCTAATGCTGCCAGACGTGCGATGTGCCCCGGAGTGAAGTAAAGCCTCTAGTAACTACTTCTTGGTATTTTTGCTCCCCCTTCTCCCCAGCAACTGTTGTGAGAGTTTAGCACTAATTGGTTACAGTACCTTATCGAGTTTAAGTATCTTCTATTTACTCAGAAATCTCCTCCTCCCTCGTCTTCCAAGATGTCTTTGTATGGTTATGATTGAAGTCATCACAGATGTTATAATGTTAAGATTGAAATGTCCCAACTTCTCAGTTTAACTAATTCGCCATATTACAAATTTGTATCCTTATACGTTGTGATTAGTGTTGGTATGTTTTACCTATGTATTACTATTTGATTTTGTTTCTCAGTTGTTTTGGTTGGAGGGTCCGCTGCTCATTACCACCCTGTGCGCTTGCCACTTCTCGTCTAGGCTAGTTTTGATTAGGCTAGTTAGAATCATGTGTCCCTTTCTTGTAACCACAAAACCATTGAAATTGCCTCAACTTCTGCCCAGACGATGAATATCATTCCTCTCGCAATTTAACGACTGGAAAAGTGCCCGTCGAAAAGTAGCGTGCCCTCATGCTTGATACTGCTGATATCACGCAGTAGACAGTAGACACGCCACACTCTCCAAGAGAACACGTCTGGGGACCTCGCTTCATCGAAAGTGAATAAATCAACATGAACATATTATTCTCATCGTTGGCCATCGCCAATCACGTTGCAGTGACTCGTGTTTAGAGTGTCCCGGAAACTTACTGAAACAAGAAATGTGCTTCGTGACGTGCCAAGAAACGTGTTTCGTGACGTGTACCGAACTGTACTTCGTGACGTGCCAAGAAACGTGTTTCGTGACGTGTACCGAACTGTACTTCGTGACGTGCCCCGAAATCAGAATCTACAAGTTCAGTCGGGTTCGTTGCCAAACCCACTCCAGTGATTCAATACATGGACTCTACGTGTTCAGGAAAACAAACTTCTAGATAGTGTACGAAGCGGAAAGATCAACGAAATAGAGGAAATGAAATACCTGGGTGCGATTCACCTCCCCAACCACGTGTTCAATGCTATCGACTAAGGACAGGCATGGTTCCCGCCGCCCCTTTGCGACGCATGGATCTACGAATATCGACAGCATCCTGTTCAACTGAGGGCATCCACTTATTTGAAGACACCACCAGTCAGTGCACTATTACAGGAAAGAATAACCAGAGGTGTTATTTTTATATTTAGCTAGCCAGGTAGGAAGTTTCCAACCAAATACGTGCGCATGTATCTTTCCCAGTGAGTTGATACGTGAATTACTGTAAAATAATGTTCATGATACAAAGATAAAACTTGATGAATAATTGCATGCCACTGACTATGGAGATGATTTGAATTATATTAAAATAAGTGCAGTATGTTCTGTTTAATTAGCCCTAGGACTTTGATTTACACGAGTTTGCTCCCCTCTTTTGAGAAATATTTCTCTGGTCCTTCGAAATCGAAATTACACGCTCGACTTGAAGGTCCGTGGTCCCGGCCAGCGTCCCAATTTTCCTGGACTTTGGCTCTCAACTGCAGCTACCCCCTTCTCCAAATTCCCAATGTATGAGAATTCTCATGCCCCTCAACCACCCCCTCCTCCTTCCACTGTCCAGGGATTTCGGGACAGATATAGGAAAACTGTATTCCTCCACATCCTTTAGAAGGAAGTCTTTTTCGATTCGTTCTCATGACCTCTTAAAACCCTCCTATCCCTAATCAAGAGATCTCTTCTTCCGTTGTAATATTTCCCCTTTAGCGACCTGAATACTGCAATCTAATCATCTCTTTCTCTTCGATCTTTTATTGCATGTATGTATTTATTACACAACCTGTGTATATGTAAAGAAAATATTCTTGAAGTATTGTGCAACTCTGCAGTAATTTTATCTGAAAAGAAAGGAGGCCAGAAATATGTTGTTTTCATTTCTTTGTATTCTTTTGTAAATGTATATAAAGTGTTCCCCAATATTACTATAAATAGCTTAGATAAAAATGTAAATCCTAATTTCGGAAAAAAAAACGTACGAGGATACGTATACTACGATCGCTGTCTATGATCCTCTTCAGCGTGGATTGGTGATCGTAATATACATATATTTGTGTAACATTATGTATTTTCTCCGAAAATGAGATCTACGGTTGATCTTATCAATGTGTTAGAACATTTAGCTCGCTTAGTCTAAGTAAAGTTTTAGGCAATATAAATAAACAAGTAAACAAATAAATAAAAACACCTAAGAGAACAGGGGGGTTTTAAAAGCTGATATTTCACTTTAGACTTTTTGCAGACCAATTGAGAAAACGACAAAATATAATGAATCATGCGAGCTTGTTTAGTTTATATGGAGAGCGTTTCTTTGTAGTGAGCTGGTGGCGTGATCGGAGACGTGCTGGTCTCGCATTCGCTTAGTTATGAGTTCAAATCCCACACTCCTCTCCAATTCCCAGCAGTGACTGTTTGTCACGTGCCGCAGCAGTCCAAACACATACAGCAAAGGTGAATACTTCAGCCGTAGTCTGGCATAGGCTCCCCACTTTCTGTTTCTTTGTATCTATGACGTGGGATCGATGGATGCAAAGTTGGAGTGTGTTTCGACTCGAATCTCATGGACCTAGTATGCACAAGACCGAGTGACCAAGGGCTGTCGGGAAGAAATGTCTTGAATATTCAAGACGGAGTTGCTTTAGAGATAGAGAGGTTACAGGTATGTGCTTTCTACCTGTTGTGTTGCATGTCGTAGTGTTTTGGGTGGAGAGCTAACCATCTTCATTGAACGGCGAACAAAGGATCGTAGGTAATGAGGTGTATAATAGAAAGGAGAAGGGTTTTGCAGTGGAAAGGCATAGTTGGCTAGTGAAAGGTTTTATGGAGGAGTTTAGCGAACTGGAGGAAGTGGGATGTGTAACTAATTTTATGTTGTTCACGTGGTTACGCTTGCTGGGGTTGCTGGAGTGTGAATGTTAGGAGAAGGTCATTCTGAGGTGGTGGATTTTGGAGCATCTGTAAATGTGATTCCTGGGTGAACCATCATGAGATGTCCCAAGAGAATGGAAGCTAGCTAACGTTACTCCCATATTCAAAAAAGCTGACAAAAAGAAACCAAATAACTATAGGCCTATAAGTTTGACTTCAATCGTAGGAAAAATAATGGAAACTATCATCAGAGATGCTATCGAACATAATTTAGAAAGTAACCGTTTGATAAATGATAGCCAGCATGGTTTCAGACGGAAACGTTCTTGCGTGACTAACTTACTCGAATTCTACAACACAGTTATCTCGAATTATGACAAAAGAAACAATATAGATTTAATATATCTAGACTTTGCAAAAGCTTTTGATACCGTCCCACACGAAAGACTACTTACTAAATTAGCTTTGCATGGAATAAGTGGTAGCCTATTAGGTTGGACTAGTAATTGGTTGAATGGTCGAAAACAGAGAGTTGTTTTAAATGGAAAAACTTCTGGATGGAAAAGTGTTGCAGGTGGAGTTCCTCAGGGTTCCGTTCTTGGGCCACTTCTATTCATAGTATATATAAATGATATAGACCATGGACTAAAATCTACTGTTTCCAAATTTGCTGATGATACAAAACTGTGCGGAGAGGCAAATGATCACTCAAACCAATTAGATATTCAAGAAGATTTAGATAAATTACAGCAATGGTCTGAAAAGTGGCTAATGAAATTTTTAACACAAGTAAATGCAAGGTAATGCACATAGGTAAAAATAACAATAAGTACGATTACAAGTTATTTGGAAATTCGTTAACACAAGTGGATAGTGAAAAAGATCTCGGCGTAATTATCAGTAACGACCTCAAATCATCCAAGCAGTGTATTTCAGCCTCTGAGAAAGCAAATAAGATTCTAGGACTGATTGCGCGATCTTTTGATTTCAAAAGTCCATCACTCATTAACAAGCTATATAAATCGTTAGTTCGTCCACATTTGGAATATGCTGTTTCCGTATGGTCACCGAATCTCATTAAAGACATTGACAGACTGGAAAAAGTACAACGGCGAACCACAAAACTGATTCCAAATATAAAAAATAAATCATACGAAAATCGACTAAAACATATGACTCTGTTTTCCCTAAAAAAGCGTAGACTCAGAGGCGACTTGATACAGGTCTTTAAGATTTTAAAGGGAATTGACAACATCAAAAGTGACAAAATTTTCACATTGAATGAGAATCAGACAAGAAACAATGGTCTCAAACTGTCTGGAAATAGATTCAATTTGGAAGTAGGTAGAAACAACTTTGCCAACCGTGTAGTTAATGAATGGAATAAACTTCCTGCACAGGTAGTGCAATGTAGTTCAGTTCGAAGCTTTAAGAATCATTTAGATAAATACCTAAGTAAGATGCTGTAATGATTATAATTTATCTTATATTATTTGTTTTTGTTTTATCATTTGTCTGTCTGATTTTCATTTATTATTAGTTATATGTCAATTTATTATTATTTACTATTTACCTGTTTGTTTATTATCTAACTATACCTATGCATTTATTTGTGTATTTTATTTGTTATTTACATTATTATATTTTTTATTTTTTATTTTCTTATTAATATGATTTTTTTTGTTCGCATCCGACCTAGATATGGATCAAAAGGTCTCCTGTCGGTATGCTCCGCCTTTGTAATCCTTCGTAATTTGATTCAGGCTCAGGTCTCTCGAAAACAGATACGTTCCGAGTCTTGAAGGCAAAGGGCTTCTCGTTCAGAATGGTACTGGGCGGAGTGGAAAGGGCGCTGCATAGTTATATTCACAATTTGTGCATTTGGCTGTGTTTGAATATGGGGAAACATTTGCGGGAGCCGAGCAGTGTACGAATATGCATGCTAGACGGCAAAATCGTTGCGTAGTATACCCAACTAAAAGAGAATGTGAGCGTGGGCACTATCATTTATATGAGTATATTATCTCAGGTATTATGCAAAGAGATGGGTTGAGAGCCGGGGTCAGGCGGAGGTTAATTTCAATGTTGGAGTTAAAATGTTTTTGTCGTTTATCATTCATTTTGTACAGTAGTCAGGTTACTTTGTTTTCAAGGTGCTTCTAAGACTTCTGTTTCTGTGTAATTTAGTTATAGAACATTAACCACACCCACTCTGGAGTTGTAGGCTGAATGTGGTTGAAAGGGATTAGGCTTTGGATTAAAGTTTGAATATTGAGAATCAACTTGATTGGATCTACATTTGACTGGGTTTTCCACGCGGAGATATGAAGTCTTTATTAATTTTCAATTGATGCTGTGGAACAAGGGATGGTTCACTGGTTATGGACCAAAAATCTTGGATAGTTCAAGTTTGAGTCAACTTCTTCCTGGTATAGGTCGAGATGGAGGAGCTGGATATGAAAATGTAATGTTGTTCTGTGATATGAAGGAAGCAGCAAGCGTCTATGAGTTAATGGTCTTATTCTTGCAGCAGAAGAGGTTGTTTTTCCCTCTGTTGAGGAAAGTACCCACGACTTTATCGTTGGGTCAAGTTTATTCAAGGTGTGTGTTTGGGGTGTGGGACCCATCGCCTAATTGATGGGGAGGGGGATGACAGCAAATGGGTCTTTGTTGGATAGCGAGTGCTGCTGCTGTTCTCTCCATTCCTCTATTGTTTGTGGTGTTTTGTTGTTATGGCCACAGATTGGATGACCTTTACTGTGGAGCAACTCTCCAGCTATGTGCAAGAAGGGAAGGCTACATTTAGGGCACCTCATCCTGCCCTTCCTCTGGGTTGAGTAGAGTGGGTCCTACAATGGGGTGCTCATACGTACAGGCAACTGCTGACCTGTACTATTGCCCCAGTTCTAATACCGGACAACCACTGGACCTGCACCGCCCCTGCACCGCACCGCATCAACGTCGATAGGACTTTTGTTAATAAAAGGGAAGGGCGAAGTTGTTTGATATATAGGAGAAAATTTTACTACAGCGAGTGACTAATTACATTTTCAATCACTACTTGATTCTAAATGTCGGCTTTGCTGGGAGGAATCGATCACAAGGAGCACTACAAGAGGATGGTGAGGCAACAGTTGGCTATCCTCCGCAAGGAAAGCCAATCCTCATGTGTGTGACTCACTCCGGTTATGAGTCACGTGGTGGATTCGTGATCAATAGTCATTACCCTTCCGGAAGAGATCTCAAGAGTTCGTATATGGTCTGACCTATGGGTGTTGCTGTGACCTTGTACATTCAAGCACACCCAACTCTTTGCCCACTTGAGTTGGAGTACCGGCTTTGAGTGCAGTGATGATTTCCAGTCCTGGAAAGAGACTCATGTTGCTGAATTAGTCGTCGAGCGTGATACCACTACCCCATCAAGCCGTGTGTGTGTGTGTGTGTGTGTGTGTGTGTGTGTGTGTGTGTGTGTGTGTGTGTGCACGCACAGTGAATGATTGATTACACTGTACAATAAATTTCAGGTTCAAGAAAAAACATAGTTCTAATGTATATTTTATTGTGAAGTTCAGTGTGCTGAATTCGAATCTTATAACAAAAATTTCATGTCACGTCACATGTTCCCAATGTGCAACAGAACCGCTTTTATGCTGTAAAGGGATCCATCTATGAATAGCCTCCACTCATTTGGTTCATAGGTCAGCTCAAGGGTATTGAATAGGCCTCAAATATCGTTACAATAAGTCAAGTTGTTTTCCAGTGAAGAATTGCTGTAGATCTGCAGAACGCTTCCTAAATACTGTAATTCGAGTATTTTCATCTAACAGATTTTATTGTTGCAGGCGTGAAGCCAGGAGTTCATTCCGCTGCTTAGTAAGTGTTAAATCACGAACTAGATCAGTGAGTTCCGGTTGGGTGATGAGGGGTGGTTTCTTGTCAGATTCAAGCTGTCACATACGTTGTATCTTGAGATTCTGAATCGTCTGAGTTGCTCGTGTTATCGCCTGGTAGTTCAGGGGGCGGCTGTGGTACAGAAATATTACTTGAATGTCGAACTGGGCGTATAGCAGACTGAAGATCTGGATATTTGATAGATTTCTTGCCTTTTCTATTGCGACCTGCAGGGAAATAAAATAAAATCAGACTAAAAATGGGTAACGAGTTAAACACCATGTGGGAACGGAGCCTTTATTTGTATGACGTTTCGTTTATTACAGCTTTTTTCAAGTACAAGATGAGATACACATGCTTGAGATTAGATATGAGGAATGGAGAGAACGGGGAAAGAAAGAAGTAGGGGGAAAAGAAGGAAGAGGAAGAGGAGGAGGAGGAGATGGAGAAGGAGGATTGAATACCGGGAGAGGTTATTTAATCTCAAGCATGTGTATGACAATTATGTACTGAAAAAAAATTTAATAAGCGAAACGTCGTACAAATAGAGGCTCCGTCCTCTTGTGGTGTTTAACTCGTTAGTCTTGTCGGCAACTGCTACTTTCATAAAAATGGGTATTGTTGGTTGTGATCACGTGCAAGAATAGTCTAAGTACAACATATTATGTATTTCGATCTTTTCATTGATACATCTCTTGAAAATATATTACAAATAATAAAGAATACACATTGGATACCCACCTTTAATATCTGTTAATCAGAAGTAGCAATCTGTTGAATGGTCCTTTGGCCCCCTCCAGACCATTGGTACGACCAACATGAGGCCAGGTCCTTTGCCTTTCACTCAGGTAAAAAGGGAACTTGTACACTTGACACAACGTATGTGAGGTCCCCAGCGGTTTGTTCTGGTCACCCACTTTACATCCAAAGTACAACTCATAAAGTTTTTTTACGTGTTAAGTCAACCGTCTTTTGTATTGCCTTAATGTAACTGACCCACATATATAACAAAAACTGTCTAGCGAATGTTTGCATTCTCTAGGCATTAAAGGTGTCTGCCTCTTGTAAAGAAAAACACTTATGTGAAAAAGTATATAAATAGTAACAGCAACAAAAATATTAAATAAAAAAGTAAAAATAGGAAGCATTTACAGTAAGCAACAAAAAAGATCCATCAATGCCTTTAACGTAAGATGATAATTTACGAGAAACTGGAGGGTCGCAGAAAGAAACGGATGTTATATTTGTGATCTACGCAAAAAAAAAAAAATACCCTTAGAAAAAGATATTCTCATTTCCGTTTTTTCATTATTATACAGTGTTATGTGTATGCATTTAAAGGACAATGATAAAAAAAATTCCTGGCTGATGTTTATTTTTTTTTCTTTACATGGTTATCAGGTCTATAATATTTTCACAATGGGTAATGCTGTTAACCAACATGAAGTTGCCACAGTGAAACAGAAATAACTCGATATCCGTCAATTACACTGACTGATAGAGGACGATTACTATATATAAAAATATTACATATACTGCATATAAAGGCTATAATACCCTTCATAAGAGGGTGGCCTGGTCAAAGCATAATATTATTTTCCTTAATTCTACGTGGGATGAGACAAAAAAAAAATATATATGCTCCTTGTCTCATTGTTCCAGTCCAGTTTGTCACCTATCACGATACGCAGGGAACACGTTGGCGGTATTCTTGTCTCCTGTCACAGTAAGAGTAATAGGAATGCCAAAGAAATCTAATAATCTCTAGTCATAAAAGAATAATGTGCGACTCTGGTCCGTAGGGAAGTCACTAAAGTATAAAAAATACTGACAGTTTAAAACTTAAGGAGCCAATGCCTTATATGGAGATACTAAAAATTCTTATTCTGTTTTCCAGAGCATGGGCATGATGAATTGGGGTAAGTAGATCATTTTTATATTGTCCATTTTGTATTTTTTGCTCTTCAGGCCACGTTTGGTTCACAAACTTAAAGCATTTTATTATCTTTTAATGATGAACGTGTTCTTCATTACTTCACCACCAAAGTTATATACTACTGAGTTATGAAAAAGGTGGAAGGGAAACAAGGGTTCAATTAAGAATATATTTGTGTTTCTGAATCACATTTCCCCACCTGCGTGGATGTTATTTCTTATATTAGTGTACAGCCGACCCTCGGCTATTCGCGGTTCGTCATCCGCTCCTTCAACCATCCGCGGATTTTTTTTTTTTCTTTTTTTTTGGGGGGGGGCCCTTAAAATTCAAAATATGGGTTATTTCCAGACATTCGCTGAAACTTACGTAGTTATAAAACGTAAGCGTTGGTTGGCTGAGACGGAACGGTTACTGGCGCGATTTTGCCCTTGTTAATTGCATTCAAATAATAAAACTGGCCGTAGAGGAAGTGAAATCCCAGACCATTAATGCTTGTTGGAAGAAGCTGTGGCTGAGGTTGCAAACGATCACAAGGGTTTACCTCCTGAAGAGATCAGAACTGCGGCAGTTACCACCTCTGTTAAATTGGCTAAGCTCCTTGGTGGCGAAGGTTTCGATAATCTAACAGAAGATGAGTTTGAAACCTTCATAGATGAACACTCTGTCCCATTAAACGATGATGACTTGGTTGAATTAATCAGGATAAATACGGAATAATCTGACAAAGAAGAAGAAGATGAGGAAGTTCAAGGTGAAGTTGGGCTTACGTTAGAGAGGCTAACCCATCTTCAGAGAAGAATTAAAAGTGTTCAGGCAGATTTGGAATCATGGGACCCTCACATGGTTCGTTCCATGAAGGCACAAAATAGCCTCGATCTTGCTATGGGCCCCTACTGGGACATGCTAAAGAACATGAAAAAGCAACGATCTCAATTGCCCATTACAGTGTTCTTCACCCCAAGTAAAAAGCCTGAAGCCCTAACTACACCCGACACTACGCACTCCGCCTCTGGAGAAACTTTTCCTCCTCCACCTTCTCCTCCGGTGTTTACTGAGCAGGAGTCTAAGGAAAATTAGAATCTCCTCAGCTTCCCTGTGCAGTTATATCATCGTCATTAATGAACTGCACAGGTAACATCATTTACAATCATTAGTCATCAATCATCATTCTTCAATCAAAACAAAGCTATCTCCAGGTGAGTAAACATTATACAATAAAATAACTTAATGTGCCCTGATACTTTATTTCGTACTGTATGTGTATGAACATGACAAAACACAACTTCTCGAATTAACATGGGGAGCGTATTACGATGTTTGGGAAGAGTTGGGCGTGTTTTGGGTCGGAATGGGACTATTGGGCGCTGCCGTTTGGTCACCATCTGACAGTTGGGCGTTGGCTGTTTTGGCGCCAGCCAAAGTTTATAGATTCTAATATTTTTATAAAACCGTAACATAGCTTTATTTAGTTCATTTGGGCGCCAGCCAAAGTTTATACATTCTAATCTTATGAAATCTTTTAAAAATCTCAAAACAATTAACGTAACAAAGCTTTATTTAGTTCATTTGGTAATTATGAGCAAGGCTTCTCAAGTACTCGACAGCATCCATGTTTTCAAATCTAAGAACAGTTTCATGTATTCTTCTGTCTGCATCTCTATACTTTTTTAGCTTCTGTGGTGGTTCATGACCGGCCAGTAATTTTTCATGATATGCATCTCTACCTTTCTGTACTTTACGCAGGCCATCAATTAATTTCCATATGGTGGGAGCATGCCAAGTTCGTAATTAAGTCGACGGTGGGTTGCCTTAGCATTATTGTTTGTGTGGTCTTCCCCATTTAGTGTTCTCTGATAAAGGTTCCAAATTTCAGAGAGAAATAGAGGAGTTTGTTTTCCAAACTAGTGAACCCCAGCCTAGCTAGATGTTTTTGCATATTTTGAGCTAAATGAAAAAAAAACATCCTTTTATTTGAACATCAGGGAAGGTTTCCTTCATAGCGCTGCTTGCAGCTTGTTCAAAATCGAAAACGATTGAACTGGGTTTCAAGTTTAGTTCTATTTCTTTCAATAACTCGAACATTTTCAAGTATAAGGTGTGTTGCTTGTTGGGCAAAGAGCATGAACTGTAGGGTGAACTCCTCCGTGTTTTATACGATGATTATATAAATCTGACAAAAGAGACTGGGAGCAATACTGATTGTGCCATCGGCAAACCGCATATCAGATGTCACTAAGTACTGTAGCCAGCTATGTCTTCCGAAGATTAATATCCGGTCGTGACAT
This sequence comes from Oratosquilla oratoria, assembly GCF_046742065.1. Taxonomy (NCBI): domain Eukaryota; kingdom Metazoa; phylum Arthropoda; class Malacostraca; order Stomatopoda; family Squillidae; genus Oratosquilla; species Oratosquilla oratoria. Next base: position 46,482,486 of record NC_134814.1, on the reverse strand, counting down.
GGTCCTCTATCACACAGTAAACATTTTTCTTCCACTCCTGGCTTAGGGACATATATTCTGTAGCATTATGGCACAAACAATTGTAAGTCAGCTGGATTCGTGGGGGGCGTTTATTACTGAATTACACTTCCTCCGTGTTATTTTCCTCAAAGCAGACATATTAGGAATGTCAGCTAGACTAGACTGGGATATGTCTGTCAAACATTCATTAACAACTACAGTCGGTGATTCAAGGGTTTCCTATGCTCTCTTTTTTTATATTACTTTTCACAAGTGCAACCTCTACTTGTGCAGCACAGGCTTCATGCGAATGGCTGTTCAGCTATTTCACCCTCTCTCCAGCTTTAGTATGAAGCCGTGCTTTGCACTTTTTTCCCACACAACACTAATATTTCAACTCGCTGTCAGCTTAGCTTGTTTTGTCAAAGACGTATAGGAATCCGTTATGAGTAAAATTTTCTTTACCACGTTTCACTAATACCTTTTCAGTAAAAAAAAAATATATAGAAAGATGGTAAAAGAACGAACACTTGCGACAGCGCTGAGAGAGCTAACTCAACTGAGGCAGCCTAAGGACTGACGGACTCAACTCAAACGTCAATCGTTGGCAGGAACAAAAGCGCCCTCTGTATGTTCGAGTAACCTGAGCAAACAGCTAAACGAGCTAGTTTTCTGGTCTCTAAATATGCATAACATCTTTCAATCAATAACTGATATATTGTAATTTTGTATTGCTTTATAAAATGACAGATTTATAAAATAAAATTGATAAAAAAAAAAAAAAAGTTTTTGGCGCCAAAACAGCCGTCGCCAAATAGGCTTGCGCCAAAACAGCCGGCGTCCAAACGGCCGTGCCTAAACGATGCCCAAACGGCTGTGCCAAAACGTACCATACCCGTTTTGGGTGTAGCGTCAACTATCCGCGGTTTTTCAATATTCGCGGGGGTTCGTGGCCCATATCCCCCGCGAATATGGGGCGGGGCCGACTGTATACACTAGCTTGTAAAAAAAAAAAAAAAAATGTAGGGGTAAATGTCACCCAGTACTAAAGTGGGGGTTGAGGTAAACAAAATGGGCTTATCTTCGTCACTGCTAAAGGTAAAACACACACACACACACACACACACACACACACACACACGAACATCAGCATACACACACACGAGCACACGCACACACTGCTAAATGAAATAATCTGGCGAAAACCAGAATAAAATTACATGTGCCAAGTATATAGAGTGGATCTGCGTTCAGCTCTCCGAGGTAGGAAGATTCAGCGGCCGACAAAGGTTACCGTTTGCTTTGCGAAAGAAAACTGTGGGGCGCGGAAGTGGTTTGGAACGGCGCTCGTGTCCACCAACCCGGCCGAAGTGGCCGCCTGGGTGTGCACCGCATTCGCCAGAGGAAGGACAGAATTCTCTCCCCGGCCAGTCTTGATTTCGCTAGACAAATTTGAAGATCCAGCTGATTCAAGGGACAGCAATTTGCTGGAACCTGGAAAATATGAATATATGTTATAGTTTTTTACGCGCCATTAAAAATGTATTATTGATGTTACGAGTGATATCCAAGAATAAGTAAACTTACCGACATCGTTAAAGGAGAATGGATCTGTTTCAGGCACTAGCACCACTATCTCGTAGCATGTTTGTCCTGGTTTCCCAGCTCCCACCAGCTCACGAAACTCCTCAATGTAGGAGTACTGGGGCAAAGGTGTGTCCAGGGACTGCAGAAGCGCAGATTCCACGTGGACCGAGGGCATAAAGTACTCCGGTTCCAAATCCGGGTCCGGGAAGACAGAGAACTGTGAGACACTAGTGGACGCGTCGACTTCTTTCACACTGCTGTTGATTTTGGCGGCGCGCTCTCTCTGCATAGCACTTTCCACCGCATTCTGTATCAAGTGGAATGTAGTGAGGAACTGCTGTTTGGCTTTTGCTACCTCGGGGGTGTCCTGCACGGGCTGTGGGGCGACGCTGAAGGGCACTGAAGTGTTTACGAAGAAGGGGAACTGGGGGAGGCCGGATACTGCGCTCGCCAGTCCCAGGAGCACAAACGGGACCATCTGCAAGATACAAGACGGGTCTTACATGGTGATATAAGCAGAGGTGGGCGCGCGAACCTTTTTTTGGGTTCCGAATCCGAACCCGAATCTTCGCCGGTTTTGGGTTCCAAACCTCCGAATAGCGAACCCGATTTTCAAAATTTCGGTGCGAACATTTACTCCGAACATTTGTCTGCGAACCTCCGAATCTTTATGAAATAGCAAAGCGAACCTTAATTCCGATACCTTCCGAACATTTCCAAACCTAAATTTGAATCTAAATTTAAAGCTTTCCGATTAAAAAAAAGTGTTTTTTAAGATATCTACATTATTTATTAAACAAATTATTACTAGAAAAACAAATTATTAATACAAGACAGTGAAAAGTAAAAACAAAAGTTCACAAAACAAAACAGTAAAAACATTTAAAACAAAAATTCACAACACTTCAGTCTTCACTCTTCACAGATTCACTCTAACTTGTCGGCCCTCTCTCTCTCCCTCTTAACCAACTTCAAGTTTCCCTTCATGAAGGTCAGGTTCTCAAAGTTCAGATTGGTCAGAGAGGCTCGCTTTGGCCTCAAAATGTCCGAGCCGAAGCTGAAGAGCCGTTCAGCTGAGGCAGACGAGGGCAGGGGAGTGTTATATTTGATGAAACAGTTCACCCAGTGCTGCCTGTGCTCCTTGGGGAAGTTTGCCGGGGAGATCTTCATGATACTTGTGCCGAGAATGGCGCCCCAAGTGTCTACTTCCTTGCCGACCTCCTCCTCCAGGTTGGCCACCACCACAGGCTCCTCCTCGTCCTCAAGAAGGAAGTAGAGAGAAGCGATAAAGTAAAACACAATGGTAATGGTCAAAGGCGACTCTAGTTGTTACAGAAACATAGGCGTCACCACATCTGTATGCCGCGGAAAAGTTGAAAACCAATGTTTGGTCGTCTTCGTTTTTTTCGATTTTTTTTTTTTTTTTCCGGGATACGGAGGTTCGGATTCGCGAAAAAAAAGACGTTCCGAACCCGGAAGTCCGAATCTTTTTTGACGTCGGTCCGAATCCGAACCTCCGAACCCAAATCCGGGATTTTGCCGGTCCGAACAAATCCGCGGATAAAGGTTCGCGAACATTTGTTCGGAACGCCCACCTCTGGATATAAGGTATTCGTGTTCTGTGGGCAATAACCAACGCTTCTCTCCTTGGGGACAACATCGCACCGAAGAAATAGAATCATAGAGGTGGTGAAAGAAAACTTTAAGGAGGATAGCAGAATAGAGGGATGAAAAAAATTAAAAGTGATCAGCATCCTTTTTCAAGTGGAGATTAGTCCCAGATAAATAAGTTAACTAATTAACTAATTAATTGATGAATAAATAAATGAATGAGTAAATAAATGAATACATGAATGGATAAATAAATGAATAAAGAAAACAATGAATAAATCAATAAACGAATTAATAAATTAATGAACAAGTAAATAAACGAATAAATGAATATATGGATAAATGAATATACAAATAAATAGATAGATAACTGAATAGACAAATATATGAATAGATAAATAGATAACTAGATGAATAAGTTAATAGATACACAGATAAAAATTATGCGTAACTCAGACTCTGGGATGTCAGTGAAGCCTTCAGATATTTGATAAGCGGTGGATGAGTCACTTGAAGATAAAAAAGAATGGACGCTCGATACAAAAAAGAAAAAAAGAAAAAAAAAAGCGGACGCTTAATATTTGTGATGAGATAACGTCAATAGTGCCACAATGTCCCAGACTATTTTATTCATCGTGGTACAACCCTTGCGGTACCGAGGGAGCAGAGACTACACAACATACTACAGGATATATGTATATATATATATATATATATATATTTATTTATATATATATATATATATATGTATATATTTATATATATATATATACATATATATATATATATATATATATATATATATATATATATATTTTTTTTTTTTTTTTTTTTTTTTTTCTTTTACGTGGTGCCAGCAGTAACTCGTGGTATACTCGTGGTATTACGTCCTGCAAAAACACTTATGATAATAATGATACTACTATTACGACTATTACAATTATCATAATTATCAAATTGTCATTGTTATTATTGTTATAATGATAATGGTAGTAATAGTGATAATAGTAATAACAATAGCTTACAATCAAAGTATAATGCAATACTCTACTGATGTGAGACTTGGAAACTGACGAAGGTGATGGAGACTAAGCTAAGGAGTGTATTGAGGAGAATGGAGAGATCACTGGTGGGAAAAAGCTTAAAAGACAAGAGGCGGGCAAGTTGGGTGAGATAGTAGACGAGAAAGATATTGTGGAGGCTTTAAAGAGAGGAAGTTGCATTGGGCAGGTAAGTAACGAGCGAGGAGCGATCGAGCAAGTGTGTTGCTGAGTGGACGCCGCGAGATGGGAAGCATGTAAGAGGGAACCAGACAGAGGGTGGAGGGACGAGATGGAGAAGTTTGCAGAAATGATGTGGCAGAGATTAGAGCAGTCGTGTGAGTTATAAATTAGTGTGAAAGAAGCCTTTGCTCAGCAGTGGACTCAAAATGGACGATTTCTTGATGATAATAATAATAATAGTAGTAATAATAATAATAATAATGATAATGATAATAATGATAATAATTATAATAATAATAATAGTAATAAAAATTAATATTAATAATAATAATAATAATGACGATGATGATGATAGCAATAAAAAGAACAACAACAATAATAATAATAATGATAATAATAATAATGATAATCATAATAGTAATAATGATAATGATAATAAAAATAATAATAATAATAATAATAATAGTAATAATAATAATAGTAATAATAATAGTAATAATAGTAATAGTAATAGTGCTAATAATAATAATAATGATAATGATAGTAATAATAATGATAATAGTAATAATAATAATATTAAGATAATAATTATTAATAGTAATGATAATGATAATAATAATATTGATAAAAATAGTAATGATAATAATTATTAATAATGATGATAATTATGATAATAATAATAATAATAAGTAAATAATAATAATGATAATAATAATAATAATAATAATAAGTAATGATAATAATAACGATAATGATAATGATAATAATGAGAATGATAATGATAATGGTAATAATGATAATAACAATAATAATAATAATAATAATAATAATAATAATGATAATAATAATAATAATAATAATGATAATAATAATAATGATAGTAATAATAATAACAATAATAATGACAATAACAATAGTAATAATAATGATAATAATAATAATAATAATAATAATAATAATAATAATAATAGTAATAATAATAATAATAATAATAATAATAATAATAATAATAATAATAATAATAATAATAATAATAATAATAATAATAATAATAATAATAATAATAATAATAATAATAATAATAATGATAATGACAATAATAATAATAATAATAATAATAATAATAATAATAATAATGATCATGACAATAATAATAATAATAATAATAATAATAATAATAATAATAATAATAATAATAATAATAATAATAATAATGATAATAATAATAATAGTAATAATAATAATAATAATAATAATGATAATAGTAATAATAATAATGATAATAATAATAATAATAATAATAATAATAATAATAATAATAATAATAATAATAATAATAATAATAATAATAATAATAATAATAATAATAATAATAATAATAATAATAATGATAACAATGATAATAATAATAGTAACGATAACAATAATAATATGATCTGATGAGATGAGATGATGATGATGATGATGATGATGATGATGATGATGATGATGATGATGATGATGATGATGATGATGATGATGATGATGATGATGATGATGATGATGATGATGATGATGATGATGATGATGATGATGATGATGATGATGATGTAAGCAATAGTAATGTGAAGTCACTTTGCATTACTTAAAAAAAAAAAAGCTCCGATACTATTACTCCATATTGCATTTCGTCAAACTCCCTTTCGGTATTGCGCTAGATTTCCATAGATTAGGTTAGCATGGGTCAGGAAGTTTGGTTGAATAAGAATCGGGCAAAACACTTTGTCGAAATAGGAAATGATTCTTGAGAAATTCCGGGCTAGAAGACAAACACAAGATCCTGTTCTAAGCTGAATAAAATCGCATGGCGCCAGGAGAGGAACCCGTGGATCGTCGTACCAAATGGGTTAAGGAACAGTATTGCAAAGTTCGGGAATAAATCTATTGAGAACCTATGTATTCTATATGTTCTGACAATACGTAGCAAACAAGGCAGTAGTCAATACAGGGGTTCCCAAATTGGTAGATATCGACCCCCAGGGGTCGATGAGACCATCCAAGGGGTCAACAAAGAGCCAAGGGGTCAAAAGGGGGTCAGTAGATTGCTAGGGGGTCGATATCGACCCCCAGGGGTCTATGAAACCATCCAAAGGGTCGAAAGGGGGCCAGTAGATTGCTAGGGGGTCGATATCGACCCCCAGGGGTCTATGAAACCATCCAAAGGGTCGAAAGGGGGTCAATAAATTGCTAGGGGGTCGAAAGGGGTCACTAAATTACTATCAATTGAATCTAATAGAATTGAATTTGGCATTGAATCAATATATATGGAGTGCAGATAATGAAAAGAACACATAGCTCCAAATAACATTTACAAATGCCGAGGATAACACAAAAAGCATGTAAGCTTATTTCCACTGTGGTCCTCAGCTTATTCCTATTGTGGTCCTTGAAAGGCAGTCTTTAAAATTAAATGGTTAGCGTGAAATGATCCTGTTCTCTTCCCGTACTGAAAGAGTGAGAATAATCAACCAACAAATATCTAAACTTAAAGAAAAACCATGTCAGTTCACTCTGAGTCGAAAATCCTCCCCATTCTGTGTATGTAAGGAGAATCTCACATACACACAACCCCATCGTGAATGAACATCAAGATGACGAGCTTGTGTAATATTATTGGGTTGAATATTACTTATAGTAATGTAATAAGGAATACACATCACACTTAAAGCTATTGGTAAATTATATATATTTATTCTAAAACATTTATGTTTATGTATATGTGAAAGTGTCTGTGTCATTATTGGAACGCCGCGGCAAATCTGTCTCGTCTACCTTCGAAGAGGGGGAGCCTCGCGGCGGGACAAGGGCGACTCGAAATTTGTCCAGGAGGATTCTTCGAGAGACCCTAACGCAGCAACCATAAGGATCACTTTCATCTTGAGGGTGAAGACCGTCCAAACCTGGCGGTTAGTGGAACTACGGCCAGGCTCCTTCCAGGAGAAATCGAGGAAAAGAGATTAGCCTGGCCGCTGAAGAAGTTCCAGTCAAGGGGAGACGCGAGGAATACCCTCCCACCAGGAACAAGACGACCGCCCAGAACTGGCGCTCGGTCGAAGGAGGACCAGGCTTCTTCCAGGAGAACCCTAGGAAGAGGAAGATAAGCCTGGTCGACGTCGGAAAAGACGAGAAGGATGGAGGCCCAACCAAAAAGAGACGCACGGAAAGCCCGCCTTCCAGCATCAGGACAAGCATCCAGAACTGGAGGTCCGTGGAACTGGGTCCAGGCTCCATCCAGGAGAGCCCTAAGAAGAGTCTGGCCGACGACGGAGACGAAGAGAATGAGGGCGCCCAAGTTAAAAGAAGGCGCATAGAAGGCCCGCCCTCCGTCAGCAGCAGCACCCGTGGTGCCTGTGACTGGTGCGAGCCCATGACGGGGGTGATGGAGGGGCCTTTCTCTTTCTCGCCGGAGTGTTTGCCCACGCTCCTCTCCTTTTTTAATTCTTATTATCTTTTTTTTTTTAACGGAGCGTTCTTTTCCAAGTTCCCTCCGAAGTCGCCAGCGGAAGTCCCAACGACTACGACCCGCGGACTTCACAGCCCCTCAATCACCCTCGTCATGGGCTCGCACCAGTCACAGGCACCACGGGTGCTGCTGCTGACGGAGGGCGGGCCTTCTATGCGCCTTCTTTTAACTTGGGCGCCCTCATTCTCTTCGTCTCCGTCGTGGGGCAGCCTCGTCTTAGGGCTCTCCTGGATGGAGCCTGGACGCAGTTCCACGGACCTCCAGTTCTGGATGCTTGTCCTGATGCTGGAGGGCGGGCTTTCCGTGCGTCTCTTTTTCGTTGGGCCTCCATCCTTCTCGTCTTTTCCGACGTCGACCAGGCTTATCATCATCTTCCTAGGTGTTCTCCTGGAAGGAGCCTGGTCCTCCTTTGACCGAGCGCCAGTTGTGGGCGGTCGTCTTGTTCCTGGTGAGAGGGTCTTCCAAGCGTCATCCCTTGATTGGGACTTCTTCAGCGGCCAGGCTAATCTTTCTCTTCCTCGGTTTCTCCTGGAAGGAGCCTGGCCGTAGTTCCACTAACCGCCAGGTTCGGACGGTCTTGACCCTCAAGATGAAAGTGATCCTCATGGTTGCTGCCTTAGGGTCTCTCGAAGAATCCTCCTGGACAAACTTCGAGTCGCTCTTGTCCCACCGCGAGGCTTCCCCTCTTCGAAGACGGACGAGAGAGATTTGCAAAATTGTGCCGACCAAGACGGAAAGAACGAAAATGCGCTTCTCCAACTCCTGTCTTAATGTGCTACCATATACGATATATATGTATATTTACACACACACACACACACACACACACACACACACACACACACACACACACACACACACACACACACACACACATATATATATATATATATATATATATATATATATGTATATATATACAAACATACGTATATAGAAGAAGAAGAAAAAGAAGAAAAAAAAGGGGAAGAGGAAGAAAAGAAGAAGAAGAAGCAGAAGGAAAAAAAGAGGAAGATGAGGAAGAAGAAAAAGAGGAAGAGGAAAAACGGGAAAAGGAGGAAAAAAGAATAGAAGAAGAGAAAGAAGAAAAAGAAGAAAAAAAAATGACGCTTCCGATGACGTCACCCGTGCAATTGTAGATGAGTTTTTCAAAAGTGAATAGGATCGTCTGTTGTTAAAAAGAACAAAGATTTTTAAGCTGGTAAAGTGATTAAAAGGTTGATATAATTTAGAAGTATTTCAACAGCGGCATTGGGAAGGTAAATGAACAAGATATACTCTTATTAGAGAAAAACAGAGAGAGAGCAACATATATACATACATATGTGAGAGGGGATTTCTCACA
>NC_134814.1:46465718-46468218 GCF_046742065.1 Oratosquilla oratoria | reverse complement strand
GAAGGCGGTCAGACCCTTGCGAAACAAAGAACTAGGAAAAAATTAACAATTATTAATATTGCGTAGAATTCATATGTAAGGGGAGAATATTGCCTGATTTTCCATATTCCTACTGACAGAAACTTCGAAAAAAAATCGAAATAAAAACATGTAAACATCTTAACAAAGCCCCTTATCTGTATCAAGAAGTCTTGTATACAAAATTATATTAGTGATACACCGAGTATTTTTTTACATAACCACTCAGCTATCGACCCGTATATAATAAATTAGAAAATTGGTGTGTTGTCCGTTCGTCTTCCGTTACGAGATTGTGTGCCCAAGTGGTCTGCCTCATGCTGGGTTTGACGTGCACGTCTGGCCTCAAGCATGACAAGATGTCGACAAAAAAACTGGACCGTACCACTTTCCCCTCCGACCCTCCCACCCTAGACTGGACTGTCATTATTTCCTCCGAGTTTCATCAGATCCCAGGAGGAAAATAAGGAACAGAATACTTATCTTGGTAGGGCCTTTTCTATTGATACCAAATTTAAAGAGTTATTTAAATGAGATGTAACGTTTTTCAACTGTAACGAATGTTGTAGCATGAACGGTGCGGGTGGATGATAAACAAATTCAGCTTTTGGAGCGTTGACTAGTAATTTTTTGTACATTAGAATATTTCATTTTGGCAAAACCCAGATGATTCTTTTCACCTCAAGGCAATATGGTAAACAAAAATCAGGCCTACTTAAGACGCAAAACTCTGCATGTCTGTAGTTCTCAGCAAATGCTTTGTCATGTACCAGATCCACGCAAGACCGGAACAGTCATGAGTTCCATTTGGTACATTGATTTCCGCGCTTTTAATAACCATCAACCCAGTTGACGTACTTTAAATACTTTGTTCTGGTTAATACACATTTTATTTACTTGGAGTTAGATAGCCTGGGAACTAAGGGAGGTAATATATTATATAAAGTACAGAAATGCGTTCCAGTGTACGACAGATGCTGTAAAGTGATTACACTGTCGAATACGACTTCGTAATAGCATAGGCTTACGTTTGATCCCCGACAATCAGAGGTGACTGCCACTTACCCTGGTTGTCCAAATACATAGGTCAAAGGTGACTACTAGCGCAGTAAACAAGTATTGGCTTATCAATTTACTTTATTCATCTACTTAACCATTTGTTTGTGTATCTATGTATGTATACGCATACACACACACACACACACACACACACACACACACACACACACACACACATATATATATATATATATATATATATATATATGTATATATATACATAAATATATATATATATATATATATATATATATATATACATACATATATAAATATGTGTGTGTATGTATAATCAAACCTGGCCACCGCGAGCCTCGATCCGTGGTCCATTAGGATGTTGGGCCGCGCGCGCAGAAATTTTAAAAGAGACAAAACCTGTTGTGGTCTTATACCGGAGGATGATAGTGAGCGTCATCTGCGGTCCAGATTTATCTTTCTATTCATCTCCCGACGCCACACCTGAGGTACAGTAACATACATAATCGCATATTAATTGTGGGATGTGTGTTGGTCAGGAGTTATATTCAACCATAATAGGGACAGATAATTTCAGGAACCAATAAGATTTATCCATTAATGTTAGCGGGTGAGGAAGGGGGACTTGTTATTCCCTGTAGAAATAAAAATCGCCTGGAGGCAATCAAGAGAAAATGAGCGTGACAACATCTCCAATCGAGGTATTCGATGGAGGAAATATGAACCCTACTGACGAGCCTATTTTATTCAGCCTAGACACTCGCCTCATTCCTGCCCCCACCACGCACAATGACGGTTAACCTTTGGAGTGGGCGGGGGTAGAACATGCAGAGTAGAACGATCCAAATTTCACTACACTTTGGTAAAAAAACAGAACGAAAAAATCTCAAAAATGTGTGTGTGTGTGTGTCTGTGTGTGTGTGTGTGTGTGTGTGTGTGTGTGTGTGTGTGTGTGTGTGTGTGTGTGTGTGTGTGTGTGTGTGTGTGTGTGTGTGTGTGTGTGTGGCTCTTGCTGCCGCCAAACAATTTTATTCAGCTGAGGGACCGTATTTTATCTCGACCGGTAGTGAGCCTGTTTTTCCCTAGGGTTACTCTTCAGCTGATTAGCAGAGCTGGGCGCGTTACCGCCGGACAGGTAGTGCGTTACCGAAAATTCTAGGGGGGGGGGTATTTCCGTCAATGTGTATTACACACACACACACACACACACATTATATATATATATATATATATATATACATATATATATATATATATATATATATATATATACATATATATGATATAGTTTAACGTCACAAACTTCACCCTATCGAGAGGCTAGGACGGTTCCCTTTACAGAAGACTTTGTAGCGTGGAATTTAATGAGCCATGCCCTTGGTCCAACTTCGCCCGTGGCAGGGTTCAAACCGCCATCCCCTCGACCTTCGCCGCAAGTAACGACGCC
>NC_134814.1:46458218-46460718 GCF_046742065.1 Oratosquilla oratoria | reverse complement strand
TCACTGACACTACGATCAAAATGGAAGTACTGGCACCAAGAACATGAAAGGTGGATTGGCACCAAGAACAAGATAGAACCACTGTCGACGAGAACAAGAAAAATACAGTGGCACCAAGAACAAGAAAAATAGAGTGGCACCAAGAAAAAGAAAGATGCATTGGCAATAAGAACAAGAAAGATGCAATGGCAAGAGGAACAATAAAGTGACATTGGTTCCAAGAACAAGAAGGAGGCACTGACATTAAGATCAAGAGAGAGGCACTGACACCAAGAACTAGATGCAAATAGGAACGGGGAAAGGGTGTGGCAAGGACCAAGTGAAACCAGAGTGTTATTTCACCTCTGTTTCTTGTTTCCTAAAGGGGCAAGGAGGAGGGAAAGTGGATGCTGAGTGAGAAAATGGGGTGGAGGGACAAAGGGCAGGAGGAACGAGAGGAAAATGAACCGAAGACAGTAGGGGCAGCAAGAGATAAGGTCCTAAGGACATATTGGGCAAGAAGAAGGTAGGGCCTAGACAAAAGCGGGTAAAAAGTTTAAATTAGGTATTATGGAATAAGATAAAAAGAGCAAAGTAACGGGGAAATTGTAAACACGGGAACGGACGGGGCAACATGCACAGGAGGTAAGAAAGAAAGAGACTCGAAGATAAGAGGAGCGTGAAGTTGCCCCTACACAAGGCTGTCAGGGTCGCAAATGCAACAAGAAGGGAGGGCGGGGCGTGAACGCCCACAGCGGGGCTCAGGTGGGCGTGACGAGGGAGGCCACTAGAGAAGAAAGAAACTTGACTATAGTCTGCTCGTCTATCAGGGCGAAAATATATGGGCGATCAGAAATAATTTCAACTGTTGGTAAAGTTTCAGAATCACGCAACAACGGATATTTAATATAAAACTTACGAGTATGTTGTCCAATAGCTCCTAATTTAAAATAACCTAACCTAACCTAACTATTCCTTAGACAAAATAAACATTTCCAATACAAAACAGAAAGACGTGAAAAATGTGTTTGCGTGAAACTAGAATAGAACCCTTGTGACAATCCTAACGAATGATACACATCATCATAAATAATATTGAGAAAGATCCCAGCGAAGATTGTTAAATGAACAAAGGAAATATTTACCCGAGGAGAATAACTAATCTGGCCAAAGGTATGGTGCAAGTGGATTTGGGTACGAAGGGTGGGGTCAGGTTCAGGTCGGTATCGACCAGAGTATTGCACATAAAGCGTAGGCGGGTTCACCAATAAACTTTCGAGTTTAACAGGTGTTTGGTGAGAAAGGTTTAGCTAGATGTTGCTGGACTGGCCCCGTTGACCAGGACCAGGATGAAGAACACTTGTTAGAGTCTGGTGCATGTCTGTCGAGCCTGGATACATATATACGTCACTAACTCAATAAAAGAATATTACCAAATTTCGTTTCCCAGCAATTACGTCATCGTATGCAGTAACTTTATCCCACACCCCTGGAATGCCTTCATCATGTGGTTCTTGATTGGCTGTGAAGTAATCTTCGCTTATTGGCTGAAGATATTTGGGTCCCCGGGTCAGTGCAAGACAATAATGTGTGACACGCTTTGTCCTGATCTACATCGTTGCCAGGTGTTGCTACCATCATAACTGGGTCGAGCTGCATGTTGCCAGGGGTCCAGTGTACGAGCCTCAGAGCTAATAAGTCCTCTTGTACCATATTAGGCTTTCTTTGTTCAGTCACCAAGTTAGGCAATGTATCAGTTGCGCTGGATGTGCGCTCGCGCGTGTTTATATGTGTGTGTATGTGTTGGTATGTATGTATGTATGTGTATGTATGTATGTATGTGTGTATTCACCGCATTGTATTTACCTACTCTACAGTTGATCATACTTAGCCTCAAATTCATGTACAGTTACAATCTAATATATATCCTTGATTCCCAATTATCATATTTAGATTTGAATTCATGTATTGTTCCAGCTGGTGTGTGTGTGTGTGTGTGTGTGTGTGTGTGTGTGTGTGTGTGTGTGTGTGTGTGTGTGTGTGTGTGTGTGTGTGTGTGTGTGTGCGTGTGTGTGTGTGTGCGCGCGCGTGTGTGTATGTGTTTGATTAGTTTTGCTTTTCCATACTATCAGTGAGTCTGAGAAAAGCGATATTCACTTATATGACAATAATACCAGCTGACTGACTGATGCAAGTGTCCGATTTTAGTCGCACACTACTACTGTATTAGTAGGAAAAAGATGTTAAAAAAGCAGTGGGACAATTCATGTTGTTGTTTGTTAATAGTCAGAATTATATATATTGATATGATGTTCACGTCAATACATAAGTTCAAAGACGCTTCAAGTAGCTACTGATATATCTTTGTGGTTAGTAGACCAACATATTTCGGATGGAGACGTGCAGTAGACTTATCCCTACCTGATTCTTGGAAATCAGAAACAAATCATCAAAATACTTGAATCTATTATATATCATATGTCACCAATTAAAGGTGTGGAAACAACCATATTTCATATTC
>NC_134814.1:46428218-46435718 GCF_046742065.1 Oratosquilla oratoria | reverse complement strand
ATACTGCCCCCACCCCCTTATCGGCAACGAAATACCATTTGTATTTATTTTTGCTTCCGACAGGGAATTTGATCCAGAGGCCAAATATTCAAACCTATTTCAATTAAACCTGTGCTATATCTGTTCTGTTATTTTCTTTATTGTTGGGCTCTGCCATGTATTTTGATTCAGCAAAAGGAAGCCCCCAGCCAAACGCCACAGGATTATTGTCTAAGCTTTTCGTTTTTATAGAAAACGGAGAATTCGGTGTTTAGGGCATTTAGAGAAAATTACTAAGAGGGAGGCAATAACTTTAAAACTGTCTTGAGCTTACTTTTTCATAAATATAGAATTATAGTTTCTCGATAATAATATTCAGTTATATATTGGATTTTTTCTTTTCTTGTGACAAGCATTTCTATATCGCTACGCTGTGAAGAGAAATTACGCAAACGTAAACGTTTTGTAGTGACATCAACCTAAACTAGAAGTGTTTATTTTGAAGTGTTAAGAACATAAGAACATAAGAATAAAAGGAGACTGCAAGAGACCATAAGGCCTACACTAGGCAGCTCCGTATCCATCATCACCTGTCATCCCCATCCATAAAGTTGTCTAATCGTTTTTTAAAACAACTGATAGTTTCAGCGCTTACTACATGGTTACTAAGTTTATTCCATTCATCGACCACCCTATTAGTAAACCAATTCTTGCCTATTTCCTTCTTAAATCTAAATTTGTCCAGTTTATACCCATTACTGCGAGTCCTGCCCTGTTGTTTTAATATGATGACCTTGTTTGCTTCACCCTTGTTATAGCCTTTGATCCACTTGAACACTTCTATTAGATCACCCCGCACTCTGCGTCTTTCCAGAGAGTGTAAGTTTAGGTGCCTAAGCCTCTCTTCGTAAGGCAAATTTCCGAGTCCATGTATCATTTTGGCCATTCTTCTCTGTACTGATTCTAGTGAATTTATGTCCATTTTGTGTTGTAAAGGAATGACCGAGGACGTTATAAATGTTAATCACATTACTTCTTGTAACATTTCCCATAAAAAAAACACAAATCAAATATGAATAAGAGATATTTTGTATCTCTCAGTGTGCATGTTACGGATGTTTACCAAGAGTACGTATGTAATTGTGTTTTACTAGACCAAATTAAATTCATCACTCTATATTTTAATAAGTTCAGATGATATGCATATACTATTTGAACCCTCCGAGTGTGCTAAGTCGCAGCTTTAAGTCTAATTATTCAGGAAACCAATCAATGTACCAGCCATTTGCAGTCCACTGCTGAACAAAGGCCACTCCAAAAATATTCCGTGAGCCAACTTCTGTCATGTCACTCCTGCAAACTTCTGTATCTCGCCTTTCCCCTTTCTCTTTGTCTCCATTTTCCACGCTGTCCATCTTGCGTAGTTTTGTTTTGATAGCCTTCGTCAGTCTCACGTTTGTATATTATAGCTGATATTATACACCGATTGTAAACTGTGCTTTTCAGATATATAGGTAGAGAGTCTTTTATTATCTTCCTCTACTTAACATACCAGGAGGTGCCAAGATAAGAGGGAGCGAGGAGGGTGGATGGTAGTGTAATGTATAGGAAATGGAGATGGGAGTGGTTTCTATGCCTTTTTCTTTTTGGCTACCCCCAGTGTAAGGGGGAAAAGCCTTTAGTATATGTATGTACTTAACATACATTTTGCAACTAATCGTAATAACTTGGTTTATTCTAAGTCGTTTAATAGCCAACCTTGGAATCACAGATGGCGTTGGATTTGAGTTCTTATGTAGAGCGGGGTACATTTATAAGCGTACTTTGTACGAGAGGTGAAATTTACTGCTCTCCTCTCCTCGTTAATCCTCCCTAGGCTCCATTGATCCCCCCACCCCCACCCCATCTTCCTATTTATTCTGGGATATATGTATCATGACTATGTACTTGATAAAGTTGTAACAACCAAAACGTCGTACTAATAAAGGCTCCGTCCTCACTTGTGGTGTTTGTTTACATTGATAGACTTGTCGGTAAGGGCAAGTTGCATACATGTTGTTACATACACAAATTTCACAAGGCACGTGAATCACAAATATGCAGAGTCCAATAGGGAGAGAAAAAACACACGGGATCCGAGCGCTTTCGTGATATATTTACATTATCAAGGAATACAGAAAAGTGATAATGTGAATATATCACGAAAGCGTTCGGACTCCATGTTTTTTTTTTTTTCTCTTCCTAGTGGACTCTGCATATGTTGTTACATATACGAAGCCACGGGGGAAATTACAGTATATGAGCACGCGGCTCCTGGAAACTCAGTAGGTCCGACCATAATCTTATGCTAATTTCAACATCTGAACTAAATGACCATATCCTTCAACTTTTTCAAGGTCTTCACCTTTCATTAGATTTTTTCTTTCTTTTTTTTTCATTTGAACGTTATTGTCTTCAAATCTACCCTGAGGCTTTCCTTATCTTGTAAGTTTTCTATTGTTTCTGAAACGAGGACAATGTTGTCCGCAAACCTGAGGTAATTAGAATAGCCTTTATCAATATCAAAACTCTCCCTTCCCGACTTAATTCCCTGAATATCATTTCCAGACAAGATGTAAATAGCATGGATGAGGTCATAATCTTCTTGGTATCCTTTCTCGATTTTCA
This sequence comes from Oratosquilla oratoria, assembly GCF_046742065.1. Taxonomy (NCBI): domain Eukaryota; kingdom Metazoa; phylum Arthropoda; class Malacostraca; order Stomatopoda; family Squillidae; genus Oratosquilla; species Oratosquilla oratoria. The sequence goes on along the minus strand of NC_134814.1, from coordinate 46,433,072 downwards.
TTTTTCACTATCTTTTTATGGTCGAGTTACAGCAATGCCTTTTCCACAAATGTTCCGAAGAACCCTTATGATTTGCACAATGCTTGCGTATAGTTTAGTACTTAGGAAACAGTTATTCCTGTAATATTTTTGAGTTGATTGCTCTCCTTTCCAATTCTTGTATGTGGGTCATAGTCACTGTGATGAAATCCGATATTTTTCGCAGTAATTGCCTTGCCATTATATTGGGTAATCTTTACTTGTGACTTCAAAATACGCCTGGGTACGGAGGTGCACATACTTACTGTTTCTGTTGATGTTGGTCATACTATGTGATCTACTGCTGCCATAACCAATAGACAACACGGCAGAGGATCATTAGCACCAAATACTCGACCTGTTGGCACTCAAGGAATTGAAGAACCTTAGAATTCGCCTCAGGTTTTAGTGCCTCTCGATTCGTCAGGTTTGGTATCTGGCTCCATTTCTTTGGGTCTTCACCCATAAGAGACCCTAATCTATGACAGGATAGTGCTGTTGTAGAAGTTGTTCAGTTGAAATATAATCTTTATTATATATATATATATATATATATATATATATATATATATATATATATATATATATATACCGCGAAAGATATAGGTTACCTATGAGAGACTTCCTCACCTTTTCCTGTTCCCATCTATAGCCTCCCACTTTGTTTATATACTAATGTATGTATAATCATTGTATGTACCCTGCTGATGTCTAAATAGACGAAAGCGCTCGGTCATCATTTTGTTATTTTCCTTGGTGGTTTTTCTCCGCATTTATGTATATATCCCTGCATCTCGTCCTTTGCCCTGGGTCATAAATGGGAGTGGAATGGGTGGGGATGAAATGCGTGGGAGTGGAATTATGCCTTTTGACTTTGGCTACCTCCCTTGTAAGGGGGTAAATGCCCTTGGTATGTGTGTAGATTTGTTGTTTGTGATCTACATTGAGTTTGGTTCAATCAATGAGATGGTTTGTTGGCTTTAATGTCCTCGCCTAGAGTACTCTCCAATCTTGGAACAACCCCGAGCAGAACTCGGGGAGTTGCCAGATTCTGTATATGGGTACAAAGTGGCTGTTGCCACTACAGTTAGCTATAATCATTTATTTTCTCCTATTTCTATAATGTGTACTTTTATTTTTACAATGCACTGTGCATGGACTGAGTATGGACACTCAGTATTCATGCATGTGTCCATATTTACAAAGGGAGTACACAAGGAAATATAATTTTGACGTATGCTGACCTTGCAGTTTGGCAATGTTGGACACAGATGTCCCGGTCGCTTGGCCCAGATGTCCGGATGAGGTCAGATGTGCCTGACCCCTATAACCCCTCTCAGGTCCGACAACAATGGTGCGTTCCTTGAGTTTTCTATGAAGACGTCGGAGGGTCCATCCCCAAGCGCGTGCGTGCGCGCGTGTGCACGCTAGGCATCTAAAGGATTGAATATTCTCTTCAATTATCTTGCAACATTTATACATGTGTACACACACACACACACACACATACACGTGCACACACACACACACACACACACACACACACACACACACACACACACACACACACACACATAGAGAGACTAGCAAAACTTGAACTACAGACACTAGAGCAAAGAAGAGAGAGAAGAGATTTGATAGCTATTTACAGAATCATGAAAGGCATAGAAATTATTGATAGAGAGAATCTGATAAAATGGGATGACAGAAATACAAGAGGACACGGAAAGAAAATCAAGAAAGACAGCTATAGAAGAGATGTGAAAAAGAACAGCTTTCCTCACAGAGTAATAGACAGTTGGAACAAGTTAGATGAGAAAGTGGTGTGTGCAAAAACAATACATCAATTTAAAAATAGTTTAGATAAAATGAGATATGAAGGCGGGACACACGAGCATAGCTCCCCTTCCCGTAAAATACAACTAGGTAAATACTAGGTAAATACACACACACACACACACACACACACACACACACACACACACACACACACACATATCTAAGTCTAAATAAAAATATTCTTCTAAAAAACGCTGTGGAAGTCGGGGACAGGTGGTATTACGGTGACACTTTGTCCTAAAAATATTCTTGAAAAAGCGCTTGGGTAAGTCGGGGTCAGGTGGTATTCTTCTTCTTCTTCTTCTTCTTCTTCTTCTTCTTCTTCTTCTTCTTCTTCTTCTTCTTCTTCTTCTTCTTCCTCGCGTTCTTCTTCGCGTTTTTCTTCGCGTTCTTCTTCGCGTTCTTCTTCGCGTTCTTCTTCGCGTTCTTCTCCGCATTCTTCTTCGCGTTCTTCTTCGCGCTCTTCTTCCTCGCGTTCTTCTTCGCATTCTACTTCGTGTTCTTTTTCGCGGTCTTCTTCGTGCTGGGGATCCCGTGTTGGTGTTCCGCCCCGAGGCCGAGGCCGAAGGGGAAAACGAGGGATTAGAGCGCGGAAAGCTGCGGCCGTAGGCCGCTGTTTGCGCAGCCAAGCTCCCGGTGAAGCCGAGTAGGGGGAAGCCCGCGGCTTGTATATAAATACATATATATACATATATATATATATATATATATATATATATATATACATATATATACATATATATACATATATATATGCATATATATATATATATATATGTATATGTATGTATATATATATATATATCCGTAAAACACTAGGAAAAATAAACTAACGAAGCAGAGCGCTTTCGTATAATTACATCCAGTTCTGATACAAAGAAGGAATTATTTTTTATAATTCCTTCATAATTCTTTGTGTTAGCACTGAAGATGCAATTATACGAAAGCGCTCTGCTTCGTTAGTTTATTTTTCCTACTGGTTACGCATTTGTGAACACACATTCCTAGTATTTTTATTGTATATACATATATATATATATGTTTATATATTTATATATATATATAAATATATGATTATATACATATATATATATATATGTATATATATACGTATATACATATATATATATATATATATATATATATATATATATATTTTACAAGGTACGCTCTCTTTACTTCCCTTCATCCAACATGTCACTGAAAAGCGATCGTGATTGGTCAGGGAAGGAATGGAGCCGTGGATTGTTTTGCCTAAGGGATGCTGCGGAGGTTAACACGATGTTCCTTTCCATATTATCAGTTACTCAAGTATAGGAGTAAGAGGTTCTAGTGTCTGATGAAGATAAGATGTTGATGGTCTTTAAGACACCCGTTCTTTTCGCGGTGCCTTTTTCATATCTAGGGTGAAAGAATGCGCAGAATATGTATGTTAATATAGTTTATTACAACCATGATTTGAAATAAATAAGGCTGATTATACTTTCACTACACGAATAACGTGCTAACATACTATGTTGGTAGTCTCAAGCGGGGGAGGAAACTCAGGAGTGCATCAAACTTTCCAATCGAGCGGGTGAGAAACCGCTCGAATAAAAAAAGAAGTTTTAAACGCAACACGTACACAGCGAAAAAAGTTTTACTTTCCAGCACTTTGTCCAGCGAAGAAAGAAAGGAAGGTTGAGAGGGAGGCGAGGGAAGGGAAGGGATATCGAACACACACACACAAAAAAAAAGAAGAAGAAAAAAGGAGGAACAACGTGAAACGCAAGTCATCGACGAAGTCACGCTGTGACGTCATGTCGCCGTTCAAAGACAGACCTTTGACCTGAAGAATGGAAAAATGAAAAATGGGAAGCCTGCGGGCGACTCTTAAGAAACGGGAGATGAAGTAATATAGACGTCTTGGAATTTATTCTTCAGCACGATAATATTCATTGATAGAGTTTTTGTTTTGATTAGGATTTTTGACGAAAGGATTCTGGGTCTTGGAAGGGAGATGCCAAGAGGAGGAGAATACACAGTTCATAAAAAGCAAGAGGAATTCCAGTGACAGACATCCAAACCAGACTCGTAGTGGACCAGAATTATGCAAATGCATCTTTAATGTTGCATTAATGGTATTCTTTTACACACATCAATTTTAATGCAGTAGTGAGGAGCGGGTGACGGAAGGGAAAGGGGCGGGAAGATCGTGGGGTTAGGGGAGGGGCTAAGAAAAGGAAACAGGCTGACCGTAGGGGGACATACAGTAGGCTAACTGCATCATCGGACATTGCTCTGGGCACCTGGATTGAAAAAAAAAAAAAAATCAATCACACGTGCCATGAGGTTCTGGTTAAAAGACCAATTATTTCCCCAAATTGTTGTGTCATTCTTTGGTGCTTTTAAATGCCACCATTCCTTCTTATTTTTGCTGGTGAGTGAGTGCAGGTGGTGTGTGTGTGTCGCTGTCCTTCGACGATGCTCCTGGGGCTAAGGCTGTTGGGAAAGCCCACTGGCTGCCACATAGGCGTTGAAGAAGTTGGCGGAGGCTTCTGCTACCTCAGGAGTCAGGCTTCCGAACTGGTAGCCAGGCGGGAAGGGTATAGGTGTGGGCTTGGGTGTGACCAGTACGATGGGTGCGGCAGTGGTAGGGCTGCAAATCAATAAATTAAATAAGGTAAAGTGTAGAGGAAAACTTTGGTTACGACAGAATCTCTTGATGTGTATTCATTCACAAGATAGGAACATCAGAACTACCACCAAACTCGTAATTCACCATCATCTTGGATCACATGCTGGACTCCTGATCGACAGCTATTACTCTATCAGATGAGAGCTCATGCATGGCCTGATCTATGGGTAATGATGTGACCTTACACATACACCCAAACCCTTGCCCAACAGAGCGGGGTGCCGATTTGTAATGTTGTGATGCTTTTCACCCCTGGGCGGGGACTGAACTCAGGACCGCTTAGTTAGTAGGCTAAGTCGAGAGTGCTACACCTGCAAACT
>NC_134814.1:46423218-46425718 GCF_046742065.1 Oratosquilla oratoria | reverse complement strand
CCTTCTTGAGACAACCGAAGTTGCTGTCAAATTGACGAAGAAGAACAACGAAGTTCTTCTTACCAAAATCCCGGTGGCGCCCATGCTGCTCCGCTTGTAGTGATCAGACACAAGAGAGGTTCGAGTTCGTCTTGTCTCCGACGACTTCGACAACACCCTTATATACGGCCAGGAGGACGGGGACCTCCCCCGGCCACGGTCTTCTGCGTGCCAGGTACCGCGGGACGGAGGCTCGGCGGCGTTTCTTGCGAGTTCGATTTTCACACGGCTGACCTGCCTTGCCACCGACGTGATAGGTTGGGCCCCACCTGCCACGGTAATAGGATTGAATATCTTAACTCCGGAGAGCATCAGGAACTCCGGCATATTCTCGATAAAGGAGTTTCATATATCAGTTAATAGGACTGAATACCATAGCCCAGGGAAACATACGGACTCTTCGTAATAGATTTTGTATAAACAGAAGAAACTCCACCTCTCAGAGTAATAGGATTGAGTAGCTTAACTCCAGAGAGCATCAGGAACCCCTATGTATTCTTGATAAACGAAAGGAATTCGACAGAGAGTTAATAAGATCGAATACCATAACCCAAGAGAACATACAGATTCTCCGCAGTGGAATCTGTATAAACGGAAGAAACTCCAAATGTCAGAGTAATGGTACTGAGAATCATAATCCAGGATGGTATCAAGATTCACTTAATCTATTAACAGAAGAAGGTTCACCTACCAGAACAATAGGATTCAATGCCTAAAGGAAAGTGTTAGAAACTTCATGGGAACTTTCATAAATGTAAGGAGACAGACACACGCACGAGACTAAAGAGCATGGGAGAAATAAAAATATATAAGTAAATAAGAAAAATAAACTAATAGATAAAAAGAAAATAAACAAAGGCATAGATAAATAGATAAGTGAATGAATAAATCAATAAATGAATAGATAAGTGCACGATATAAGCAAATCTTTTTTTCGGATAGTTTTACCCCATACCTGTTGTGTACACATTCTTGATATATTCCATGTAAAACTGCGTCTTGGTTTTTATTGGTAAATACTGATGAAAATTGTCCAGAGTAAAGAGAGAACGCGTCGGGCTAATAAATGGAACCGTTCCCATTTTGTTCAAATTTGCCAAATATATATATATATACATATATATATATATATATATATATATATATATATATATATATATATATATATATATATGTATATATATATATATATATATATATATATATTTTTTTTTTTCTTTCTTTTTTGCAAAGAAGGAAGTCACAAAAGCATGTACTTTGCTTCGGCCGAAGCCGTCAGCATTACTTTGAATTTGAACACGATTTAGGACATCCCCACCAAAACTGCGAAATCCACATTGCATCAATTTTAGCTAAAGAAAAAAAAAGAGGTGAACCATTTCAGATACTGATAAACAGATAGGAAGCAACCTCTCAAAGGTTTCCTTCTGTTTAATAGAATCATCTGGCAGCAGCCATGAAATATGTACAAGTCAGGATACTGTCGCTCAAGAGTTTATAAGCGCGCAATTGCTAGTGCGTCTCATAGTGACGTGTGAGCATAGTAACACGCTATTACATTATTCCAATAATCAAAAACTTAGTATTTTTTATGTTAGTTTGAGGAGCGAATATCTGGGTACAGTTATTTCTGGTCGATATACGATTTATAATCAAATCACGTTACATAGAACCATTTTCTGAGTTTCTAATTTGTTTTTCAAACGAAAATATAACGAAAATAGTTTAAGGGATTTCCACAAAAGTCGATATATATAAATATTCAGAATACTAAACTAAGATTTTTTTTAAATTGTAGAATAATCCGTCATCTAAAATGTTTGATAATTTAAATTGATTCAGAAACACATACCAACAACTTGCTGCCAGGTGTACGATGATGCTCAACAAGTTATGTTCGTCGAGTTCTCACTGGCGGGTTAGTTAGTATCTTTTATGTTATTTGGAAGCTTCATGTTACCCCTGAGGTGTTACTTGAATTACTCGTAGAGAGTTAATGCGTTATTACAGTTAACTATTTTACCTCCGACTGTTGGAGATTTGCAGCCGACAGCTTTCTGGAAGGAGTATGATATCCTGGAGAAAAATAATTTTCCTCCAGCACATAAAATGACATTCTACATAAACTGTAGAGGAAACAAAATAGTCTGCCATAGTGATTTTACGGCGGAAAAAGTTCTGGCGGTGGTCGGTACCGCCGATTAATCGGAGGCTGAAGGAAAAAGCTTTTGCTCCAGACAACAGTAGAACTGTTGGAGCGTATTGTCACGAGTACACAATTTTGTGAGAAGAGACAGCACTGCGTAAAATTACGTTGTCGTCGTTCGATTCAAACTTCAATGTGCTTGTACGCTTTAAATAAAGAAATTTAAAATAGTTAATGAAGCATTCTTTTTCCTTTAAATCAGTTTACCAACCTCTCATTTGTTTCTGCCAAAGAATAGGAAAAAAAAAATTGGTG
>NC_134814.1:46405718-46415718 GCF_046742065.1 Oratosquilla oratoria | reverse complement strand
TTGTAGCCTTGGGCCTTCTCGTGTGGTGTCTCTGTGGACATTCCCAAGGTTGCTTGCATCCTTTCTTGTTATTATTATTTAAGACATGAGCTCTGTACCAATGCTGCGTAGCCCACCCCAGATTGCACATTAGACCTACGTACTTTGTGATTAATGTTTTTTGCCATGTCTAGATCCATGTAATTGAATGCGTCAACTATTGTATGTGTTCTTTTGGTCCATGGGAGTGCCTCTGATTTCTCAGGACTTGTGAGATAATTAATTTTCTCCATTTTCTCTAAGATGTATGTACGAGTATGTATGTGTGTGTGTGTGTGTGTGTGTGTGCAACAGATGGATTGAGAAGCTTCGCCATTGAGACGGACTCGAACTCTCCCAGGCGCGACTGCCTCCCAGAAAGCAAGAACGTTACCATTACACCAAACCTGATCGTTCAAAAGAAAAGGTATGGAACTTTGACCTAACCGTTCCCCAACGACACTCAGCTTGGGATAGTATGTGATCTCAATTTCATCTAGTCTTTATTCAGGCAAGCCATCCGACAAGTCTGCGAAGTTAATCCATTTGTCGTAACTTCACACATTTGTCGAATGGCTTGTCTTGATATAGGCTCAATGAAATTAAGATTACATACTACATTAAAGGCCAACTGAAAAGGTTTTCAAAGAGGTGGCGAATATTTGCTAGATGCATGGCTTAGTCACTTTTTGATGAAATAATACAAAAATAAATCCTAATTATCACGAAATGTGTTAAAAAGGCCTATCAGAATATCGGTAGTAGACGAACTTTCCTTCGCCGCCGATCTTCGTCTATTCTCGTAAGGCTATGACGTCAACCTCGCTGTTTACATACTGATGCACCCATATACGTGCACTATAAAATGCCGTTCTACGTTGTCAACTTGATCAGTGATCTATCGCATTTCGTGTGTTAGCAAGGTTTTATCAAGTATTTAGCTCGAAAAGTATTTATTGCGTCGCCGCAAATTGTAACAGTGATTCGACGAAACATTCTGCTGCGAATGGACTTCACTTTCATTCTCTTCCAAAAGATCCTGCTCGCAAAGAGGACTGGATCATTCGATGCAGACGGCACGAGTCCTGAAAGCCTGGATTGAAAGCAAAACTCTGAAAATTTTCGAGAGAAAAAAGTACACTCGGGACCCTGACCTTGCCGAGTCACTAGGAATTAGCATAAGTCCATTCTAAAAGAAGATGCAACACCGACAATTTTTGTCATCGACAAGACCCCAGGTTCGATAAGCAAACGCCGTCGAAGGAGCACTGGTACTGAAAAAAGACAACGCTTGGAGGTATAGGTAGGGCTGTGTTATCTACGCTGTCACTGACAATCATTAACAAGCATGGTTAGGCTTGACTAACGATTTTTGGGTTAGGCCTAAGCAGATTAGAGATACAGTCATGACATAGGCTAGCTGGGACTGCAAGCCTATGAATATGATCACCCTACTCCACCAGTGTGACAGGCATAACCATGATGACAGGAGCTTTGGTAATAAGCCTATGACTACGTCTTGTTAATTTGAGTCAACCAATTTCTTTTAAGTCAAACAAGTGGAATTCCCACCCCTCCACCACCACCACCCCAGCAGGAGTTAAGCCTAATTATCCTGGACCAGAGAGGAGGAATTCGTAATGATATAGATCTAATGTTTTTTCAGCTGTCACAAAGTGCCTATGATGAATATTCACCTTCTGCAAGTACCACTACCAGCAAAATTGAGATAGAATGTGAAAGTGACCATGATTGCAGTGCCAGGCATATGACTGATGGCTTCTCTTCCCCTACAGTAACCACTATCTATGGCAGATAATTTTATAGACATGTCTGTGAGTATCTTTTGCTACCCTTCCTCTCCCCTTTAGTCAAATGATTTATCTATTCTCTTTGCTACATAGGCCTGTTTTATTGTATCTTCTCACGGATAAAAAAAAATGTAATTCATGAATCTTTGAAAATTTTGCACGTAAATATCAAGCTTGGCATCCAAATCCAATAAACCTTCTTCAATCTATGTGAAGTCACTTTCGCATCGCTGGACAAGTCCAACAACAAACCTTACGTTATCAGTTGCTCTTTCGGTGGAAAATGTAACTACGACATTGAAAAGTTCGTCTGCTATCAGGCACATTTAAGATCATGCTATTTGGATAAAATCAATGGTATAAAATGCTAGAAACGTGCATTTTAGTGTTCTAATATCTTCTAAGTTATATTTTCATACATGAAATAGCAAAAAATATAGAAATACAAAACCTTCTCAGTTGACCTTTAAGTTGAGTGTCATCAGGGAATGCTCAGGTCAAAGTTCTAAATCAGACCTTCTTTACGATCAAGTTTGGTGTAATGGTAACGTTCTTGGTTTGAGGGAAATAGTCGAGTATGCAAGAGTTCGAGTCCCAGTGTACACACACACACACACACACACACACACACACACACACACACACACACACACACACACACACACACACACACATATATATATATATATATATATATATATATACATACATACATATATATTCGCAAAACCACATGCATATTAAATTTGCTGACATAGGAGCCGTAGTTCAAGCGTTTTCTTCTTCTTCTTTTTTTTTTTTTTGTATACGCTGAAGATATCAATAGACGAAAAAGCTTGAACTACGGTTTTATGCAATATATATATATATGTATATATATATATTATATTTATATGTGTATGTGTGTGTGCATATTTGTATGTGTGTATATATGCATATATATATGTATATATATGTATATATATACATATATATATATATGTATGTATGTATGTATGTATGTGTGTATATATCGAAGGGGGAAGCGTAAACACCAGACTCAGTGAGGGAGATTTATTGCCCAACGTATCCAGCGGCAAACGTGAGGAAAGGTAGCAGATTCTCAGTAGACGTGCTATGATTAGCCGGGTTCAGTCCTCGCTGGTTATAATGATAATGATAATGATAATGATAATAATAATAATAATAATAATAATAATAATAATAATAACAATAATAATAACAATAATAATAATACATACATACATACATATACCAAGGCTTTTTCCCCCTTTCAAGGGAGGTAGCCAAAAAGGGAAAGGCATAAAAACACTCCCACCCATTTCATCCCTAAATACACTCCACACCCCTCCCACCCTTCCTCTCATCTGAGCACCTCCTGGATGACGGGTCATCCCTGCACCCTGCCCACCGCCCTGGGTCAGAAGCAGTGTCACAAGACACAGTACATCCACAGCAAGGCCGCTTCATTTAATCGGCGACCCCCCCTCTCCGTCCCCCCTTGCATATAAGGAGAGGACGGGGAGAAATAATAATAATAATAATAATAATAATAATAATAATAATAATAATAATAATAATAATAATGATAGTAATAATAATAATAATGATGATAATAATAATAGTAATAATGATAATAATAATAATAATAATGTTAATAATAATAGCAACAATAATAATGATAAAAATAATAACAATAACAATAACGACAACAATAATAACAATAACAATAATGATGATGATAATAATTATGCTGCTGCTACTGCTACTACTACTACTAATAATAATAATAATAATAATAATAATAATAATAACAAAAATCATAATAATAATTATAGTAATGATACTGATAATATTGATAATAACTTTAATAATTTTCATAATCATGATAATGATAATAATAATAATAATAATAATAATAGTAATAATAATAACAATAATGATAATAATAATAATAATAGTAATAATTATTATTATGATAATGATAATAATAATGATAATAATAATAATAATAATAATAATAATAATAATAATAATAATAATAATAATAATAATAATAATAATAATAATAATAATAGTAATAATTATTATTATAATAATGATAATAATAATAATGATAAATATAATAATAATTATCAAACTGTATGTACACCCGCTCAGAGGCAATAACCTCCTATGCGTAGCATACACACACAAGCAAATCGAAAACAGAAACACGACTACATGCACAAACATCTACATAAACTTTACCTTCTACTGAAATTATTTTCATTTCTAATTTTCTCTCCTACTGCATCTCATTTCAGTTTACTTACCACTAAAAACATTTCAATTTTTTCTGTCTGTTCCTATGACTAAGCCTCCTACTCCCTCCCTAACTTTGTTGGTTATGGTTAAGATGAATAGATATCCCTAAAGTAACCTCACGTTTACATGCATTGATTTCAGCCTCCAACTCCAAGTCTCCTGCCCACCCCTCCTAAGCCATGACTCCACGAAAACCCTAAAATCGCCCGGTGGCAATAGCCCTCTTTTATACACTTTTCATTTTCATACAGACCTCTCTTCCCCTCCTACAACTACCGGTCCCGCGCGAGCAGGTGGTCTGTCCTAGGTAGTCCATAGTCCATAGTCCATCATTCCCCTGAAGACGGTCCTAGGACTAGGAAACGAAACTTCGAGCAATAAACCTCCCTCACTGGGTCTGGTGTTTACGCTTCTCCGTTCGACATGGATCCCAGACTCCAGATCTTCACATATATTGAACATATATATATGCACTAAAATCACAGTAACCACGTGATTCACAACATATGCAAAAAAATCAGAAAAATAAAAGATTGTTGACCGAAAGTTTTCGTCTATTCAAGACATCTTCAGAGGTACAATACATACAGAGAAACAAGAGCAATATATACATACAGAAAGAGAATAAAGGGAACATGTAAAGGTCCACTGTGACCCGCTCAACACAAATGATCAGGTTACAAGTCTACCAGCGACAATTTTTTGATAATGAAATTATCCAGTTTGTATAATTCCATAATCATATTCATGTTGTTCTGAAAGGTGCTTTTGATATAGTATGATTCAATGATATTCCTTTACATAATATTTTTACTTAAGACAACTTTTTCAGATCTATTCCAATCAATGCAATGATTCAAGTCCCTCGTATACACAAACAACCCGCTTGATATTTGCCATGTTCTGATACTATATTCATGCTGGCTTGTCCTCAGATGTAAATATTTATTAGTTTGGTGGCCCTTAGAGTTTGTTACCCTGAGTTTTTAGAAAATCGGTTAGAAACAAATTATGACATTGGAAGTAAATTAGAATATCCTAAATGTGTAATTGTCAAGGTACAGCAAATAGCAAAGAAATGTTTCTATGGCTTAATTCAAAGATAATATTTCAGTAATAAAAATTATCTCTTCCCTTCCATAAGAATTCAATCAGTCTACCGTATCTTTTTAGCGCTTTTGGTATTCAAGTTGTCTTTAGAAATAACAACACGGTAAAAAACCTATTGATAAAAAAAATTCACCTAGAGTCAGAGAAGGGTGCGTTTATAGCATCCCTTGTACAGACTGGCCAATCTCTACATAGAGATCTTCGAAAGTGTTCTTCTTCCAACTATCAAATCCCCGGGTATGGTATGGTTTAGATACATTGATGATATTTTCACTTTTTGGGAAGAAAGTTGGGGTTCCTTTGATTTTTTTTTTTTTTCTAACCAATTAGCTCCCACTATTAAATCCAAAGTTGAATGGGAAGAAGAGGGTAAGATCCCTTTTTTTTTTTACATTTTAATCATGTGGAATGGGAATAGACTGTCTTTCACGGTTTATAGAAAAAATGCCCAATCAGGCAGTTATCTTAATTTTTTTCAGTCAAATTTTTAGATAATGAATTAGATTCCATCAGGTCCCAACTCACTAAAGTAGCCTCCCCTCCTTGGTTCCTGGATAAAGCCCTCAGCCAAAACAAAAATATTTTTTTCAACACACCCTCCAACACTCACAAACATTTTATCCACACAAATTCCCTTGTTGTCCCCTCTTCTGATTCATTTAACAATGTGACCAAATTTCTTCCCAAGGATACGTTACAGTTAGTTCACAACTACCCGAACACCATTAAGAAAAAAATAGTCAATGTTCATCAAAGGTTGAAAAGAGAACACAATCCAGGTGTTTATTCAATCCCATGTAAGGATTGTGATTTAGCTTACATTGGCCAGACAGAGAGAGACTTGGGGACAAGGATGAACGAACGCAAACGTTCCATCACATACGGGCAAGAGAGTTCAGCAGTGTTCCAACACGCGAGTCAGTTCAGTCACTGTCTCGACTGGGACAAAGCTGCTCTCTTATATATATATCTGATTGTGGGTTCAAGAGGAAGATTGTGGAATACACACTAATAGAATACATACTAAAAAGGAATATCTCAAAGGAACAGTAGTTTCCTGACTTAATTTCAGGAATTTTCATCACCAACATAGTCAACAAGATCTTCCACGCCACCCTACACCTCATGTTGCCTAGTCACTCGAATCAGGGTAGGCGTCCCTGTCCCTCCTTTTTTTTTTTTTTTTTTTTTTTTTTTTTTTTAATGAGGGTACTACTGAAGAGGACTATAGTTTACAGTAGAAATACATAGATTCACAATTTCCGTTTTTTTTTTCTGCTCCGACTGTGGTTTCAATTGTGATATATATTAATGTATAAATGCTCGTGACTGCTACCAGCAGATTATTTACAATATTCATAAATTAAACTGATTATTTACACTTGTGTATTGTATATATCCCACTCCCCACTGACCTCTAAGAGCTTCTTTTTACTTCTTTTTTGTTCCTGTCGATTGTGTATTACCAAACTACACTTCCCTTTGGTGTGTGTGTTTTTGTCTGATGTGGCACGCACGCACGCACACACACGTGTTTCGTTTGTTCCACAGACCGTCGAATAGTTTGTTGGTTTTTGTAAAGACTGCGTGTGTACAGTCGCGATTTAAAGGGTAATCACCATACCCAGGTACAACTTTGCATTTTTTTTTTCGTAATGTTATTTATTTTTATGATAACCATGTTTAAAACATATATTATCTCAAAAGTAGTTTTTGAGGGACTTTTTGACGAAAATATATGTCGTCTGCTAATTTGCATTCTAAAACAGCGTACAGAGCTATGTTGTATTAGTTCTGATGGCGTCACGATGGATACCAACCTAAACCATTTCAATTGCGAAACAGCGAAACAGACGATTCCTTTAGAGATATTAAGAGTTTCCTTTAGAGATATTAAAAGTTTTTCATCGTCTTTTGAGAGTATTCTCGATTCCCTCAATGGATAGAAGGTATACTTATAGGCTATGATTTGGAACCGAAATATCTCCCTGAAGAAGTTTTCATATTGGTGTATCACTGGTGCTTACTGTGTCCATGTTAGTTCTTCACTGCTGTCTCTGGCCACTCAAAGAAGTAAGGTTATACACGTTTCGCATTCAATATTTTTGCAGGGCGCTCCTGGCCTCTTCACTACGAGCCAAATTCTCGCGCACAACATCGGATGCCTAATGTACGATGCATCACACTACTCGCGTTATAAAATATAAAGTCACTGCTGTATTACTCGTTCTCTTTCACTCTGAGTAATAATAAAAGCAGAAAACGTGATCAAACCAGTTCGCAGAATTGGGGTGTCACTCGGCTACAACTACAAAATAAATATAATCAAAACGCTGACGCTGGCATCTTCGTATCCTCGTAACGCCTACGTAGGGGGTCATCGTATCAAAGAGGCTAGACAATTCTGCATCAAGTTCACACTACGCTTCATAGATGCCACAAATTTTGTAATCAATGGTATCTACAATGTAATACAAATATTTTTCAGCTCGGCCCCAGTGTGACAGTATAAGAGTTAATCGCGGTGATTTGTTAATCTAGATAAAAATAATTATTCTTTACACAAGTTAGATACGCTATTTTAGATTGTTTACACATTGTACAAAAACAAAAGCTTCACCACAAGTATCGCTAAGAACATAATAATCCGTTCCAGCAAATTATATTTTTCCTATTTCTATACTGCACAACCTATCTTTCGTCTTGTTTTGTTTTAATCTCCCTCTTTGTTATATTTATCCTGTGTAATTTATTTGTTATTCACTTACTATTTCTCCTATTTTTTCTAAGCTTATTTACCTGGTAAATTTCATAAAAAATCCAAATAGAATATCTCATATTTGCTTTGCATAATGCGTTAAAAAAGGTAATTTAGTATTATTGTAAGAGAATCTAGCACCATCATTTAGCTCCCCGTGTATGTTCTGTATGGTTGTCATAAAATTTCTTCTCCTGCCATTATCTTTTGAATTTTATATGGTAGCATTGTTAGTCTTTCCCTCTTTTCTTTTATTCCCAATCGTGTATTTTCCTCGGTAGTTCTTTCTTCATTTTCATAATTCCTAAAATTCGTATTAGCCTGCGGCACTCGACACGATCATTATTCATCAAACACAATGACGACGCATGAAGAATGAGCAGAATCTCTGACGTCACTGCGAAGCAGGTGGGTCACGGTAGGTTTTATGAGAATGGCTGTAGCAGACGATTTTTTTTTTTTTTTTTTTTGCAGCAGCAGCAGATGGTGTGATTTCAAATTGCAATAGATAAGAAACGAAAGATTTTTTGTGTAACTCATTTAGCCATTATTGACTTTGATAAATACTAGAAATATATTCCAGTAAAATTAAACACCTATAATTTCCAGTGGTTGTATTTTAAAATCTCGACCTGGTTTCTGGGTATCTTTAAACAAAGATGACCTTATTTTGGATTCATTTAATGCATTTATTTATATAATATAAAGTAAATTTGATACTGCATGGAAATAAATCAAATAGTCATCAACAAGCGTTACATTTTACACAGTGGGCAAAATAACAGGATGTTCCACGATTTCTAACAGTAACTATACAGTTGGAATCTAAAGTTCGACAACAACTTAATAGTATCCCTATATGCTCATAGATGGCTCCACACGATACCCAACTTAGTTTTTAAGATATTTTAGTTCAGTCTTAATGCCAAGGTCGTTTTAGATCATTGCATGCAGGTGGCTATGACAACGCCATCTGTTAATAAGGCAGAACCACAACAAAGTTGTCGGAGAACTTTGGATCCTGATGGGATGCCATGCTGAAGGGGGAGGGGTGAGAGGGTGGGGGGGAAGGTCTGTAGCCCTTTCGTTACAGAGGGCGGCGGGAGGGGCTGCCACGGAGATGAAAATAAAAGAAAATTTGTTTATCTGGCCTTAGAAAGACTTGGTATGATGCTTTTCCTTCCTGAAGGGGGGGTTGTATCGAAAGTGAATAGAATAGCCTGGCGACAACGAAAATAAAATAAAAAAGAAAGAAAAGAAAGGACATTTTCGTTTATTGGGAAAGGAGTTTACATATTTGGAGATTGAAATACGACTTCGAGTTTTTCTTTTTTTTGTCTTTCTTTTCTTCTTGTTAAGTTAAATTGCGTTCTTGTTCTTAACCCAGCATTCATACGCGGGTCTACCTGAGGGGAGCAAAACACGGATTTTCCTACAAACACTCGAGGGACCCTGACTTGTGGACGGTCCTCACGCCATTGTCAAAGCAACGGATATAGTTTTGATAATAAAAAAACATGTTACTTTGATTTCCTCACCGCAGACCTTTATTTCTATTATGTCTTTACCCTTGAACGTCTATAGTGGGTTTCATCAGCAGAATAGACTCGCCTGACGACAGCCATAATAAGAGTGTAATAGAGACTCCAATTTTTTTATCGATGTTATGATTTTTTATTAACTCTATAAGTTAAATTCTTCCTTCCATTTCAAACCGTTTCATGCATGTTCGATTTATCTATTTAATTATTTATTTGCTTATTCGTTTATTTTTTTCTAATCCCAAATATGCTTCATTGAAATATTCAAATTAATAATATTCTCATTAAATCATAATCTCCTAGTGTGATAATTTCCACCAGCACTGTACTTTTTTATTGTCTGGTATAGTACAATTCCTCATTGCTGCTAAAGATTACATTCCCAAAAGTTTAAGAACAAGGTTGTTGTTATAGATTGTAGTTTACCAGTAATTCTATCCTTTAAAATCTACTGT
>NC_134814.1:46400718-46403218 GCF_046742065.1 Oratosquilla oratoria | reverse complement strand
GCATGTACAGGAACACACACACACACACACACACACACCACTCAACGGCGCAGTGGCAGCGTTCGCAACCGCTGCTACAGCGGTCCGAGTTCGAATCCCACACAGGGCTGAAATGATTTCAGTATCGCTGCGCTGCGGGTTGTTACTCCAACTCTCGTGGGAGGTGAGTTGTGTGTGTGTGTGTGTAAGGTCACAGCATTACCCATAGATCGGTCATATACGAGCTCTGAGCTCTCCTCCGGGAGGGAAATAGCTGTCGATCATGAGTCCAACACGTGATCCAAAGACCATGGTGAATCACACACACACACACACACACACACACACACACACACACACACACACACACACACACACACACACACACACACACACACACACACACACACACACACACACACACACACCACTCGACGACGCAGTGGTAGCGTTCGCAACCGCTGCATCAGCAATTCGAGTTCGAATCCCGCCTAAGGCTGAAATAATTTCAGTATCGCTGCGCTGCTAGTCGTTACTCCAACTCTCGTGGGAGGAGAGTTGGGTGTGTGTGTGCGTGTAAGGTCACAACGTTGCCCATAGATCGGTCATATATGAGCTCTGGGGGTAGAGACAACTTCGCCAACTATGTAGTTAATGAATGGAATAAACTTCAAGATTCGTTTAGATAAATACTTAAGCAAGATGCTGTAATTTATTTTATATTAATTATTCGTTTGTTTGTTATTATTTGTCTTTTTATTATTATTTGCTTGTTTTTCTTGTTTTATCTGTCGACTGATTATCATTTACTCTTTATCTGTTTTGTTTATTATCTAAGTATACCTATGCACTTATTTGTTTTATCTATTATTATTTGTATTATTATAAAAAAAAATTATCATTATTATATATATATTTTCGTATCCGACCTAGCTATGGAGCAAAAGGTCTCCTGTCGGCATACTCAGCCTTTGTAATCCCTCTGTAGTCCTTTGAGTCCAACACGTGATCCAAGACCATGGTGAATCACACAAACAAGTGAGCGCGCGGCTCACAGTAGTGAAATTCACTGATTTCGCAAACATTGAAAACTTTAGTACTTTCTTATCAAGATGGAAAACCGTTAATAGCTTGTCGTGTGACTTGAAAAGTCTAGTCTGATTCTCTGTAAGAACTGGAATTTGCAACCAAAGTTGATGCCGTGTCGAATTTGCATCTTGAAAAATAATAACGGGCAGGCAGATCCCGACTTTCATTGCCACTGGTTTGGAACGCAAAGAAAACGGATGACCTCTGACGTCATGACGCCGTTGCCTCCGGGCGTGACTGTTTTAAACAGAGCGTTTAGTGAAAATGAGATGAGAACTGCTACTTGACCCCCCTTCTTTTACCCGATTGGAGACAACCAACTTTCATTGGTTGATCCTGGGACGCGTGTGAATTTTTTTTTAAATAGAATAAGCAAATGGATAAGTAGGTAAATAGATGAATAAGCAAACACTTAGATGAATAGAGATGAATATATAGGTTACTAAAGAAACAATGAATATCACATAAATATATAGATGAATAAGCAAATAGTTAAATAGATTTGTAAATAAATCAATAATAAACAAATAATCCAATAAACAAATGAATGCATCAGCAAGTAAATAAATAAATGAAAATAACTTCGGTAGGGATGATTTTTCTCATATATTTGTCTAAATAACGCCAGACGATTCTAGTCAACCTAGGGTAAGATTTCAACTTCAAAATTTCACCACATATTTTGTCCTGATTCACGGTATTCGGTATAATCGAGAAATTATTTTGTGGTCCTCTTGGATTTTGGGGCGGAGAAAGCGTCATGGGTGAGTAAAATGACATACAGAATGATCAGTGACATCATCATCAACGCCTAATATGAAAATGCAGTGAATAAGTGCTCTAAGAAGTGACCAAAATAACAATAAATATACATACATGCATACATACATACATGCATACATACATACATACATACATACATACATACATACATACATACATACATACATATACCAATGACTTTTCCCCATTACTCCACTCCCATTCACTCCTTCCCTCCATCTTGGCTCCTCCTGGATGACAGGTCATCCCTGCACCTCGCCCACTGCCCTGGATCAGAAGCAATACAGCAAGACACAGCACCTCCACAGCAAGGCCGCTTCATTCAATCGGCGACCCCCCACCCCCATCTCCGGGGAGAAATCCCTTCGGACTGCGTCAAAATATCATTCACACATACTCCCTCACTCCCCCATCCCCCACCCACTCCTTTACATGTATCACAGCGTCATCCATACATACACAATTTCCACTCACCCCTATCTCCTATCTTCTCCTTTCCTTCCTTAACAGACATCCCCCTCTTTCCCAAAGGCCCTTTCACCCCGTCCATCCATCTCATCCTTGATCGCCTCATTTTCACTTCTTCCACCTCTGCTTTCCACACCTCTTTTGCTAATCTTTCTTCTCTCATTCTTTTCATGTGACCAAA
>NC_134814.1:46393218-46395718 GCF_046742065.1 Oratosquilla oratoria | reverse complement strand
TTTTTTTTTTTTTTTTTTTTTTTTTTTTTTTTTTTCTCCTTTTTAGGGAGGAAAAATATAATTTTTGTCTCAGCAGAAAAGTTCTCATGAGTGAATAGAATCACCTGGTGGTAACCAGAATACAAGTATAAATCACCATTTGCAGTGGGAAGGGTTAACATTGTCCGGCGTCAAAAGAAGAAACGTGTTGTACTGTATGTGTCAAACAACGACATTGTCACCCGGGAAAGGACCAATGGTGCCCACTTCCAGCAGCAGGAGCTACCTGCGCACTTTGTAAACGCCCTCCTTCCACTTTGTCACCGTTTCTGCATATCATCAGTTGTGTTATATATATATATATATATATATATATATACATATATATATGTATTTACCTATTGTATTTACCTATTGTATTTTACGGGAAAACTATTTTTGAATTCATGTATTGTATTTATATGTTTCTCAGGTGACATATTATTCATAACAATGACATTCCTTCATCCATATCATTAATATATATAGCAAACATTATTGGGGCCATGTATTATATCTATTAGCCTTGAATAGAAACATATTAAATTGGTGACGCATGATCGTCCTATATATAGGTACTATATTTGCTTTTTTCCTGTACATATTCATTTCTATAACCAGTATATATTTTCCATTTTTCAGGTCTTCTGTCTTTTTTCCATCTGGTCCAGGCTTTGTCTCTTTTGTCTTTTAACTACAACTTTTGTTGTAATACATCATTCTTTATATTGATTTCTTTTCATATATTTTTCTTCATTAAGTTCCAGTTCAATCAATATGTGGTCACTTTTACCTATTGGTGTTTTATATTCAATCTTGTCCACTATTCTAGGTTCAGATGTAATTATTAATCATAACTATTCTTCCTCCGTCTTCCATTATTTTAGTTAATGCTATCTTTGTGTCCTCTAACATACTTTTATATTCACTCTCCTCCCATGAGGCTGTTTTCGGAGGCACATAATTGATCACAAATTTTCTGCTCTTCTTATCTCTGTCTTCCACTTCTATCATAATCATCTCTACTGTATTCTTTCCATATATGACACCTTTCACGTTTATATCCTTCTTAGTCAGGAACATAACTCCACCCCCTTGCTTTTTCTCTCTGTTTCTAATCCAATAATTGTATGCATCATGTCCTACACTGTTGGGTGGTAGTGGGCCTTTTAATTTTGTTTCTACAATTCCCATTATGTCCGGTTCTTTTTCTTTCAAATAATCATTCAGCTCATTCAATCCTGTTATTAATCCATCTATATTTGTGTAAGACACTCTTAGTTTTCTGCCACTTCCATTGTGTTCTCTGTTTCCCTTATGTTTTTCTTTTGTATGTCGAACTTCCTTAGTTTCATGTTCACTACTCTCCAATAGAATCTCTCTTTCTCTGACTCCGTTCTGTTCTCGTTTTTTGCCTTAGCTTCCAGTCTTTTCTGCTTTTCTTCCTCTCTTTCCTCTTTATTCATTTCTCTTTTTATCCATATCTTTTTGTATTGTTCACTTGTTGCTAGTTTCCCTGTTTTGGATAAGATATTCTCTGCCGTTGTTTGTGACTTGAATTTAATCTTAATTGGTCTGGTCTTGTCTGTGCTATACTTTCCGAGTCTAAATTTCTCTTCGATTTGTTTCATAATTTCTGGTTCATCTTCCTGAACTGATTCTAGTAATTGGCTTACTTTTTCATTTTCCTCTTTGATTCTTGTGGTTCTATCTGTGTTGTGTTTCTCTTCCATTCCTAATATAATTATACATTTCTTCTTGTCTGCTAAATCCCTTACTATATTCTCCTTTTGTCTCATCACTTTAATAACTGAGTCTTCAGTATGTTCTTTCAATTGCTGTTTGACTATGTCAGTGAATAAAACCTTATTTCCTTCTTGGGTTTTCTTCCAATTTTTACTTTCTTTAGCTATCGTTTCTCTGTTTTCTTTACTATTCTTCTTCAATTCCTCATTCTCCACCTTTACCTCTCTTAACTGTCTTTTTAGGTCTTCTATTTCATCAGTTAAGTTTTTATTCGCCTTTTCCAGTTCTTCCAATCTTTCAACCCTTTGTAAAATGGTGTTCATATGACCTAACCTACTCTCCAAGTCCTCGATCACCTTATCAACCTTCTTCTCTAGTCTTGTCAGTCGGGGGGGGGTTTGTGTCCCCCCCACTCTCTTTAAATCCCTTGAAAATATTCTCATCACTTTCTACTGTATTGTTCCTATCTATACTTCTAATCTTTACATTCTTATTAGACATTCCGTCGTCCTCCAGCTCGTCCTGTGGTCGTTTGTTTACTTTACGGCGGTCTGTTTGGACCAAGTCCTCTACCTCCTCATTACCGTCCATTTTACCAGCAATCCCGCCCCCTCTCTTCCTTACGTAAACACAAATAGGCACTTCTCTTTGCGTTGGGATCCACAATCTTCACTTTTCTTCAGAACGTTCTTCAAGCCGTCAGTTCGTTGAAAGTGTGTGTGTGTGTGTGTGTGTG
>NC_134814.1:46380718-46388218 GCF_046742065.1 Oratosquilla oratoria | reverse complement strand
TCTTCCATCCACTTTAGCAGTTTGCCCTGCATTTCTCCTGCAGTTTCTAATATCTTTAGCAACTTCTTATGCGGCATCTTATCAAAAGCTTTTTTCAGGTCTAGAGATGCACAATCAGCCCATCCATCTCTTTCTTGTATTACATCTATTAGCCTTGAATAGAAACACATTAAGTTTGTAACGCATGATCGTCCTTGTCTAAATCCAAATTGCCTTGAATTTAGTATGTTATTTTTTTCCAGATGCCTTACCCATCTACTTTTGATAATTCTTTCACAAATTTTAGCTATCGTACTTGTAAGAGAGACCGGTCTATAGTTAGTAGGGTCTTCCTTGTTTCCCCCTTTATATATTGGTACTATATGTGCTCTTTTCCAATCTTCTGGAACTTTTCCTTCTTCCAATGAACTGTTTATTAGACTATGTATTTTGTCTGTTAGTTCATTCCTGCATTCTCTCAAAATCCAGTTTGCCTTTTAATCTGGTCCATGCGATTTTCTGAGATCGAGATTACTCAAGTGATTCGTTATTTCATTCCTTGATACTTCTATCTCTTTCATAGGGGGGACTTTCTCCTCCCACTCGATATCTCTGAGTTGTATGTTCTCCCTCGTAAACACCGATTTAAAATGCTTGTTCATAATTTCTGCCATCTCTATTTCCTGTGTGTATTCAACTCCTTCTTGTGGTAGTTTTTTCTAATTCTTGCTTGTTTTTCAGTTTGTTTACAAATCTACAAAATAGTTTTTGTTGATCTTTACATTTTTCTATGACATCATTTTCGTATTTTCTCTTTTCGTCTCTGCACACTTGTATTTATTCATTTCTATAACTAGTATATATTTTCAATTTTTCAGGTCTATTGTCTTTTTTCCATTTTATCCAAGCTTTATCCCTTTTGTCTTTTAATTCCCTACATCTTTTGTTGTACCAACACTTTATATACTCTTTTTCTTGTTTTTGTCTTGGAACATACTTTTCCACTCTTTTTTTTTTATAAATTTTTGTCAAAATACTCCATTTCTCTTCTACTGTTGTTTCCTCCTTATGTATTCTTTCCCAGTCTGTTTTTTGTTTTTTTATTAGTCTCTTACCTTATAAAAAAAAATTCATACATCAATCTTCCCTTTCTATGTTGTTCGCTTTTTTAATGTACTTTTCCTCATTTAGTTCCAGTTCAACCAATATTTGGTCTATTTTACTTATTGGCCTCTTATATTTAATCTTGTCCACTATTTCGGGTTCTGATGTGATTATTAGGTCCAGTCTCGATGGTTCTTTCTCATTTCATACCTAGTATTCTCTTGTATTCATTGCGTTATTGTATGTTGTATAATCATATCAAGTAGTACATTTCTCCATAGGTCGTCTCCACCTTTCACTGTCATCTCTTCCCAGCAGATTTCTTTACAATTAAAATCACCCATCATAACTATTCTTCCTCCATCTTCCATTATTGTATTTGGTGTATTCCATGTGTTTTCTAACATATTTTTGGTTTCTCTCTCTTCCCACGAAGCCGTTTTAGGAGGCACATGATTTACTACAAACTTCCTGCTCTTCCCATCCTTGTCCTCCATTTCCATTATAATCATCTCTATTTTTTCCATATGTAACATTCCTCACATTTATATCCTTCTTAGTCAGAAACATAACTCCACCCCCTTGTTTTACTCCTTTGTTTTTAATCCAACAATTATATGCACTATGTCGTACACTGTTAGGTGGTAGTGGACCTTTCATTTTTGTCTCTACAATTCCCATTATGTCCGGTTCTTTTTCCTTCAGGTAATCATTCAGTTCGTTCAAGCCTGCTATTAATCCATTTATATTTGTGTAAGACATCTTTAATTTTCTGCTACTTTCATCGTGTTTTCTGTTTCCCTTCCGTTTTTATTTGATATGAACCATTTTCTCACTTTCATATTCACTACTTTCCAATAGAATTTCTCTTTGTCTGTCTCTGCTCTTTTCTCACTTTTTTCCTTGGCTTCTTGTCTTTTTGCTTTCTCATCCTCTCTTTCCTCTTTATTCATTTCTCTTTTTATCCATACCTGTTTGTATCGATCACTGTCTGCTAGTTTCTCTGTTTTAGCTAAGATATTCTCTGTTGTTGTTTGTGACCTGAATTTGATCTTAATTGGTCTGGTCTTATCTGTATTGTATTTCTCTAGTCTATATATTTCTTCTGTTTCTTTCTCTGTTTCTGTTCCATCTTCTTGAACTACTTCCAATATATTATTTACTTTCTCCTTCTCCTCCTTTATTCTTGTAGTCCAATTTGTATTATACTTCTCTTCCATCCCCAATATAATAAATACATTTCTCACTATATTCTCCTTCTCTCTCATCACTTTAATAACTGTATCTTTAGTTTGATCTTTCATCTGCTGTGCCACTATATCCTTAAATACAATTTTGTTATTCTCTTGGACTTTTTTTCAACCCTGTACTTCTTCTGTTATGGACTCTTTATTCTCTTTATTATTCCTCTTTAATTCCTCATTCTCATCTTTTACTTCTTTTAACTGTCTTTCTAATTCTTCTATTTCTTTAGTTAGGGTTTGGTTCTCCTTCTTTACCTCTTCTGATTTATCAACTCACTGCGCAATCCGTGTAAGTTGACCGAACCTACTCTCCCAATGTTCGGTCATTTTCTCTAGTTTTTCTTCTAGATTTGCTAATCGGGGGAGGTTGACATCTCCCCCCCTCATTAAATCCATAGAAATTATTATTTTCACTTACCATTGTGTTGTTCTTATCTATATTTCTAACCTTAATGCTTTTACTGATATTTTTGATTTCCCCTACTTCATCAGCAGACCTCTTGTTTACATTTTTCCTGCCGTCAGGGAGATCCCGTTCGTCTCCCTCCTCATTTCCTTCCATTTCCCTCAGTAACCCCTCCCTTTCTCTTTTTTCATCATTTTCCCACTGCACCACGAGCTTTCCCCTTCCCTACTAATACAAAAAGGTACTCACTCGTTATTGAGATCCACGAAAATTTCACTACTTCTCCGGAGCTCCAATCTTCGCCGTGAATCCGTGCACGTGTGTATGTGTGTGTGTGTATGTGTATGCGTGTGTGTGTATGTGTGTGTGTGTGTGTGTGTGTGTGTGTGTGTGTGTGTGTGTGTGTGTGTGTGTGTGTGTGTGTGTGTGTGTGTGTGTATTTACCTAGTTGTATTTACCTAGTTGTATTTTACGGGAAGGGGAGCTATGCTCGTAGGGTCCCGTCTTCATATCTCATTTTATCTAAACTATTTTTAAATTCATGTATTGTTTTTGCACACACCACTTTCTCATCTAACTTGTTCCAACTGTCTATTACTCTGTGAGGAAAGCTGTTCTTTTTCAAATCTCTTCTATAGCTGTCTTTTTTTATTTTCTTTCCGTGTCCTCTAGTATTTCTGTCATCCCATTTTATCAGATTCTCTCTGTCAGTAATTTCTATGCCTTTCATGATTCTGTAAATAGCTATCAAATCTCTTCTCTCTCTCTTCTTTGCTCTAGTGTCTGTAGTTCAAGTTTTTCTAGTCTCTCTTCATATGATAGTTTTGAGAGTGTTGGTGCCAATTTTGTAATTGCTCTTTGTATTCTTTTAAGTTTTTTTATACATTTTTTTGTACTTGGTGACCATATCGTTGCTGCATATTCCAATCTTGGTCTTATCAGGGTGATTAGGATTTTCTTCACCATTTCTTCATCCAGGTATGTAAATGCAACTTTGATTGTTCTTATTAGGTTATAAGTTTCTCCAAAAATCTTATTTATATGTTTCTCAGGTGACATATTATTCATAACAATGACTCCCAGGTCCTTCTCATTTTCTACTTTTTTTATTCCTTCTTCTCCCAATTTATATGCTCCTGTTATTCTGTTTTTGCTTTTTCCAAATTCCATTATACTACACATTTTTGTATTGAACTCCATCTCCCACTTCCTACTCCATTCTTGTACTTTATTTAGATCTCTCTGTAGTGATTCACAATCTTCTTCAGTTTTCACTCTTTTCAGTAGTTTTGCATCATCTGCAAAGAAGCTCATATAGCTTTCAATTCCTTCATCCATATCATTAATATATATAGCAAACATTATTGGGGCCAGAACTGTTCCCTGCGGAACACCGCTTATTACTTCATCCCATTTTGAGTGCTGGTTTCTTATCACTACTCTCATTTTTCTTTCTTGCAAAAAGTCCTCCATCCAATTTAGTAGTTTGCCCTGTATTCCTCCTTCAGTTTCTAATTTCTTAAGCAACTTCTTATGTGGTACTTTGTCAAAAGCTTTCTTTAGATCTAAAAATGTACAGTCCGCCCATCCATCTCTTTCTTGTATTATATCTATTAGCCTTGAATAGAAACATATCAAATTGGTGACGCATGATCGTCCTTGTCTGAATCCAAATTGCCTTGGATTTAACACAGTTTTTTTCTAAATGTTTTACCCATCTACTTTTGATAATTCTTTCACAAATTTTTGCTATTGTACTTGTTAGAGAGACTGGTCTATAGTTGGTAGGTTCTTCTTTATTTCCTCCTTTATATATAGGTACTATATTTGCTTTTTTCCAATCTTCTGGAACTTTTCCTTCTTTCAAGGAACTATTTAGTATGCTATGTATTTTGTCTGCCAGTTCATTCCTGCATTCTTTCAGTATCCAGTTTGCTATTTCATCTGGTCCATGCGATTTTCTGACATCAAGATTACTTAAGTGTGTTAATATTTCATTCTTTGTTACTTCTATTTCTTCCATAGGGGGGACTTTCTCTTTCCATTCGTTCTCTTCAGGTTGTATGTTCTCCCTTGTAAACACTGATTTAAAATGTTTGTTCATAATTTCTGCCATTTCCATTTCCTCAGTGTATTCAACTCCCTCCTGTCTTAATTTCTCCAAGTCTTGTTTGTTTTTCAGTTTATTGTTTACAAATCTGTAGAATAGTTTTAGTTGATCTTTACACTTTTCTATGATATCTTTTTCATATTTTCTCTTTTCCTCTCTGCACATTTGTACATATTCATTTCTATAACAGGTATATATTTTCCATTTTTCAGGTCTTCTGTCTTTTTTCCATCTGGTCCAGGCTTTGTCTCTTTTGTCTTTTAACTCCCTACAGCTTTTGTTGTACCAGCATTTTACATATTCTTTTTCTTATTTTTGTCTTGGGACATACTTTTCCACTCCTTTTTTGTAAATTTTTGTCAAAATATTCCATTTCTCTTCTACTGTTGTTTCTTCTTTGTATATTTCTTCCCAGTTTTCCTTTTGAAAGAATTCTCTTATTTTATCAAAGTTTGTTTTTTCATACATCATTCTTCCTTTTCTGTATTGTTCATTTCTTTTCATATATTTTTCTTCATTAAGTTCCAGTTCAATCAATATGTGGTCACTTTTACTTATTGGTGTTTTATATTCAATTTTGTCCACTATTCTAGGTTCGGATGTAATTACTAGGTCTAGTCTCGATGGCTCTTCTTCATTTCTATACCTAGTGTTCTCCTGTATCCATTGTGTCATTGTATGGTCAGTAACCATCTCAAGTAGAGCGTTTCCCCATGAGCCGTCTCCACCCTTTACTGTCATTTCTTCCCAGCAGATTTCTTTGCAATTAAAGTCGCCCATCATAACTATTTTTCCTCCCTCTTCCATTATCTTGTTTAATGTTATCTTTGTGTCCTCTAACATACTTTTATGTTCACTCTCTTCCCATGAGGCTGTTTTTGGGGGCACATAATTTATCACAAACTTTCTGTTCTTCTTATCTCTGTCTTCTACTTCCATCATTATCATCTCTACTGTATTCTTTCCATATGTGACACACTTCACGTTTATATCCTTCTTAGTCAGGAACATAACTCCACCCCCTTCCTTTTTCACTCTGTTTCTAATCCAATAATTATATGCATCATGTCCTACACTGTTGGGTGGTAGTGGACCTTTTAATTTTGTTTCTACAATTCCCATTATGTCTGGTTCTTTTTCTTTCAAATAATCATTCAGCTCATTCAATCCTGTTATTAATCCATCTATATTTGTGTAAGACACTCTTAGTTTTCTGCCACTTCCATTGTGTTCTCTGTTTCCCTTTTGTTTTTCTCTTGTATGTCGACTTTCTTTAGTTTCATATTCACTACTCTCCAATAGAATCTCTCTTTTTCTGACTCCGTTCTTATCTCGTTTTTTTCCTTTGCTTCAAGTCTTTTCTGTTTTTCTTCCTCTCTTTCCTCTTTATTCATTTCCCCCCCCTTTTTATCCATACCTTTTTATATTGTTCAGTTGTTGCTAGTTTCCCTGTTTTGGATAAGATATTCTCAGCCGTAGTTTGTGACCTGAATTTAATCTTAATTGGTCTGGTCTTGTCTGTACTATATTTCCCTAGCCTGAATTTCTCTTCGATTTGTTTCATTATTTCTGGTTCATCTTCCTGAACTAATTCTAGTAAATTTCTTACTTTTTCATTTTCCTCTTTGATTCTTGTGGTTCTATCTGGGTTATGTTTCTCTTCCATTCCTAATATAATTATACATTTCTTTTTGTCTGCTAAGTCTCTTACTATATTCTCCTTCTGTCTCATCACTTTAATAACTGAGTTTTCAGTTTGTTCATTCATTTGCTGTCTGATTATGTCAGTGAATGCAACTTTGCTATTTTCTTGAATTTTTTTCCAACCCTCCTTGTTCTCCTTATTATTCTCCTTTAAGACTTTATTCTCATCTTTTACTTCTTTTAACTGTTTTTTTAATTCTTCAATTTCCTTAGTTAAGTTTTTGTTCGCCTTCTCTAGTTCTTCCAATTTTTCAACTCTGCGTATAATATTGTTAACATGACCGAACCTACGCTCCAAGTCCTCGATCATCTTATCGACCTTCTCTTCTAGTCTTGTCAGTCGGGGGGTGGGGGGGGGGGGTTGTGTCCCCCCCACCCTCTTTAAATCCCTGGAAAATATTCTCATCACTTTCTACTGTATTGCTCTTATCTATACTTCTAATCTTTACATTTTTATTAGACATTTCATCGTCGCTCAGCTGGTCGGGGGGCCTTTTGTTTACCTTTCGCCTGTCTGCCTGGGCCAAGTCTACTCCTTCCTCATTTCCTTCCATTTCCCTCAGTAATCCCTCCCCTTTTCCTCTTTCCCTACTTTCCTACCACTCCACGAGCAATTTCCCCCCCACCCTGTAAAAACAATAGGCACTTCTCTTTGCGTTGGGATCCACAAAACTTCAATTTTCTTCAGAACGTCTTCTAAGCCGTCCATTCGTTGAAGTGTGTGTGTGTGTGTATGTGTGTGTGTGTATGTGTGTACATGTGTATATATGTCATAATCCACCAAACGAGAAAAATAGTAACAGCGTAGAAGTAAGTAGGGCCATCTTCGCCAACCGCGTTATCGAGGTAAGGGAACAAGCATCCCGTGCGATGGCAGTAACGCATTTCAATCTTATAAACCCATGAAGAACCAATTGGCTGCTTTATCAAATGTTTTAGCTAAGTCCAGACGA
>NC_134814.1:46368218-46370718 GCF_046742065.1 Oratosquilla oratoria | reverse complement strand
CTAGTATGGATGAAATTCTGATCGATCGAGACCCTATGGAAACCAGAGTTCCCCTGCCATATCACTAAATCTATTTTGTAATGCTCAGAAAAAATATCTACGACACAGACCAATTGTCGACAAAGGACACCACGGCAGAAATAAATAAATGAATGGATAAATGAATAAGTAAATAAGTAGGTCAGTAACTAATAGAGTAAGCAAGTAAATCAATAGGCTAAAATCGCTTGTTGATGAATTAGTTTATATGAATAAGTAAATGCAATAAACAAATGAATAAACGAAATGACGTCTGCACTACGTAAACGCTCATGGAGAAATACCGCCACGAATATTGGGTGTGATACAACCTGTCTGTGTCATACTGCCAATACCTCTGGGTTTATTTATGGTGTGTGTGTGTAACGTGTTCTCATTACAGCACCGTTATGTGACTCAAACAATTGTATGAAGTTATGACTCGAACACTCTGAGAAGCGTTGGAATCGTAGCAACAACAAAGGACCCAAACGTCATGTAAACAAACAGATCGGTTTCATTGCAGTGGCGACATTGACAGCTAACACGCCGTGACAGTACCGCGTGTTACATTGTACATTAAACGCGTGGGATTGCAATTATACGACAGTTTAAATGCCGGAGAAGTTTGTGGATCTGCTGGTTCTCAGGTAGACAAATACGTCCGAGACCTTTACGCCCTCGTAAGAGAACAGATCAAGGGAGGGAGGGCAGATCAACCGCGGCCGACGCGACCGAGTCACGCCGCCCAAAAAGCTTCGATAACAATGCCTCCGCCGGTCGCCTCTCCGCTTCCACGGCCTTCGTCGGCAGCCAGGCGGGGGCTTCGTTACGTATAAAGGCGGAGCCGGCCGGATCCACCGTCAGTCTTATCTGGAGTTCGTCTCACAGCGTCATGGCTTATATCGTGGTGCGATTTCTCTGCTTCTCGATCGTTCATTTCAGTTGTCCCATTTGAGGACAAACCCGTAAACCAGCAACAGGACAGGACAGTATCTAGATATTTAGACAATTAATCTAGCGAGAGTATTTCATACATGCATACCAGTATCTAGGACCTAGTTTGACAACAGTAATAATCTTGTATACTTCTTTAGTTCTATTCATCGTAATTGTATGCATTTACAAATATAACACATACACACACAAATATGTAACATACACATAATATAACATACGCACGAGCGTCTTGCTAGTTTAGTGGTTAGTGTCGTGACCTATCACACTTGTGGTCCGAGATCGAACCCTGCATAGGATTAGAAAGCTTCACTAACACCTCAAGCCGTTACTGTAACGGGGGGGGGGGGGGTCACAACATTGTCCATACGAGCTCATAGAACTCACTCTGGAGGGATATAGTTGTTGTTCAAGAGTCAAGCACGTGATCTAAGATCATGAATCTTTATGTCTTTCTCATACACACGTGTGCACATATACACAAACACACACACACACACATACACAAGCACGCACACGCGCGCGATCAAACACAAGCACATACACTTTCATGTACGCATGTATATGTGTACACAATTATGCATGCATGTCCACTCTTTCTCGCACGCATGCGCGGTCACACATACACACAGACACACACGTACACACACACACAAACACACACATGCATACATACGCACGCACACACATACACACGTACATAAATATACACACACATATATATATATATATACATACACACGCAACCTCGGTGAATTCATTCCTCTCAAAAGGAGGGGTTGCCTTCCCACTCACCCTGTTAGGAGAGTCAGTTTCTCCGTTCCACCATGGATGCGGAAGGAAAGGGGTAACGCCTCGCCATCCAATAGAAGAAACTAAATTGCTTTTCCGATGTCTCCCAACCCGAATTTCCCTCATGGAAATTGTCAGAAAAAATCACCACATTTAATCTGGCTGTCTGTAACACAGAAAAAATAAGATAAGACATCAGCCATAGTAGAGACACATAAACTGCCTCGTCTGCCTCCACATACGTTTTACATACATTTATGTATATGCATGTGCACATATGTATGTGTATATATATATGTTTGTGTATATATATATATATATATACATGTATATATGTGTGTGTGTTTGTGTGCATAGGTAATGTACATAATTTGTGCATGGCACTGTGTATAAACGTGCACATTATTGTTGGTACGAATGGATACACATGTTCTGAGTATGCCCAGCTTATATAAGCTCGATAGAAGTATCCATTGTGTCAAAATTGACATTTTTGGTGACGCTAGTGCCGCTTGACGGCTGAACGCTGGTTCTAAGTCCAGTTTTATTACTGACTGAGGTCTGGCACTCCTTGCCATAGATTTAAACTTGTTTATGCATGTACCAGTGCTAATGTGTGTGCATCTGATATGCTGATTTTGTTCCAGGATGCGTGGATGGACATATTTCATCTGTCAATTTATATATATATATATATATATATATATATATATATATATATATATATATATAT
>NC_134814.1:46363218-46365718 GCF_046742065.1 Oratosquilla oratoria | reverse complement strand
GCTTCACACGCGAAGTCTTCGAGGCCACAAAGAACCACCTGCAGATGTACGACATCATCAACAGGTTGAACAGCCTGACTTCGACTCCACCTCCAGTAGTAGAGACTCCAGCTCCTACGACCCCAGCCCCGCAACCCAAGCTTCAACAACCGGTAGGATACGACAGTTTTCATATTTCTCTCCAAGACACGTACAGTGTTGGAGCAACATAACGTGTTTTGTGTGTGTGTGTGTGTGTGTGTGTGTGTGTGTGTGTGTGTGTGTGTGTGTGTGTGTGTGTGTGTGTGTGTGTGTGTGTGTGTGTGTGTGTGTGTGTGTGTGTGTGTGTGTGTGTGTGTGTGTGTGTGTGTATTTACCTAATTGTATCTTACGGGAAGGGGAGCTACGCTCATGATATCCCGTCTCTGTATATTATTATGTCTAATTTGCTCTTAAATTCGTGTATTGTTTTTGCACTCACCATTGTTTCGTCTAGTATATTCCATACATTCACCACTCTGTGGGGAAAGCTGTTCTTTTACAGGTCTCTTCTATAACTGTCCTTTTAAGCTTCCTTCCATGTCTTCTTGTGTTTCTTTTATCCCAATTTAGTAAGTCTTCTCTATCAAGGACTTCTATACTTCTCATAATTCTCTAGATGGTCAACTAGTCACCTCTTTCTCTCCTTTGTTCCAGAGTCGGTAATTCTAATTTTGATTATCTGTCTTCATATGACAGTTTTGATAGTGTTGGGGCCATCTTCGTAGTTACTCTCTGGATTCTCTCAATTCTTCTTATATTCTTTTTAATACTGGGTGACCATATTGTCGCTACATACTCCAATTTTTACCATTTCTTCATCCAAATAAGTAAAAGCCACTTTTATTGAGCTTGACGGGACAGAGAGAGGGGGTCGCCGATTTAATGAAGCGGCCTTGCTGTGGATGTGTTGTGTCTTGTGACACCGTTTCTGACCCAGTGCAGTGGACAAGATGCAGGGATGACCCGTCATCCAGGTGGTGCCAAGATAAGAGGGAGGGAAGAGAGTAGAGGGGAGTGGAGTATGTAGGGGATGGAATGGGTGGGAGTGGTTTCTATGTCTGTTTTTTGGCTACCTCCCATGTAAAAGGAAAAAAGCCTTTGGTATATGTATGTATAGCAAGTTGTAGGTTTCACTGACAATTTTGTTTATCTGTTTGTCCACTTACCACTTTTAACTTCATTCCCAAACCCTGTTCAGATCTCTTTGCAGTGAGTCACAATCCGATTCAGTACTCACTCTCTTTAACAGTTTTGTGTCATCTAGAAAGAAGTTCATGTAATATTCCGCACCCTCGTCCATGTCATTCACATAAATAGCAAACATAATTGGAGTCAATTGTGATCCTTGTGAAACTCCACTAATCACATATTCCCAAGTAGAACTCTTATCTCTGAGCACTACCCTCATTTTTCTTCCATGCAAAAAGTCCTCCATACATTTCAGTAGTTTACCTTGTATCCCTCCTATGGTTTCCAGTTTTCTTAATAGTTTTTGTTGCGGGAATTTGTCAACAGCTTTTTGTAGATCTAGGAAAGCACAATGAGTCCATTCGCCTCTTTCCTGTATTATATCTAGTAGTCTTGAGTAAAAACAGTTCGAATTTGTGTCACATGATCTTCCCTATCTAGATACGAATTATCTCGGATTTAGTATATTGTTCTCCTCCAGATGTTTTATCTATCTACTTTGGATAACTTTTTTACAAATCGTGTGTGTGTGTGTGTGTGTGTGTGTGTGTGTGTGTGTGTGTGTGTGTGTGTGTGTGTGTGTGTGTGTGAGCGCACGCGTATTGGTGACCGTCTGTTAAAGATTGCGAATCAGGAAAACAATACTCTTTATCCCTCGTCTAGGTGGCAGCACCCTCTGCGCAGAACCCCGTCGTCCTGCTCCCACCCCACCTGCAACCCGTTTACACACAGAGCCTCAGCTTTGGCAACCATGACCACCAGTTCGGCCAGGCAGCGACCAACCTCTACTCCTTCTTCCTGAACAAGGCCACACCTCAGGGGCCTGCTGCCGGACCGGGAGCAGGACCAGGAGCAGGACCAGGAGCAGGACCAGGAGCAGGACCAGGAGCCGGGGCCGGGGTCGGAATCGTGCAGGGGTAGGCTTGGCTCCCGACACCCCACCGACTGCCACGATTGTACCATCGAGGAGCCTCCCGACGACACAACGCCCTCCTTTCCCGAAGCCAAATTCGAAGCGGGTATTCGTACCCTCCCCATCTACCCACAGACTTAGCTTCTTCACACTCTTCGCTTTCTACCCCCCTCCTGCGTGTTTGCAGGTATCTTTCCTCTTCCACGACTTTTTTCCTTCGATGGCACGTAACACTCAACGTTTTATTCATACTTCAGTACTCCTTTCCGCCCTGTGTTTATTTATTTATGAGGCACAATCCTTCTTGAGCATTGACTAGAAGAAAAATGCTCGTGAACAGGATTGCCACGAGTCCACAAATCCACGAACACAGATCTC
>NC_134814.1:46280718-46360718 GCF_046742065.1 Oratosquilla oratoria | reverse complement strand
TTTGTCTGGAAGCCAAGGGGGTGGGATTTTGTCTGGAAGCCAAGGGGGTGGGATTTTGTCTGGAAGCCAAGGGGGTGGGATTTTGTCTAGGAGCCAAGAGGGTGGGATTTTGTCTGGGGTTCAAGAGGGTGGGATTTTGTCTGGGAGTCAAGAGGGTGGGATTTTGTCTGGGAGCCAAGAGGGTGGGATTTTGTCCGGGAGCCAAGGGGGTGGTATTTTGTCTAGAAGCTCTGGCCTGATTTGCTGCTGCTCTGGTTACTGGTCCTAGGCGCTGATTAACTAGCTGGACATGTTTCATTTGTTCGCGGGGCTGCTGCTGTCTAAGGGCTTGTTGTTCCTGGAGGGGGTTATTCTTTACAGGGCGCGCGGAAGGGAGAATAAAATCGGCAGCTTGCTGTATGTTGATGGTAGGGCGCTGGCAAGTAATGGATACTGCTTCTGCAATCTGCAGCTTCCTGAAGGCAGACTCCTTGTGAAGAATGTCCGTTTGGTCTAGCAGCTTCTGTAGAGGAGGCTTCATGTTGTGTGTTTCAGTGAAATGCTGGAAAATTGATCCCTGGTTTCTATGGGATTGTAGGCGACGCCGCAGTGTAGAGGAGGTCCTGCCAATGTATGTGCTGGAGCCGTCGCAGCGGCCCTCCTGACATGAAAATTTGTATACAACATTGGTGGTAGCCTCTCTCGGGACCCTGGGCGCCGTGCTATTCCTCATAATCAGGGAACTAATGAGGTTAGGTTTGCAGAGTATTCTCAAGTCTATGATGGCATTTCTGTTGGTTGGGGTGACTCCTCTCTTGATGATATTCTCCAGATTAAAGAATACAGTCTTGAAGATTGTTAAAGCAACTAGTGCAGTTGATTTCAACCAGAATTGTCTTAGAGAAAACCTGTGCCCCAGAAATATATATATATATATATATATATATATATATATATATATATATATATATGTATATACATACATACATGTACATACTGTATATACATAACCATGCACACGGCATATACATATTTACATACATCATACATACAGTACATGCGGAGTTACATACACATATACATACATACCTACAATGTATATATTTACAAATAGACATATATCATTCATAATGTACATACATATGCATACATACATACAATGTATATATTTACTAATAGACATATATCATTCATAATGTACATACACATGTACACATTCATATAATAAACATACATCATTCATACTATA
Organism: Oratosquilla oratoria; assembly: GCF_046742065.1. Classification (NCBI taxonomy): domain Eukaryota; kingdom Metazoa; phylum Arthropoda; class Malacostraca; order Stomatopoda; family Squillidae; genus Oratosquilla; species Oratosquilla oratoria. The sequence goes on along the minus strand of NC_134814.1, from coordinate 46,359,490 downwards.
CATACAGTGGTCACTCTTACATACATACATACATACATACATATATACATACATACATACAGACATACTTACGTACATATACACACACATTACATTACTCACACTTCTACCAGCAAGATGAGGGACCTGGCACTAAGAGCTAGTGACTTGGCACCTCTCGTAATGCTGACAAAACACGTTTACAATGGGCCAGGAAGCCGAGGGAAATGTCGACTAAACAATGACGTGCAAAACAAGCACTCGTTACACCGCCGAGAATTCGGGATTAGCCGGCATTCTTTTGTTTTTGATCGCTTTGTTTATGTTCTCCCGTCTTCCATAAAGAATCACTGCGCTCGATAATTGAGGAAAATAGTTCTCAATTCTTATTTTTTATTTGTATCGCATAGCTGACTTTCATTTGAATGTTTATATTAATGATATGTAATTTCAAGTTATTTACCATATACCTATATTTTGAGTAGAATTTTTTTTTATATCTTTGAAGTCTTCAGTTGTAAAATTTGCACCTCCTTTTCATGTTAGATTTCAACTTCTACTGCAGGGATGACCCGTCATCTAGGAGGAGCCAAGAAAAAAAGAGGGAGGGAGGGGTGTTGAATGTGAGTGTTTTTTTTTTTTGTTTTTTTTTGGGGGGGGGGGAAGTGAAGTATCACTCCCACGGGCTTTGTTTGAGGCCGTGGGGGTGAAATGAGGGGGAGTGGATTTATGCCTTTGACTACCTCCTTCGCTTGGTGTATGTATGTATGTACTGCCATTTATTTAGGTTGTAGGCTATGACGTTCTTCATACTTATAGTTGCCAATTTCATTCACCTGAAGGGGTATTACTGTAACGAAAGGGTCAATGGAGTTGTGAACAATTTGGAGGTAGATGAAGAGGTTTCAGGAGCAATACGGACGCAAATGCGTTAACTCAGTGGTTCCCAAACTATCTTACCTGACGCCCCCTTTTTGCTTCCAGTAGACCCGCACGCCCCCACTCCTTCTTTTGTTCATGTGAAATGATTCTTGCATTTATTTCTTAGCATTGTTCAGGAAAACAGATTTCTGTTTGTATTAGATTTTAATAATGAAAGCCACTCAAACAAATAATAGTACATTCCAGAGACATTTTTCTAAGTAACTAAAAACGAAACATTTGGTTCAAAGGGAGCGAAAAAAAAAAGTTTGAACATTAGCAAATTGGCAAAATTGACTTACAAATTAAAGAATAGATAATTTGAAAATATAGCATATAATATTTGTAAAGACTCGTGAAATTAAGGCACAATTTATGAGCTAATTTAGTGAGATGGATGCTACTGCTTCTCCTCACAAGATTAGAACTTCTAGGATTGAAGTATTGGGACTTTGTGACGAGTCCCTCACTGACGTCAGTGTGGTTGGTATCGGTGACGTGTCCAAAACGTGTAAGGAGAACTAGCTTAATAGAAAACGGGTTGGAGTGACTGCTATAATTATACTTTGCATGTATGTAATGGCAGATATTTATTCTTTGAATGATTTTATTATTCTAATTAAACAAATATTTTTGAGCAGATGACTTCACGCCTCCCTAGGGGGGCGCGCCCCCTAGTTTGGGAACCACTGCGTTATCAGATGCAGCTTCAACCCGTTTACGCTCCAACTCTCCTCAACTAAATAAAGTCATCAGGCATTTGTTGGAATAAGATATATTAAGGTCAACACGATTACATTAAAACTAAGTAATTTTCCTGTATCTAATTACGAATAACTTTATGGAAAATATATCGATCAAGACTGTGAGAATAAACACCTTGTGAGATCGAAACCTTTATTGGTACTACGTTTCGCTTGTTACAGCTTTTTGAAAAAGCTGTAACAAGCGAAACATAGTACCAATAAAGGTTTCAATCTCACAAGGTGTTTATTCTCACAGTCTTGTCGGCTTTTGCCATTGTGATTCATATCGATCAAGAAACGACATTTTACCGACATTTTGTACCTTTAGATGAATTAAATTGTCGTTAGCCACAATATAATATTTCAGGGAGTTATAAAGTCTGATAAGATAGGGAATATCAAGGAATATCAAACACGATAAGGAATGGTATGTTTTGTTTCATAAGATAATAATGAAATATTTGCAGAAACAAATTCAACTTTTATTTTAAGGCTGTCCTTTCCCGTGTCGCCTTCAAAGATTTGTTGGAAAATTCATAATTTGGTTTCTTTGGGTGGTGCTACTGACAAATAGCCTTTGGTGCATTCTCTAAGTTTTATTTGTAGTCAGTCGTGTGATTTGGTACGAAAAACGTCATACGTCAATTCAAGACTTGCCACATACACACCCTCCTCCCTCTCTCACTATCGATCATCTATATATATATATGAGAAAGATGGAAGGGGGAAACACGGATCTTGATCCGATTATTGAGTTTTTCCTGGCCGGTTTCGCTTTACTAGCTTCATCATTCCTCTGAAGAAGCTGCTATAAAGCGAAACTGGTCAGGAATAAACTCAATAATTGGATCAACATCCGTGTTTCCCCCTTCCACCTTTCTCAAAATTGTCCCAATATCTCAACTAAATATATGTATATATATATATATATATATATATATATATATATATATATATATATATATATATATATATATATATATATATATATATATATATATATTACCTGTTGCCTATGCATCTACTTAGACCTATTATATTTACAAAAATAGCCATGTATGGAGTCAGCCCCTAACCCGTATGACACCATCGCAACGAATATGTTCTTTTGTATTCAGTTATTGCTTTGCTGAGTCTCACTTGCAATTTTATGTACTCATACTCGTACTCGGGGTACGGTACGATTCAGCGCCGTCGTTTCAGCGCCGCCATTTCAGCGCCAGACTATTCAGCGCTTGTCCGCTTCTCATTAGCCATAATAAGTGTCTTTGCTGTTCGTATAATCTTTGGATGAAGGAGGAAACAAGATGCAAACAGTTTACCCATTAATGACAACATAGGTATGACGTTTGACATTTATAGAGAGCAATTGTTTGTCTTAATAGAACGGAACAGCTGATGTCTCAATGTTTACATATTAGGGAAATATTTACCATCTTTGTAGATATTAGAAATTATCTTAGATACTATATGTATATCATACTAAACCACTAAACAACTACTAAACAAAAGGTGGGAAAAAGAGGAGCAGATTTTTCCATTTCAGCGCCAGACTATTCAGCTTACCAGCAACAGACGGTGCTAGCTGGGTGTGGAACGCTACTTGCCTGCCTGCTCCTGCCTGCTCTTGCCGGTTCATGCCTACTTGCCTGTTCCTGCCTCTGCCTGCCTGCTTTTCACATCTTTATTGTTCGCTTTTGGAGCTGACGCCTGCTATTTTGATTTCTGTTAGACCCAGAATTTCAAAGTTTATCCCATGGCGCAATCAGTGCAAAGAAATAGAGGAAGAGTGAAATTCTCTCATGAAGGATATCTGTATCGATTTGATCTTAGTCAGAGAATGATGTCAAGTTTTGGCGATGCTATAAAGATGGAAGATGCAAAGCCAGAATTCATACATTAGAGGAAACCGTAATTAAGAAGATTAACGAACATACCCATCCCCCATCTGCAGTTGAAGTCGAGGTGGAGAGGACAAAAACAAATAAAAGACATCGAGCTGAGAAGACATGTGAGCTTCCAAGCATTATTATCGGCTGAGAAGAAACCTGCACAGCGAAGCTATAGCGGTAATCCCCTACCACACTCCTGGCCAAATGGCCACTTCCGGAAGGGAGTGTGTGGTTGGACATTCCGCATAAATCATAGGAAATTTAAAATTCCCGGCTCTGTGCAGGTGGCGCAAGCGTCTACAACCCCACCTCCCCCTCCCTATCCCCTCCCTTCTTACTCGGCTGCACGGATTGAGCCGTCACTTAGCATCGCGGAACCAGACGAGTCGGTCACTCAACAACCCACCTTCTTTTCATGCAGGTAAGTCTGGTTCCTGCTCGTGCTCGTGTCTCGTAGGGAGCCCTACCTGTTCTCCTGCAGTTTTTCCCCTTCGGTGTTGTGTCCAGACACCTTTGGGACACCCCGTCTATGTTTTCCATTATTCTATTTTCAGACCAAACGCTTGTGTGTGGAATCCGGCTGCACAGCCAGGATCTCGTCAGACGGCCACCACGACCTCTGCTCCCGCCATACCCCTTGTTTCTCACAAGCTGGCGTTGTGTGCAAAGCGCGGGTTGAGGAGATTCGTGCTGCTCCTCCCAAAACCCGTTCCAAGCTAGCTGCCCTCGAACTCCTTCGGGAGGCATGGCGCAGAGCTCGGAAATTGAAATCCGCTGACGACCCCCCCCCCCTAGTGTGGGCAGATCCGGCGTTAGGCGTGGAATTGGGCCTCGTTCGCCCTCGCCATCCGTCTCCCTATGTCTCCGAGACTTCCGTTGGTGCACAACCTGGGCCTCTCGGAGTACAAGGGGACGAGTCTGATGTTGCGGAGTATGGTGTCCCCGAGCGTCCTCAGGCCTCTCGGCAGCCCCATACATCCGACCATCAAGGGTCCTTAAAACCCTTACGGCTTGCTTTGTCACGGACGCCCGCGGGCTCTGCTCCCGCCATACCCCTTGTTTCTCACAAGCTGGCGTTGTGTGCAAAGCGCGGGTTGAGGAGATTCGTGCTGCTCCTCCCAAAACCCGTTCCAAGCTAGCTGCCCTCGAACTCCTTCGGGAGGCATGGCGCAGAGCTCGGAAATTGAAATCCGCTGACGACCCCCCCCCCTAGTGTGGGCGGATCCGGCGTTAGGCGTGGAATTGGGCCTCGTTCGCCCTCGCCATCCGTCTCCCTATGTCTCCGAGACTTCCGTTGGTGCACAACCTGGGCCTCTCGGAGTACAAGGGGACGAGTCTGATGTTGCGGAGTATGGTGTCCCCGAGCGTCCTCAGGCCTCTCGGCAGCCCCATACATCCGACCATCAAGGGTCCTTAAAACCCTTACGGCTTGCTTTGTCAAGCACCCCCACGAACTCGTCTTCCTCCCTAGTTCACTCGCGTGAACCCGGCAGGAAATCTCGCTCGAAAAAGAGGTCTGCCTCACCGAGGTCCAGGACGCTCAGCTTGTCCCCACCCTCCACAGCCTCTCCCCCCAACTCACCCTCCCTTCCTCGCTCTCCTTTTCCTCGCCGTAAATCCCACAAGGGCAGGGAGCCGGAGGACGAAACGAGGGGAGAGGGAACTCTGGCTGCCCAAGTGGCTGCCCTCCTTCCGTCCCTGATAGGCCCCGTCCTTGAATCGGCCCTATCACATTATCCGGCCTCTCAGGCCGCGCAAATCATAACGCACCCCTCTCCAGAGCAACCTCCTATTGAACCTACGGCTCTAGCCCCCCCTCCCACTCTCCCTCCTGGTCCTTCCCTCCGCCCCTCCGTGCCGGCGACAGGTATAGGACTAGAAGGCCCCTCTCAGGAGGAACCCCCCAATCAGACGTCCGTCGGGTTGGACGGGGTGGAGGACCACTACAGTTCTTCTTTACCTTATCCTCCTACCATGACGGACTCTTTTGAGTTCCGCCCCTTCTCATGGTGTGACCTTCCCCGGTCCTGGGAGTACTCGTTTGGAGAAGGCCACAAGCTAGTGGCCTGGTCTCCCGACTACTCGCTACCGGAGGGCTGGAGGAGGAGAGATGACGTTATCCTAAAGTGGGCCAACGACGAGGAGGGGGCTAAGGTTCTATATAAGATTCGACCCCTCTCCGCCCCGGCCTCCACGCCCTCCAGGATTTCCACCTCTAACACTCTGGACGCATTAGGTGCTCTCCTGGAGAACCCTCGTTTAAACCCTGATGGGCATATGTTTGTCGACAGGTCGGGGGACTCGCCGGCGGTAGCACTCTCCCCAAACGCCTGGTTCCCGCAGGAGAAAGGGGAGAAGGCCTTAGACATCCCTGCTCTCTTCGAGCGGGCCCAAGACCAACCCAAGACGGTTCCTCCTCGACGGCATATCCCTTCATCATTCCCCGTCGTCCTGCCACCACCCTTCGCGCCGGAGGGCCTGCGCGATTGCTTATGGCACTCGGGCAGGGACCCCGCCCTCCCCCATCAACTTAGTGAACCGGAGGCTAAGTTGCTGACGACGGAGGCCTCGACCAGACAAGACCTTGCCTCTACCATCTCGACCGTCACGGCAATCGCGATGATGAGGAACTGGCTGACGACGCTCGCCACGAGCTTTGAGGACTTCCCGCGGGAAGAATTGAGGTGAGTGGGATATTTCAATCTATACAGAGGGTCCAGACCTGTCCTGGCGAGAGACGCTCAGGTAGCGTCTTCACCCAGGACGGAGCCTCTTGACTAGCGCCCGAGGACGAGGTCGTTCGGAAACGACCTCGGCCTCGCATATGTTATACGTTCTACAATTGAGCGATGTGACTTTATTACACCCTCCGGGGATCGGGATCCTTCTCGCCCTACTAATTTGATTCGCGTGTTTTCTGTATGCAGACACACCCTGGCGGCACTCTCTACCGTGGCAGAGGGTACAGCCAACATGGCGTCATCAGCCCTACCCCCAGCAGCGAGGGCCTTCACCGCGGCTCGTTTGGCAGCTCGTCAGTCTGCAACGCGGTCGGCCCCGGAGATAGCTCGCCGGGGCGTGGTGAGAGCAGCTCCCCTTTCCCGTGGTCTGTTCGACCAGGAAGCGACAGACCGCGTCTTCGCTACGGTCCCGACCGTCATCCAGATCCAACAACCCTCCCAACCTTCGGAGACACGCGATAGTGACCATCTCCGCTAGCACAGTTCTGGACTTCCTGTCTTGGCTAGCTGACACCACCAACAGGGCACCGGCGACGATCTCGGCTCACTCCGCAGCCCTCGCTGATCCACTCTGCTTCGGCATGAACATCAGAGTGCCACAAAGGGAGCGAAACCTTCTAATGAAGGGGATCCGCGCCTCGAGAGAGCCGAGACGTCAGCCGGTCCTAGCCTGGTCCTTGCATCGTGTTCTGCAGTACCTGACGTTCGAAGGGACCATCATGGAGGGGGAACACTTCCTTCAACGTGCCGTCTTTCTGCTCGCCCTGGCTACGGGTTACAGGGCGTCACAGCTGGCGGCGATCACCCGCCACCAGTCCTTCTCCAACCTGGAGGAGGACTGCTCTGCCCTAACTCTCGCTCCATCACCTACATTCCTAGCCAAGAATGAGCAGGCGGACGACATGATTGGCCCTATCAGAATACCATCCTTCCTGGAGGAAGGAAACCCACACCCGCTGTGCCCGGTCCGTGCGTTTAAAGACTACGTGGAACGCACGGAAGGGGTGTCCGAGGATCATCTCTTCTACAATTCGAAATCTCGGAACCCCCTAACCCCGAGGTCCCTGGCGCGTCTACTTTGCCGCATTATAGAGAAGGCCGACCCGGGCCATGCCCCCCACGCCCACAACATCAGAGGCCTCGCGGCATCGCTGGCATTTCTCCGCACCCACTCTGTGGAACGGGTGCAGGACCTCGGGGGCTGGGCATCAGCAACTTCCTTCAAGACACGGTATCTCTACCACTCAATCACCCCTGTCCCATGTGTCGCCATGGGAACGGCTCCACCCCTCTCTTCGCAAAAGAAGGGGGGCAAAGGGCGACCGAGGGGTAGGGGAAGGCCCAGGAACCGCTGAGCAAGATACAATATTCTACATAGAATTTATGCACTATGTAAATTGTACAATATTATTTTTATAAAAAATAAACAAATGAATATATATATATATTGATATTGATATCGATATAAGTACTTGATGCTTTTTGTCTCCCCTCTACTGAATGATAAGATGAATAGTCTCCCATACGAGACACACGTAATAACGGCTTGAGCCCTGTCCTCGACTACAATTTGGGCTTCACCTTCTCCTCCCACCTATCCTCGTCTCATGCTTAGCTTCGCTGTGCAGGTTTCTTCTCAGCCGATAATACTTCTTTGTCGCGGCTAGTGCCGCTTAAATTGTTTTTATCGGCTTAAGAAACCTGCACAGATTTAGGGTCCCTCCCTCCTCCCACAGGCGAAGCCTTCATTTCTCATTGAAGTGACGGCTCAATCCGTGCAGCCGAGTAAGAAGGGAGGGGATAGGGAGGGGGAGGTGGGGTTGTAGACGCTTGCGCCACCTGCACAGAGCCGGGAATTTTAAATTTCCGATGATTTATGCGGAATGTCCAACCACACACTCCCTTCCGGAAGTGGCCATTTGGCCAGGAGTGTGGTAGGGGATTACCGCTATAGCTTCGCTGTGCAGGTTTCTTAAGCCGATAAAAACAATTTAAGCGGCACTAGCCGCGACAAAGAAGTATTATTAACAAGTGCATAGAAAGTAGGTCTCAAGCTGGCATTACACAGTTATCTAATCGGCAAGCAATGCGTAAAATAATTCGGCGGAAATGGGATGAATTCGACCAAATTCCTGAAAACCCAAGTTCTATTCAAGAATTAGAATTGTCTCACGAATACAAGATATATAAGCTGGCACCAGGATTAGAGGAATTTTTGTTTGGTGAATGGAGGAACAGGCAACGATAGAATTATTATTTTTGGAAGAGAGAGCTGGTTGGAACATCTAGCAACTTCAAGCATTTGATATGTCGATGGAACATTTGCGATTACACCACATTTGTTTCAGCAAGCGTATATAATTCTGGTCAAGGAACATGAGAGCATGCACCCTGTACTATATACACTCCTACAGAATAAGCAAAGTGTAACTTATATGAGAATGATTGAAATGGTGAAGGAGATGGTACCAAATGCCCTCCCCGATGTCACAAACTGTGATTTTGAGTCTGCAGCTTTTGCAACTATGAAAACCTGTTTTCCTAATGTAGAAATCACATGCGGTTTGTTCCATTTCTCCCAAAACTTACTAAAACAAATCAAAAGTATGGGTCTCATGGGCTCATATAATAGTATTCCCGACTTTGCTTTAAATGCTAAAATGGTAATGACACTTGCTTTTGTACCAAGTGATGATATTAACCGTCACGTGACGGCCTTGCCTGATGAATTGGTTCTGTTTCTAAATTGGTTTGAAGATAATTGGTCGTCCACATCGGAGGGGAACTGGTAGAAGACAATCATTGTTTCCCACGCATATGTGGAACATGTACCAACAAAATTTATAAGGAGAAGATAGAACCAATAACCATGCTGAGGCAACAAGCAGACGACTACGAAGCAAACAAGGAATATTGCATTCAAGGTCTAAATATACAGGTCAGACCGTTTGAATTCTTGTGCGCAGCTTCTGGCGTCATTTGGCTGAGTCCATTTTCTCTTTGTGAAACACTGAAGAAAACTGTGAAACGCCAAGGAAGACAGGAACTATAATATTTTATATATTATATATATATATATTATATATCATATATATTATATATTCATATATATAGACAGGAACTATAATATTTTATATATATCTATATATATATTTTATATAATATTTGTCAGAATATAACTAATTGCGTGGAGCTGTGCGAGCGAAGGCAACGTCTTTTCTATACGCTGCACCAGCTTCAACTGACAGCTATAGGACCCGCCAACCCCACTTTGAACAGCCAGGTGACGTTCACGGGCCCGCTGCGCCAACTCCCTCGAAATTCGGTCGGAAGTGGTTAGACCTTATATTCTTAGATCTTGGTTGCATCCATCCATATGGAACTTCCTCCATGCTCTCGAACGAGTCCAAAAGGGACGAGATGAATATTTCGAGAAACTTTCAACCGGAAATGAACCTCAAATCAAATGACTAAAATACAGAAAAGCAGATGAATGAATATCAAAAATTGTTTCTGAATATGGGGAAAGAAATAAAGTAGAATATCTATAGCACGGGATAATATGGTCGCCCTCCAGAACTGTGCCTACACAGAGTCTTGGCAGAAATACACTGATTCCATAAATCACCAGACTAGTATCGCGACCATGTGGCGCCTTGTAAAAAGGGTTGTTAAGAAGCAACCTCCCAGCGCCCTCCATCACAGTCCAGACGCCTACGCCCAGGACCTCATTACTCTGTGGTCGTCACAGTCGCGGACTAACAATCTTCCTACGCATATCCAAGAGGCACTCTCCACCCGTCGCAACACCCGTAATCTCCACCTTATGGCTACACTTCTCCGCCCAGATGAAGAAGACGACGTCTCGAATATGGAAAATGAATTACGATTAGTCATGACTAATACAAAAACTTCTGCCCCCTACTTCTGCCCCCTACTGGAAGTTCCTGGCAACCCCCTCCTTCGCCTCTTCAACCTCTGCCTCCTTCGTGGACATGTACCTGCAGCCTGGACTTTAAGCACGATTGTTCCGATACCGAAACCAGGTACTGATAAATTCAGGCCCATTTCCCTAACTTCATGCTTCAGCAAGGTGCTTGAACGTATCATCCTTGCCCGGCTCATGAATCGTCTACAAGGTCAACTCTCCCCGCAGCTGTATGGTTTCCTCCCACGACGAAGTACGCACCACTGCCTTACTGAGCTCTACACCCGCCTCTCTCCCACCAGCGTAGTTGCCTTCCTGGACCTCAAAAGTGCTTTCGATGTAGCCAACCATGAAATAATTCTTGACCAGCTGGTTACCTTCGGAGTGCAAGGAAACCTCCTTCGATGGATTCGAGGTTATCTGAGTAACAGGAAGTCACGTGTTCTCTTTCGAGGTGTGTGCAGTTCCTACGAGCAGTTCGAACTCGGTACCCCGCAAGGTGGCGTACTAAGTCCATTTCTTTTTAACGTCTTGATGCACCGCTTACTCTCACTTCTTCCTAACGTTCCCGGTACAACCCTTCTCTGCTACGCGGACGACATCTGCATCCATTAAAACTCGCCCGCTGACCTCCAATTCGTCCTCAATGGCTTCTACACGTCAACTACCGCTTGTGGTCTCATCATTTCCCCTGAGAAGAGCAGAATATTTTCATCTCGTACTCTCCAAGCACTACCGACGTTCAACATGGGAGGTGATGCTCTCCCTCATTGCACACAGTACACATACCTTGGAGTACCAGCCCGGATCACTCCAGCCATACCGACTCGACAACGTATCCATCCCCTTGTTAATGATCTCCTTGATCGTCTGCAGGCCCGTTTTACCCCTATCAAGTGGCTTGCCACAAATTCCACCGGCGTTTCATTACCAATGGTCAGAACTCTATACACCACATTTCTTCGATCACTCGTTGACTACTTATCACCTGCCCTTTGTCAACTTCCCAGGAGAGCTTTGGAACCTCTCGAAAAATTCCAAAATAGAATAATGAGATTTATCTTAGGTTGCCCTCCTTCGACTCGCATCGTTAACATGCAAAGTGAACTTGGTCTACCCTCGCTCGTAGAGAGAATATATGCTAACATGGCCATTCTCTCTGTAAAATGCCTCCGATCGCCCTATCTGTCCCCAAACTTTACTGCTACCATCAGAGCGTCGCTCGAACCTAACGGTACACCCCACCTCCCACTTCGACCAGGAGGCCTCAACCTCGTCACTACAGTGTGCAACACACTCAGAAACCTTGACCTCCACGTCCCTGAAGAAACGGTTGAACCCGACTTGCCCCCGTGGCGAATCTCCCTCCCTAACGTCACCTTCACACCAATCTCCAAAGATGACCTTCCTGCACTTCAAAAGCAACTAGCACTAGAGACCATCGACAGCGTATCCTCAAAGATCCCCGCAGCGCATGTCATCTACATGGATGGCTCAGTACAGGCTGATGGAAGAGCAGCGTGTGCCATGTACTCACCCATCTTACAGCCACCTGTGGAAGCTGGATGGATTGGCCGCAGGTTACCTGTCACATCAAGCTCCACGTTTTGTGAGCTACACGGAATCCTCGACACAGTAACATATCTTGTAGACTGCAACGTAAATGGTGTGATCGTTTGTGACTCCCAACCAGCTCTACACGCCCTCTCCTCACCCAGACCCAACTACTATCGTGTTGTACAGGCCATACTGACCCAACTCGCCGTTGTTCATGAAGCATCTATGGTCGTATCTTTCATATGGGTGCCCTCACACGTCGACCTTGCTGGCAATGACACGGTGGACCATCTTGCCAAAGCAGCTTGTGCCTTCGTCTTAGACAACGAACGCGTAGTACCCTCTCTCACATGCCTCAAAAACAGAATACACGCAGCCACTCACACCATAACAACACGCCGAAGGGATGCGGAACGAGCCACCAGTGTCTCCATTCAACACCACGACCACTTCCTACCCAGCCGCCACAAGTATCGCCGACGCGGACCCATGGTACGGAGACACAATGTTATCAGTGCTCGGCTCAGACTCGGATATCGACCTGTGTGGCAAATATCCCAGGCGGAAGATATGCCACATCACTCATCATGCAGGCTGTGTAACCGCCCTAACGCCAACACTCTTGAACATTACTGTCTCCAATGCCCCATTGTGACAGACAGTATTCCACAGAGACAAGACGTGATAACTGTATGTAAATATTTACTTAGTGACGACAACTTAGATACACTCCTAGCTCGCCACCCCCATTTTGGGGGATTTTGATTGTTAAATCCAACCATACCTCCTTTTGTATCTCTTTACATAATACTATAACTAATATACTATTGTTTGCCGCCCTCAGAAGCAATGAATTTATTAAACGGTGGACCATCTTACCAAGGCAGCCTATACCTACGTCATGGACGTCACGCGCAATGCTCACCCTATCATGCCTTAAAACAAGATACGAGTACACGCAGCCACTCATGCCATGTCAACACACCGAAAGATGCGGAACGGTCTACCGATATCCCCATACGACCACCTCCTACCCAACCGCCACAAGTAACGCCGACGCAAGACCATGGTACGAAGGCACAATAATGTCAGTGCTCGGCTCGGACTTGGGAGTCGACCTGTGTGACGGGGCTCCCAGACGGATGATATGCCACGGTGATCACCGTGCGGGCTGTGTAACCGTCCTAACACGAACAACCTTGGTATTATTGTCTCCAGTGACCCATGGTGACAGACAATATTCCCCGGAGACGGGGCATGATGACTGTATGTAAACACTTACATAGTACCACTATCCCGCCATCACCATTTCGGGGGATCCTGAATGATTATTGTATTATGTCTCCATTTAAAGAATGTGTGTAATATATGACATGTCCTCTAACACAATGCTGTGATAGATGTACTATTGTTTGCCGCCCACGGGCGTAATAAATTTATTAAAACCAAAAATCTCTCTCTCTCTCTCTCTCTAAAAAAAAAAAAAAAAAAAAACATGTAATGATAATTGAATACCATGCAACAAGTTTATACATATGATGGATAGGGAAATTATGATAATAACTGGACATGCATTTTAATTCATTCCATGCCACTATGGATAAACAGTTCATCCTCGTCATCGCTGTCCATGGTGATGATGACGGGTTCCACACTTTCATGTATGTTGTCCGATGACCAGTACTCTTCTTCGAACGATCTGGACCTTCTCACAGCACCCGCCCACACCTCCTTGGTTGCGATAAGCGAGGTAGTTTGTGATGACATCACAACTTCACTTGTTTGATTTACTTGACGGTGTCGGCTACGACACACTTAATATCAAGAGTAAACGTCGTAATTAAATACCCTTGTGACTGCACTATAACGTCAAAAATTAGGGCAGGGTGTGAATTAGACTGTGCTAATATATCATGCTGATGTGAATGGTTATTTCGGAAATATGAGCTAAAAACAATGGGTCAAAGCCGCTGAAATACTTAGTAAACAATTTCGAACACAACTATCATCACAAGTTCCATAACAAAAACAACATATTTTATTAATAAATCATCTTCACGTATATGCATACACAGCAAGGAAAAGTATAGACTCAAAAGTATACTAACGATTTTTGTAAATTTTAATAGAATAACACCATTATATATTCTTATTGCAAATCCTACCTAAGATAAACTGAAAAGGTGATCTTGCCAATTTAAAACCATAGAACTCAATGCATATATGTTGAGGTCTATGCTAAAACTATTAAATAAAAGTTTTCTTCACTTTTTTCATATTTAAAACCTGACTCTTCTTGACTTCCTTGCAGCAAAATCATCTATAGTGTCATCATATGAAACCTGTTTGGATATTTCTCTATTAATACTAATTATTGCCAGCCCATTTAGGCGCTCCTGTGACATAGTAGACCTTAAATATGTTTTAATGAGCTTAAGTTTAGAGAAGCTTCTCTCTGCAGATGCCACAGTCACAGGTGTAGTGACAGCAATTCTTAATGCCACCCACATGTTTGGATAGATCTCTTTTAGGCCTTTTTCCTCGAGAAAAACAAGAAGGTCTAATGTTGTCATGTTTTTTTTTTTTTTTTTGGCCATTGTTTTGGAAATGACTGCATCTCTACAATCAGTTCATCATAATTTAAATCAGCCTGATCCCCAGATGTGAGCGTATTACACAAATCTTTTGCCAGCTTTTCTAGCTCACTAGCTGGCAGATCAGGGAAATTTATGAGAACACTGAATTTCTTTGCAACATCACTCATCATTCCAGTTCTCTCTCTCAGAGATTCAATGGCCACATCCACAACTACATTGAAAAATGAAAACTCCATTTTCTTCAAGGCATCGGTAATAGGTTCATCAGAGGCCTCATAGGAGAACTGCCTTTTAGTAGTTCTGAGTCTTTTCTGCTTTAGTGCAGCTTCCACATTCATCACTTCACACACCTCTTTGGCTAGGCTAATGCACACACAACACAGCTGCACACATACGGTGACATACCTCTACTTTGGGCTCGTTTTTACTCTTCAACCTTTTTTCTTTTCTTGTTTGCTGCACCTGACAGCTTGGACTGCCTCTTCATGATTGATAAAAGCTTGAATGCTTGACAGCTGAGTTGACAACTTAAGAAGACTTAAAAAAGAAGTTAAGATTGGAGTAAACACGATGCTTAGAAGCCTAAGGTGGCGAGCAGGCGACTGTCTAGTTTTAAAGCTCCTTGATACTGACGACATCCACCTATACAGTGTTGCCAACTTTTCTGAAACCGCCAGATTGAGTCCATAAGTTAGCTAAATTCGACCGAAAACCGGCTAAAATGTGAAATGTGCTTTCAAACATTAAACACCGTTGCATCAAGTATCAACACTTTCATTATTCATTTATTTTCGCGTTTGCACTTGTATTTATTTATTTATTTGAATTATTCACGTAAAAAAATACTTGTCTCTCATTTATTTATATATTAATTTTGGATGGCAATTTGGCACCCCCCCCCCAACAAATGGCGCCCCAGGCGACCGCCTGTGTCGCCTGTGCCTAGAAACGGCCCTGACCACAAGAATCAAAGAGGAAAAAGAAAAAGTAAGCACTTTACTAGGGATTAGTTCAGAAAGATGAACCTGAAATCATGAAACAAATTGAAGAGATGTATAGACTCGAAAAATACAGTACAGATAAGACCAGACCAATTAAGATTAAATTTAGTTCACAATCGACAGCAGAGAATATCTTACCAAAAACAGGGAAACTAGCAAACAGTGAACAATATAAAAAGGTATGGATAAAAAGATAAATGAATAGAGAAGAAAGAGAGGAGGAAAAAATGAAAAGACATGAAGCTAAGGAAAAAAACGAGAACAGAACAGAGACAGAAAAAGATAAATTCTATTGGAGAGTAGTGAATATGAAAGTGAGGAGATGGACCATACCAGAGAAAAACAAAAGGGAAACAGAAAATACAATGGACGTAGCAGAAAATTAAGAGTGTCTTACACAAATATAGATGGATTAATAACAGGATTGAATGAACTTAATGATTATCTGAAGGAAAAAGAACCGGGCATAATGGGAACTGTAGAGACAAAATTGAAAGGTCCACTACCACCCAACAGTGTAGGACATGATGCATATAATTATTGGATTAAAAACAGAGAGACAAAACAAGGGGGTGGAGTTATGTTCCTGACTAAGAAAGATATAAACGTGAGGAGTGTCACATATGGAAAGAATACAGTAGAGATGATTATGATCGAAGTGGAAGACAGAGATAAGAAGAGCAGAAAGTTTGTGATAAATTGTGTGCCTCCAAAAACAGCCTCGTGGGAAGAGAGCGAACATAAAAGTATGTTAGAAGACACAAGGATAACATTAGATAAAATAATGGAAGATGGAGGAAGAATAGTTATGATGGGCGACTTTAATTGCAAAGAAGTCTGCTGGGAAGAGATGACCGTAAAGGGTGGAGACGACTCATGGGGAAATGTTCTACTCGAGATGATTATTGACCATACAATGACACTGTGCCGTTACGAGCAGTAACGGGGCTTTTTTTTTATAATTCCGTGTACCTCCATGTTTACATATTTTTTGTCGTAAGGCTCGTTTCCCCTCGGAAGGGGTTTCAATTTTGTTTTTTGTAATGCTTTAATTTTAAGTGTATTTCGAACAGAGACCTCATCTGTTCGAAATCCCACCTTTGTAAGTTGTCTGCAAGCTATGTCGCAAGATAACATCGCATTATTTGTACAATGTTCACTTTAAGAATTAGAATTAAGAAGGTGTGTAAGACCGGTTGCCAGTCTGGTTCAAAACGCCTACTGTAAGGTGTACACACCCCTCCCTTCCGCGGCCAACTCAGTAAGTTTTTTTAGCCGAATTTAGTTTTAGAAGATCTGTTATATTGCATTGTCTGTATGTCATAACGAATTTAGTCTTAAGCTGCTCGTATTTCATGTTCAGATTCTTTGTAATTCTTTATAAAGCTGTTAGTAACGAGCGCCACTCTGTATTTTTTACAGTTTTTCATCTCCTCCTCCTCCTCCTTCTCTAAAAATTTCTTCTGTTCCCAAAGTTTCAATGGCAACACCTTTAATGTGAAGAGGAAAATGCCTCTTGTAAAGGAGAAAGCCTTTCCTATCGTCAAATAAACGTAGCACCAGGTACTCAGTGGATCCTTTCCCCTCACGCGTTTGTTTTCGTTATGTAAGAGGGCTAAGAGGGCACCCGCTACGTTTCCCCTATGCGCAGCATAGTAATTCGCTGCGCCACAGACACAATGGATACAAGAGAACACTAGGTATAGAAATGAAGAAGATCCATCGAGACTAGACCTAATAATCACATCTGAACCTAAAATAGTGGAAAAGATTGAATATAAGACACCAATAAGTAAAAGTGACCACATATTGGTTGAACTGGAACTAAATGAGAAAAAATATATGAAAAGAAATGAACAATATAGAAAAGGAAGAATCATGTATGAAAAAACAAATTTTGATAAAATAAGAGAATTCTTTCAAAAAGAAAACTGGGAAAGAATATACAAAGAAGAAACAACGGTGGAAGAGAAATGGAATATTTTGACAAAAATTTATAAAAAAAAGAAGTGGAAAAATATGTCCCAAGACAAAAACAAGAAAAAGAATATGTAAAATGCTGGTACAACAAAAGCTGTAGGGAGTTAAAAGACAAAAGATATAAAGCCTGGACCAAATGGAAGAAATACAAAAGAGATAAAGCCTGGACCAAATTGAAGAAAGACAAAAGAGATAAAGCCTTGACCAAATGGAATAAAGACACAAGACCTGAAAATTTTAAAGTATATAATTGTTATAGAAATGAATATGTACAAGCGTGCAGAGAGGAAAAAAGAAAATATGAAAAAGATGTCATTGAAAAATGTAAAGGTCAACCAAAACTATTTTACAGATTTGTAAACAACAAACTGAAAAACAAACACGATTTAGAGAAATTAAGACAAGGAGGAGTTGAATACACAGAGGAAATAGAAATGGCAGAAATTATGAACAAGCATTTTAGATAATTTTTTACAAGGGAAATCATACAACCTGGAGAGATTGAATGGGAGGAGAAAGTCCCCCCTATGAAAGAAATAGAAGTAACAAAGAATGAAATAATGAAACACTTGAGTAATCTTGATGTCAGAAAATCGCATGGACCAGATGAAATAGCAAACTGGATTTTGAAAGAATGCAGGAATGAACTGGCAGACAAAATACATATCATAATAAACAGTTCCTTGAAAGGAAAATTTAAAAAAAAATGGAAAAAAGTAAATATAGTACGTATATATAAAGGGGGAAATAAAGAAGACCCTACCAACTATAGACCAGTCTCTCTAACAAGTACAATAGCAAAAATTTGTGAAAGAATTATCAAAAGTAGATGGGTAAAATATTTAGAAGAAAAAAAAAACGTGCTAAATCCAAGGCAATTTGGATTCAGACAAGGACGATCATGCGTCACCAATTTAATATGTTTCTATTCAAGGCTAATATATATAATACAAGAAAGAGATGGATGGGCTGATTGTGCATTTCTAGACCTAAAAAAAGCTTTTGACAAAGTACCACATAAGAAGTTGCTTAAGAAATTAGAAACTGAAGGAGGAATACAGGGCAAACTGCTTAAATGGATGGAAGACTTTTTGCAAGAAAGAAAAATGAGAGTAGTGATAAGAGACAAACACTCAAATTGGGATGAAGTAATAAGTGGTGTTCCACAAGGAACAGTTCTGGCCCCAATAATGTTTGCTATACATATTAATGATATGGATGAAGAAATTGAAAGTTATATGAGCTTCTTTGCAGATGATGCAAAACTATTAAAAAAGTAAACACGGAAGAAGATTGTGAGTCACTACAGAGTGATCTAAATAAAGTATGGGAATGGAGTAGGAAGTGGGAGATGGAGTTCAACACTAAAAAGTGTAGTATAATGGAATTTGGAAAAAGCAAAAAAAGAATAATAGGATCATATAAATTGGGAGAAGGAATAAAAAAAGTTGAAAATGAGAAGGACCTGGGAGTCATTGTTATGAATCATCATCATCATCATCATCATCATCATCATCATCATCATCATCATCATATCTTGTCGCACCAGAACCGTGTCCATATAAGGGCAGTTTCATTTGCTTCCCTAAGGTCTTGGTCGGAGCAATGGGGACTCAATGGACATTCCCGGAGGACGTGGACCATCGTCTGTACTTCGCCACAGGGACATTGGGGGCTATTGGTGTATCCCCACTTGTGTTTGTTTTCTTTCGTTTTGCCCACCTTGGCTCTTCCTCTGTTTAAGGTAACCCAGTCCTTCCTGGTTAGGTTTGCTCCTGGGGGCAAGGTCTCGTTTGGGCATGGTATGGCCTCGTTATGGCCCAAATTGTCATATTCCTGCCAACATTTTAGTCTATGGGCCACAGCTTGGGTTGGATCCAGTCCCTCCACCGTCATGAAGCTTTGGCGAGACTTCAGTCTCTGTCCAACCTGAAGGTGACCGTATAGTGGATGCCTGGGATCATTTTGTTGTTTATATTTTTCTATCTTGGTCATTATTTCGCGCCGAATGTGGGGAGGTGGAATCCCTGCCAGTCTGTAGATAGTATGTAATGGCGTTGGTTTTAGGGTACCTGTAATTATTCGACACGACCTGTTCAGTTCTGGATCTATTTTGCGTGCATGGCATGACCTGGCCCATACTGGTGCGCAATATTCTGCAGTGGAGTAACACAGTGCCAAAGCTGTTTGTCGCAGGGTGTTTGGATCTGTTCCCCAGCTGGTGGTGGCAAGTTTGCTGAGGAGGTTGTTTCTGGTTGAGATTTTTCCAATCAACTTGTTGATATGCTCTTTGTAAGAGAGAGTCCTGTCGAGAGTAACACCTAAATAGGCAGGGTGTGGGTGGTGTGCCAGATCAGTGTTGTTCCATCTGATTCGTAGCTCTCTCTTGGCTTGGTGATTTTTAAGGTGGAATGCACACACCTGTGTTTTGTTTGCGTTCGCATTGAGATGCCACTTTTTGTAGTACGTGGAGAGTGTGGTTAGGGCCTCTGATAGTCGGTCTTCGATGGTGTTGAAGGAATCAGACTGAGTGGCAATGCACAGATCATCTGCATAGATGTACCTATGGGTATTCTGATACTGTGGCTGGTCATTGGTATAAATGTTGAACAGTGTTGGAGCCAACACAGATCCTTGTGGGAGTCCGTTCTTCTGGAAACGGTACCTGCTTTTCTTGCCATCCATTTCCACATAGAAACGGCGGTTTGTTAGAAGAGACTGGATGATGTGAACCAAGGTGTGATTCTGTAGTGTTTTGGCGACTTTCAAGAGGAGTGCCCTATGATTGACTGTATCGTAGGCGGCTGTAAGATCTACAAAGACAGCGCCAGTGATTTTCTTTTTCTCGAATCCATCTTCAATATATTGCGTTAGGTTCAATACCTGACTGCAGCATGAGCGGCCTGGTCTAAAGCCTGCTTGATCAGCTGAAAGTTGTTCATCAACTGTTCCCTCAATGCGTGCAAGGATCATTCTTTCATACAGCTTGTATAAGGTACACAAGAGGGATATTGGTCTATAGCTTTTGGGAGATGATGGATCTTTCCCTGGTTTAAGAAGGGCCACTACTCTGGCTTTTCTCCATATCTTAGGAATTTGGTAGGACATGGCGCAGTTGTTAAATAAGGTCAGTAGCCATGTCTTGGCGTTTTCACCAAAATGGTGTATCATCTCTGGAGTGATGCCATCCTCTCCAGAGGCCTTGCCACATTTCAGATGTTTCATTGCAGCATTTAAATCAGCTAGTGTGAAGGGTACAAGGCCTTGTTTACAATCTTGCATGATGCAACCCATCTCATGCTTCATTTTCTTTAAAAAGCCTCTCTCTTTATTGGCTGGCTTGCCGTTGAGTAGCATTTGATTAGCCACCTGGTTCGGTGTGACAGCAGCTACTCTGGGCTGGGGGGCCTTGTCTGAATTGAGTTTTTTAATTGTTGCCCAAGCTTTCTTGCTGTTATGGGTCATGTCAATATTAGTTATGATCTCATGCCAGCGTTCTTTCCTTTCCTCGCTGATTGAGGCAAGTAGGCTATCTCCGAGCTCAGTGGTACTTTCAGAGAGAGGATCTTCATTATATGCCTGAATATACTCGTTGTATTGGTCTTTGCTTTGCTCAGAGAGGCCAGGGATGTAATTCTTTCTGCATCCTCTGGGGATGTTTGTCTTTGCAACCCTCCAAACTTGTGTTTGGAATTCACCATAATGTTTGGGTGCAGGGATGATGTTAGTAAGAGCATCTTCTAGGTCTGTTGTAAAACCTACCCAATTGGCTCTGCGAAAGTTAAACCTCGGCTTGGGCTTTATTATTTGGGGTCTGATCACTGGTCTTACTGTGATTACAATTGGGCGGTGTTGGGTTTTTGGTATTGGGTCGCCGATGGATTTATCAAAGTTTAAGACGTGCCTAGATGATACAAATGCTAGGTCGGGGTTGTAACCCCTTCTCCATCGTGCACTTTGGAAGGATGTGCTATCCTTCGCATCATGGAGGATTGTTAGGTCCTTTGATGTTGCCCAATTCTCCACTGCTTCCCCATCTATATTTGTGTGGCTGTACCCCAAGGTAGTACTGTGGCTGTTAAAATCACCGACAAGCAAACTTGCCTTGTCGATTTGGGGTATATTTGGCCATGTGAAGGGGGTTGGTGGGGGTTTGTACACTGTAGTGATGTTGAGGTGTACAGTGTCTACCTGTAGGATCTCTAGCCCTCTTTCTGAATAGTCAATACTGTTCTTGATAATTGACTTGTCTCGTGCATAAATTGCGCTGCCATGAACGGGGCTTGCGTGATGGATAATTAGGTGCATACCAGATATTTTTGGTGGCACATGATCCTTGTGTGTTTCCTGTAGACACAATATGTCAGTGTCCAGGTTAGCGAGAATCTCAGATTTTGATGCAGACATTCCCTCAATGTTGACACTGAGGACTCTAAACTTGGTCGACGACATGTCCTGGGGCCGAGGGTTCATCCTTTTACCACCCCAGGAGTGAGCACGGGTCTGTGCGTGGTGTAGCAATTATGAATAATATGTCACCTGAGAAACATATGAATAAGATTTTTGGAGAAACTTATAATTTAATAGGAACAATCAAAGTGACATTTACATACCTGGATGAAGAAATGGTGAAGAAAATACTAATCGCTTTGATAAGACCAAGATTGGAATATGCAGCAACGATGTGGTCACCAAGTACAAAAAAATGTATAACAAAACTTGAAAGAATACAAAGAGCAATTACAAAATTGGCACCAACACTCTCAAAACTATCATATGAAGAGAGACTAGCAAAACTTGAGCTACAGACACTAGAGCAAAGAAGAGAGGAGATTTGATAACTATTTACAGAATCATGAAAGGCATAAAAATTATTGATAGAGAGGATCTAATAAAATGGGATGAAAGAAATACAAGAGGACACGGAAAGAAAATCAAGAAAGACAGCTATAGAAGAGATATGAAAAAGAACAGCTTTCCTCACAGAGTAATAGACAGTTGGAACAAGTTAGATGAGAAAGTGGTGTGTGCAAAAACAATACATGAATTTAAAAATAGTTTAGATAAAATGAGATATGAAGACGGGACTCTACGAGCATAGCTCCCCTTCCCGTAAAATACAACTAGGTAAATACAACTAGGTAAATACACCAAGCCTAAGGAATGTTGTGACCTAGACCAGGCTAGGGAGTCGACTGCCCTAGACCCTAGGGAGTCTTTTGACCTATCCGAGGCTAGGGAGTCGACTGTCCTAGAGTCTAGGGAGTCTTTTGACCTATCCGAGGCTAGGGAGTCTTCTGACCTGGACCAGCCTAGGGAGTCTTCTGACCTAGCCGAGCCCATGGAGTATTGGCACCTAGACCAGGCTAGAGAGTCTTCTGACCTAAACCAGCCTAGGGAGTCTTTTGACCTATCCGAGGCTAGGGAGTCTTCTGACCTGGACCAGCCTAGGGAGTCTTCTGACCTAGCCGAGCCCATGGAGTATTGGCACCTAGACCAGGCTAGAGAGTCTTCTGACCTAAACCAGCCTAGGGAGTCTTTTGACCTATCCGAGGCTAGGGAGTCTTCTGACTTGGACCAGCCTAGGGAGTCTTCTGACCTAGCTGAGCCCATGGAGTGTTGGCACCTAGACCAGGCTAGAGAGTCTTCTGACCTAAACCAGCCTAGGGAGTCTTTTGACCTATCCGAGGCTAGGGAGTCTTCTGACTTGGACCAGTCTAGGGAGTCTTCTGACCTAGCCGAGCCCATGGAGTATTGGCACCTAGACCAGGCTAGAGAGTCTTCTGACCTAAACCAGCCTAGGGAGTCTTTTGACCTATCCGAGGCTAGGGAGTCTTCTGACTTGGACCAGTCTAGGGAGTCTTCTGACCTAGCTGAGCCCA
The DNA here is from genome assembly GCF_046742065.1 of Oratosquilla oratoria. NCBI lineage: Eukaryota > Metazoa > Arthropoda > Malacostraca > Stomatopoda > Squillidae > Oratosquilla > Oratosquilla oratoria. The sequence goes on along the minus strand of NC_134814.1, from coordinate 46,336,266 downwards.
TGGAGTATTGGCACCTAGACCAGGCTAGAGAGTCTTCTGACCTAAACCAGCCTAGACAGTCTTCTGACCTATCCGAGGCTAGGGAGTCTTCTGACTTGGACCAGTCTAGGGAGTCTTCTGACCTAGCTGAGCCCATGGAGTATTGGCACCTAGACCAGGCTAGAGAGTCTTCTGACCTAAACCAGCCTAGACAGTCTTCTGACCTATCCGAGGCTAGGGAGTCTTCTGACTTGGACCAGCCTAGGGAGTCTTCTGACCTAGCTGAGCCCATGGAGTATTGGCACCTAGACCAGGCTAGAGAGTCTTCTGACCTAAACCAGCCTAGGGAGTCTTTTGACCTATCCGAGGCTAGGGAGTCTTCTGACTTGGACCAGTCTAGGGAGTCTTCTGACCTAGCTGAGCCCATGGAGTATTGGCACCTAGACCAGGCTAGAGAGTCTTCTGACCTAAACCAGCCTAGACAGTCTTCTGACCTAGACCAGTCTAGGGAGTCTTCTGACCTAGCCGAGCCTAAGGAGTGTTGGCACTTAGATCAGGTTAGGGAGTTTTCTGACCTAGACGAGTCTAGGGAGTTTTCTGACCTACCCGAGGCTTGGGAGTCTTCTGGCCTAGATCATCATAGGGAGTCTTCTGACCTACCCGAGCTTAAGGAGTCCTCTGACCTAGCCGAGCCTAAGGAGTATTGGCAGCTAGACCAAGCTAGGAAGTCTTCTGACCTAGACCAGCCTAGGAAGTCTTCTGACCTAGCCAAGTTTAATGAGTCTTAGGACCTAGTCTGTAGAGCTTTTGATCCAGTCTATGGTTGCATTATTTTACCTGCTTTCTTTAAAATGTGTGATTTCCGTGTAATTTAATCAAAGAAAAGTTACGTTTTTATCCTCTGCAAAATTACCACCAACAGCTACGATTCGCCCAGCGCGCCATCTAAGATCACTGGTGGTATGGATCAAACTATACTCTATTAAGTTTCTTATTATTGTGTTATTAGTGTAAAATATTGCATATAGTTGAATTATTACAACTATTTTCTTCAAAATGTGTGATTTTCATGTAATTTGACCAAAGAGAAATTATGTTTTTAGCTTCTGCAAAATAACCAACCACAGCTACGAATACCGTAACAAATTAGCATATGGTTGCATTGAATTATTTTCTTTAAAATGTGTGATTTCCATGGAATTTGACATAAGAGAAGTTTTGTTTTTATCCTCTGCAATATTACCGACCACAGCTATGAATACCGTCCAGCCCGCCATCTATGATCACTGGTGGTATGGATCAAACTTCACTCTATTAAGTTTCTTACTATTGTGTTATTAGTGTAGTAGATTGCATATAGTTGAAATATTTGAACGATTTTCTTTAAAACGTGTGATTTTCATATAATTTGATCAAAGAGAAGTTATGTTTTAGGCTCTGCAAAATGACCAACCACAGCTACGAATACCGTAACAAACTAGCCACCCCTTATAACTATTCTTCCTCCATCTTCCATTATCTTATTTAGTGTTATCCGTGTGTCTTCTGACATATTTTTGTGTTCTCTCTCTTCCCATGAAGCCGTTTTAGGAGGCACATAACTTATTACAAACTTCCTACTCTTCCCATCCCTGTCCTCCAATTCCATCATAATCATCTCTACTCTATTCTTTCCATAAGACATTCCTCACATTTACATCCTTCTTAGTCAGGAACATAACTCCACCCCCTTGTTTTACCTCTCTGTTTCTAATCCAACGATAATATGCATCATGTCCTACACTGTTGGGTGGTAGTGGACCTTTCAATTTTGTCTCTACAATTCCCATTATGTCCGGTTCTTTTTCCTTCAGGTAATCATTCAGTTCCTTCAAGCCTGTTATTAAGCCATCTATATTTGTGTAAGACACTTTTAATTTTCTGCTACTTCCATCATGTTTTCTGTTTCCCTTCCGTTTTTCTCTGCTATGAACCATTTCCTCACTTTCATATCCACTACTCTCCAATAGAATTTCTCTTTGTCTGACTCTGTTCTTTTCTCGTTTTTTTCCCTTAGCTTCTAGTCTTTTTGTTTTCTCATCCTCTCTTTCCTCTTTATTCATTTCTCTTTTTATCCATACTTGTTTATACTGATCACTTTTTGTTAATTTCCCTGTTTTTGCTAAGATATTCTCTGCTGCCGTTCGTGACCTGAATTTAACCTTAATTAGTCTGGTCTTATCTGTATTGTATTTCCCTATTCCATATATTTCTTCAATTTCTTTCCTTGTTTCTTGTTCATCCTCTTGAACTACTTATAATATCTTATTTACCTTTTCCTCCTCTTTTACTCTTATAGTCCTATTTGGATTGTGCTTCTCTTCCATCCCTAATATAATTATAAATTTCTTTTTGTCTGCTAAGTCTCTTGCTATATTGCCTTTCTCTCTCTCTCATCACTTTGATAACTGTGTCCTGAGTATGTTCTTTCATCTGTTGTGTCACTATATCTATAAATACAATTTTGTTGTTCTCGGACTTTTTCCAACCCTGTACTTTTGTTATGGACTCTTTATTCTCTTTATTATTATTCTTTAATTCCTCATTCTCATCTTTTACTTCTTTTAACTGTCTTTTTCATTCTTCTATTTATTTAGTTAGGTTTTGGTTCTCCTTCTTTAGTTCTTCCAATTTATCTGCGTAATCCGTGTAAGTTGGCTGAACCTAACCTCCCACTGTCCGATCCTTTTCTCTAGTTTTTCCTCTAGACTTGGTAATCGGGGGAGGTTGGCATCCCCTCCCTCATTAAATCCATGGAAATTATTATTTTCACTTTCTATTGTGTTGTTCTTAAACGTATTTCTGATCTTAGTGCCTTTACTGATATTTTCGACTTTACCTGCGTCGTCGTCTTGTTGATATTTCTTGCGTCCGGGGGAGCCCTTCGTCTCCTTCCTCATTTCCTTCCATTTCCCTCAGTAATCCCTCCCTATCTCCCTTTTCTTCACCTTCCCACTACACCACGAGCTTTCTCCTTCCACTACTAATACAACAAAGGTACTCCCTCGTTGTTCAGATCGACGAAACTTGAAGTTTTCCTGGAGTTCCAAACTTCGCTGTCACTTCGACTGACGTGTGTATTACCTAGTTGTATTTACCTAGTTGTAATTTGCGGGAAGGGGAGCTACGCTCGTCGTGACCCGCCTTTGTATCTCGCAGTGTCTAGTTTGCTCTTAAACTCATGGATGGTTTTTGCGCACACTATTTCATTGTCCAGTTTGTTCCAAGTGTCCACCACTCTATGTGGAAAACTGTTTTTCTTCAGATCTCTTGTTTGTTTTTTTGTTTGTTTGTTTTTTTGTTTTGTTTTTCATGTCCTCTTGTGCTTCTCTTGTCCCAGTCTAACAAGTTCTCTCTATCGAGTATTTCCGTGCCTCTTCATGATTCTGTAGATGGTCAGTAGGTCACCTCTCTCTCTTCTTTGCTCCAGAGTCGGTGTGTGTGTATTTACCTAGTTGTATTTCACGGGAAGGGGAGCTATGCTCGTGGTGTCCCGTCTTCATATCTCGTTTTATCTAGACAATTTTTAAATTCGTGTATTGTTTTCCCATCTAACTTGTTCCAAACGTCTATTACCCTGTGGGAAAAGCTGTTCTTTTTTTAGGTCTCTTCTAGAATTGTCTTTCTTGATTTTCTCTCCGTGTCCTCTTGTATCTCTATTACCCATTTTATTATATCCTCTCTATCAATAGTTTCTATGCCTTTCATGATTCTATGAATAGTTATCAAGTCTTCTCTTCCCTTTGCTCTAATGTCTGTAGCTCAAGTTTTGCTAGTCTCTCTTCATATGATAGTTCTGAGAGTGTTGGTGCCAATTTCGTAATTGCTCTTTGTATTCTTTCAAGTTTTGTTATACATTTTTTTTTTTTTTTTTTTGTACTTGGTGACCACGTCGTCGCTGCATACTCCAATTTTGGTCTTATCAAAGTGACCAGTATTTTCTTCACCATTTCTTCGTCCAGGTATGTAAATGCCACTTTGATTGTTCTTATTGAATTATAAGTTTCTCCAAAAATCTTGTTTATATGTTTCTCAGGGGACATATTATTCATAATAATGACTCCCAGGTCCTTCTCATTTTCTTTTTTTAATTTCTTCCTCTCCCAATTTATATGATCCCACTATTCTTTTTTTGCTTCTTCCAAATTCCATTATACTACACTTCTTAATATTGAATTCCATCTCCCACTTCCTACTCCATTCCCATACTTTATTGAGATCACTCTGTAGCGACTCACAATCTTCTTCAGTGTTCACTTTTTTCAACAATTTTGCATCATCCGCAAAGAGGCTCATATAACTTTCAATTCCTTTATCCATATCATTAATATATATAGCAAACATTATTGGGGCCAGAACTGTTCCTTGTGGAACTCCAATAATCACTTCATTCCAATTAGTGTTTGTCTCTTATAACCACTCTCATTTTTTTTTTTTTTTTTTATGCAAGAAGTCTTCCATCCACTTTAGCAGTTTGCCCTGTATTCCTCCTGCAGTTTATTTCTTTAACAATTTCTTATATGGCACCTAATTGAAAGCTTTTTTCAGGTCTAGAAATGCACAATCAGCCCATCCATCTATTAGCCTTGAATAGAAACACATTAAGTTTGTGATGCATGATCGTCCTTGTCGAAATCCAAATTGCCTTGGATTTAGTACATTGTTTTTCCCAGATGCCTTACCCATTTAGTTTTGATCATTCTTTCACAGATTTTAGCTATCATACTTGTAAGAGAGACTGGTATATAGTTAGTAGGGTCTTTCTTGTTTCCCCCTTTATATATTAGTACTATATTTGCTCTTTTCCAATCTTCTGGAACTTTTCCTTCTTTTAATGAACTGCTTATTAGACTATGTATTTTGTCTGCTAGTTCACTCCTACATTCTCTCAAAATCTAGTTTGCCATTTCATCTGGTCCATGCAATTTTCTGACATCATTACTCAAGTGATTCATTATTTCATTCCTTGTTACTTTTATCTCTTTCATAGGGGTGACTTTCTCCTCCCACTCAATATCTCTAGGTTGTATGTTCTCCCTCATAAGCACTGATTTAAAATGCTTGTTCATAGTTTCTGTCATTTCTATTTCCTCTGTGTATTGAACTCCCTGTCATAGTTTCTCTAATTATTGTTTTTTTCAGTTTGTTGTTTACTAATCTGTAAAATAGTTTTGGTTGATCTTTACATTTTTCTATGACATCTTTTTCATATTTTCTCTTTTCTGCTCTGTACACTTGTACATATTCATTTCTATAACTACTATATATTTTCCATTTTTCAGGTCTTTTGTCTTTTTTTCCATTTTATCCAAGCTTTCTTCCATTTGTCTTTTAACTCCCTACATCTTTTGTTGTACCAACTCTTTACATATTCTTTTTCTTTTTGTATTGGAACATACTTTTCCACTCCTTTATATTTTTGTCAAAATATTCCATTTCTCTTCTACTGTTGTTTCCTCCTTGTATATCCTTTCCCATTCTGTTTTTTTTAAATAATTCTCTTATTCTATAAAAAAAAAAAAATTGCATACATCAATCTTCCCTTTCTATATTGTTCGTTTTTTCCATGTATTTTTCCTCATTTAATTCCAGTTCAACCAATATGTGGTCACTTTTACTCATTGTTCAATCTTGTCCACTATTTCGGGTTCTGATGTGATTATTAGGTCCAGTCTCGATGGTTCTTCCTCAATTGTATACCTAGTATTCTCTTGTAACCATTGCGTCATTGTATGTTCTATAACCATATCAAGTACTACATTTCCCCATAGGTCGTCTCCATCCTTCACTGTCATCTCTTCCCAGCAGATTTCTTTACAATTAAAGTCACCCACTATAACTATTCTTCCTCTATCTTCCATTATCTTATTTAGTGTTATCCTTGTGTCTTCTAACATATTTTTGTGTTCTCTCTCTTCCCACGAAGCCGTTTTAGGAGGCACATAACTTATTACAAACTTCCTACTCTTCCCATCCCTGTCCTCCATTTCCATCATAATCATCTCTATTCTTTCCATATGTGACATTCCTCACATTTATATCCTTAGGAACACTCTATCCCCTTGTTTTACCTCTCCGTTTCTAATCCAATAATTATATGCACCATGTCCTACACTGTTGGGTGGTAGTGGACCTTTCAATTTTGTCTCTACAATTCCTATTATGTCCAGTTCTTTTTCCCTCAGGTACTCATTCAGTTCCTTCAAGCCTGTTATTAAGCCATCTATGTTTGTGTGAAACACTTTTAATTTTCTGCTACTTCTATCATGTTTTTTTTTCTGTTTTTCTCTGCTGTGAACCATTTCATCACTTTCACATCCACTACTCTCTAATAGAATTTATCTTTTTCTGACTCTGTACTTCTCATTTTTTTCCTTAGCTTCTAATCTTTTTGTTTTCTCATCCTCTCTTTCCTCTTTATTCATCTCTTTATATCCATACCTGTTTATATTGATCACTGTCTGCTAGCTTCCCTGTTTTTGCTAAGATATTCTCTGCTGTCATTTGTGACCTGAATTTAATCTTAATTGGTCTGGTCTTATCTGTATTATATTTCCCTAGTCTATATATTTCTTCAATTTCTTTCCCTGTTTCTTGTTCATCCTCTTGAACTACTTCTAATATCTTGTTTACCTTTTCCTCTTTTATTCTTGTGGTCCTATTTGGATTATATTTCTCTTCCATCCCTAATATATTATGCATTTCTTTTTGTTTGCTAAATCTCTTACTATATTCTCCTTTTCTCTCATCACTTTAATAACTGCGTCATGAGTTTGTTCTTTCATCTGTTGTGTCACTATATCTCTAAATACAACTTTGTTGTTCTGCTGGACTTTTCTCCAATCTTGTGCTTCTTTTGCTATGGACTCTTATTTTATTATTCTTTAATTCCTCGTTCTCATCTTTTACTTCTGTCTTTTTAATTCTTCTATTTCTTTATATTTTGATTCTCCTTCTTTAGTTCTTCCAGTCTATCAACTCTTTGGGTAATTAGTGTTTATCCTAATCTCCCATGTTTCATTAATTTTTTTTTAGTTTCTCCTCTAGATTTACTAGTTGGGGGAGGTTGTCACCTTCCTCCCTCATTAAATCCATAAAAGCAATTATCTTCTCTTTACATTGAGCTTCTATTATCTATATTTCTACTTTTGACACCTCTGCTTCCTTGTTCCTCGTCTGTGTGTTCTGCCCCATGTTTTTTACACCCCTCCTAACATCTGGGGCTCGTTCGTCCCCTTCCATTTTCCTCAGTAATCCCTCTCTTTCTCATTTTTCTTCACCTTCCCACTACACCACGAGCTTTCCCCTTCCGTACCAATACAACAAAGGTACTACCTCGTTTGGATCCCTGAAAATTGCACTTCTTTTCCGGAGTTCCAATCTTTGCTGTGAATCCAACATAAATGTGTGTGTGTGTGTAATTATGGTAAATTTTGAAAAACAAAACTTTAATTTTGTTGTTTCGAACATTTCTACCAATGACGCACATGGGTAACATTTGGCACGAAGACAAAAGGGAGCGGGAGGGGCAGAAAGGGGGGGGGACTTTTTAATTGCAAAACTGTGCGTTGATCACGTAGGCAAGGAGAAAGAGGGGGGTTATACCCTATGAATTTACTGTACGCTTAATTGAAATTAACAAGCTGAAATAACCTCTGGATATCTAACATAAACACCAATTTAAATAATATAAATGAATGGGTAAATTTTAGCATTACAAGTGTAGTATCTAGGGTTGCGTCTGAGCTCATGGTAACCCGTCTCTGTATCCCCATTGATCAAAATTAGCCTTAAGTTCATTATTGTTATTAGGCTGAATTAAACATTTTATAAAAAAAAAAAAAAATCCACAAATTGATGTTTCTGTGTGGAATGCTGTGCTTCCCAACATCTTGGCTGGATGCTGGCCCAAAGCAGGGACAATTAACTGGGAAACCTAAATTGGGCCTATACTAAATTGGGCCAATTACGTACACTCAGGTGTCCTGAGTTAGTCCGATTAATAAAATTATCCAAGTGTACACTGGACTGTGTCGGCTAGAAGCTGGGCCAAGGCAGGGGCAATGAACTGGTACCCTAAATTGGGCCTACACTACATTGGGCCACATCCGTTAATTCTTATTCCCAGAATTGGTCCGACTAATAAAGTTATCCACATACACACTGGACTAAGTCAACTAGATGCTGGTAAGTGCATTGGACCAGTTGATATAGATATTCATTTTCACATTTGACTGCATTGGTTAGACATTGATGCCATTGATGGAAAACTACTTTTATGCCTACGCTTCATGTGCATAGCTCAGTATCAGGCTACATGCCACCTCACTCACCCTTCACCCCTCCCACTTTAACCTATTACCACACCTGATACATATTTTTGGATGCATTCCAGGATCTGTTAAATGCACCAAGAAGTATAGCAGGTATGGTAAAAGGTTTATGGAGTAGGAATGAAGGGTGAGTGTGCATGGCACCTAGTCTGGTACTGAATCATACACATGGCATGTAGGCATAAAAGTAGTTCTCCATCAAAGGCATTGATGTCTAACTGATGCAGTCAAATGTGAAAATGAATAACTATATCAACTGGTCCAATGCACTTACCAGCATCTAGTCGACTTAGTCCAGTGTGTATGCAGATAAACATCTAACCGATGCAGTCAAATGTTAAAGTGGATATCATGCAATACTGATGAAGCTCACAAACTAAAACACACCTGATTATGTACAAGTAGATTTTATTAAGATATGAATACATAAATTTTCTATTACAATACATACTGCAGTAAAAAATGAGAATATAAGTATGTAGATTAGTATCTAGTAGGAACTATATACACATTGATGTATATATATATATATATATATATATATAAAACATAATATGTTTATGTACTTTTTCAGTATCAAAAATATCAAATATTCTCAGTTCATATTCTCAAATATGAAAATATCAGATAAATATCACAGTGTTGAACAAAATATAGTATTTAAGCCATTAAACAATTGTAAAAGTACAGTGTATGTGTAGCTTTCAAAAGAAACAAATATTAAGTAAAAAAAAAAAACAGCAGCTATACTGCCCCTCTACCACAGAAGTATTGAATGCTTTGATATTGCTACAACAGACCAAGGTAGACATTGCAATATTACTACAGAATATGACTTCACCTACAGGTGTTTCTATCAATTCCCAGTCAATTTGAACATGTGGCACCTTCAGTCATGGATATAAGATGTAAAGCTGAAAACAACTTATTTCCATTTTGTATCCACGACTGCAAGGATGCCAAATATCAATGTTAGCTGAATTAGGGTCATGGACACAAACACCCGGGTACAAGTGTACATGGCACAATTATTCCTAAATTAAACAAATCCATATTGTTTTGGTGTGAACAAAAGTATAATTAAACAAAATCCATATTCTTTGGTGTGAACAAAAGTATAATTATATTATTTGGTATGAAAGAAAGGGCAGACATTCCTTATGAATGTAACCTAATCATGGTATGCAGTGGTCCAGCTGTTCTGCATTGGGCAGCAACAATTAGTGTATATGTACCAGCTACACTAATGTTTACATAAAGGAGGCCTATGATGTGTCACTAATGGTAGCATTGATATCTGAATACCTCTGGCGACCACCACATCTGTCTGATATATTCTTCAAATACTTCATGATGGTTTTTCCAATTTCATCCTCTGTGGTTTGGAAGTTTCAGTTGTCAAGCAAAACCCCTGCAAATACATTGAGGGAAACTTTATGTTAATGGTCTTTATTAACAGCATTACATATCCTTATTTTTAAATCTTACGTTATTTTATATTTGTCTATCATATTAGGAAAAGGGGGTGTATCATGTCGTCATGGTTGTTCACTGTTCAATGTGTACATGGATGGGGTGGTTCGGGAGGTGAATGCGGGGGTAGTGGGCAGGAGCAGGGCTGTGGAGTCGGAACACAAAACCTCCGACTCCGACTCCTCTATTTTTGGCACCACCAAATCTGACTCCTCTTCATGTATTTAACTGATTAGGGCCTACATATTTTATAAAGCCTATACAACACACATACGCTCCAATCTTGAGTAGACTTATATCATTATAACTGGTTTATATCAAATAATAGATATATATGTTATAGTGTAGCTTTCCTATGTTTGACCTCTTCATTAATACTTTATAAGTAGAGTGAAGTAGAGACAAACTTTTTGAAAGGATATTGAAGAAAATTCAGTATAAAAAAAAAGAAAATCTATAAGACATTTGGCATAACATATATCTTTCCAAATAAGTGATAAGTACATTTCAAAAACAAAAATACTGTACTTTAATAAAACAAAGGTTGAAATAACCTTTGTAAATGATATCAAACCTAATAAAAAATATATAATGGAAGATTTTTTTTACATACATAGTTTTGCAAATACAAAATAAAAAAATGAAAATACTTTATAAAAGAAGTTTAGGCAAATTTCTTGAAAGGAAACAGTAAATATAGAGAAAATAAACCTTATTGATACAAGTACAGTACAAGGTCAAGTGTTACAGCTGAACATGTATGATACTGAAAGGTATGTATATCATACATACTTTTTGGGTATCATTATCCTTCATATGTTTTCATACCTTCTTTTGTCTTAATATACTGAAATTACTGACACAAGTACCTCTTGGTTTAACTTCATACTGGTGTAGCTCCTCTTTGGGGATCGGTGCCATCTGCGTAGAGCTGATGGCCAGGGGTGGTTGCTGCTGATTGGCCCCCAACTCTTGGGGTTGGGGGGTGGTCCCACGACGTAGACGTTGCAGCTCCAGGACGACCGTGTTGTGAACAGCTGCCCAGGATGTAACACTTCACCCCATACCATACAACACATAATGGAAGACTGCATTATACACAATCATGCACGCAAACAACACAACATACACTCTATAAAGGATTTGTGGGAAAACCCAGTTTCGGCTGTGGCCTTCCTTGGGGAGACGGGACTGCTCGGACAGACAGTCTAGGGAACGACAACAACAACAACAACTGTAACTAGAATGTGATTTAATATATTTTAAAAATTGGCAAGCGAGAACATTACAGATAAAAGACTGGATACGTACAGTGAGTTTAGACCCCTTAATTAAATCAAGCATTTCTACTAAAAAAATTGTAAATATTCTTGCATACTTTTAGGTTTAGTTTAGAAACCCCTAAAAATATGCCCACTGGTGCTGGTTCTGAAATAATTGTTTCATTATCAGTGCAAAACTGAATTAAGGGCCCAATCACCGATTTTGTGATGTAACTTATGTGTTTCTGGTGAGAAATGTTGTGATATGAATGATGGTGTACATTATTTCCATTGCAAATGCATACTTTTAAAGTAATGAGTTATTAAAGTTATCCACTTATGCCTACATCTCCTCTCCAGCGATCTGGGGGGAAATGTGGGAAATTGGGGTTTTTGGGTGGGGAGCACTAATAAATCGAGTAATGCACATTGCAAAACAGGTCTACAATCAACAAGAACACATCAAAAATATATGAAAATACATAAATTTCACCTTTGAGGGCGGGAGTAGGGTCAGCTAACGCATGCAGCCATGTTGTTCAGGAGTGTTACCAACAAATCAAAAAAATTCTCGCTATATCTGCTACATTTAGCGAAGGCCACTCAGCCCACTTAAGAGTTGCTAACCGTAAACTAACCTAACCAAATCTTACATAACCTAACTTGCTAACCGTAAACTAACCTAACCTGCTAACTGTAAACTAACCTATCCTAACCAAACCTAATGTAACGTAACGTAACGTAACGTAACGTAACCTAACCTAACCTCAACCTGTGATAGCATAGGCATTCTGATAGGCTTGGGTAAATGAAGCAGAAAAATCATAAATGTGGCAACACTGGCCAAAATCGTTGGTTGGGTGAAACTATATTATCAAAATATTCATTACATGAAAACTACACATTTGCGATGGAAATGATGTACATCATCAATCACGACACAACATATCTCAACAGAAGCACATAAGCCACATAAGAAAAACATTGGTTGGGTGAAACTAACTTCGAGAAATTTAGTGATTCGTTGGTAACACGGCTCAATAATAACATTGGAGTGGTGGCATCAGCCAGCGGCACTCCCGCCCTCAAAGGTGAAATTTATGTATTTTCATGTATTTTTGATGTCTTCTTGTTGATTGTAGACATGTTATGCAATGCGCATTACTCGATTTATTAGTGCCCCCCACCCAAAAACCCCGATTTCCCACAGGTCCCCCCAGATCGTTGGAGAGGAGATGTATTGTAGGCATAAGTGCATAAATTCAATAACTCATTACTTTAAAAGTACACATTTACAACGGAAATGATTCACACCATCGTTCATATCACAACGTTTCTCACCAGAAACACATAAGCCACATCACAAAATCGTTGGTTGGGTGAAACTATAAATTGTCCGAATTAAGATAAAGATTGGCCAAAATTGCTTCCCACTGTTCTGTCTTACATAGTGATAGTGGAATTCCATGACAATTTATTTTCAAGGAAACTGTTGTGACTACTCTGCATCAGGAACAGATTCAAGAAACTCTCTGAGAGAGTTATTTTATTCAAAATGAAAATACTCACCCCGAGTCCCACTGATTTTCTTTATCAGGTCAGTAAGACCTACTGCTTCCTAGTGCTCATACTAATTGACCACTCCGTCCTGAAATTCAGGTAAATTTTTATAATTAATTAATAGGTGACCCTAGCTGCAATGTAGCATTCACTATAACATGTTGATACAGCTGTAAAATAAGGTAGTATATCATTAATGGTACTACTCTGATATAGTACTCACTCATACTGTTTTGTTACAATTTAACATTATTTTGTTGTTCCTTTGCTTAATGCAATGTTCCTTATTAGGATGGTGCTCAATTTTTTGTCTCAATATCCTATGTGTTACGAACATTTTAGTAATATTAACAAAACTATAACAATAGTACTACTCTGATATAGTACTCACTCGAGCTGTTTTGTTACAATTTAACATTATTTTGTTGTTCCTTTGCTTAATGCAATGTTCCTTATTAGGATGGTGCTCAATTTTTGGTCTCAATATCCTATGTGTTGCGAACATTTTAGTAATATTGTCTCTGGTCCCCACCTCCCTACTATGTTGTCTGTGTGACTTAGTGTAGAATAACAATCTAATGAGGACCACAATAGAAATAAGTGTACATGCTTTTTGTGTTATCCTTGACAATTTGCAATTATTATTATTATTTCGAACTATGTTCTTGTCATTATCTGCACTTCATGTATCTAATATTGATTCTTTGCCAAATAAAGTCTATCTATCTGATGGAGTTTTACAAATTGTCCAAGGGTCTGATGGCAAATTTGCATCAAATTGAAAATCTTAACTAGGTCTCTAAAAGCGTAGTGCTTAATCTGGTGTTTGATGGCCCAGTTCTCCAAGGTTTCAGTGTCTAAAGATTTGTAAGGCAACAACACTTCCGTTTGTGCATCATTTTCAATTTCACTTTCCTCTGATAGCTCGCTACTACTATAACTGGCCAGCAGCTCGTAAAGTTCGTCTGCATTATTACTGGTATTATCAGAGCATGATAGACATGTAACTTGTACCTCAGAATCATCTAAACTGGTACTACAATTGTCCTTTCTCTGATCATGTTGCCATTGTGATCCATGGGAGTTCCCACAAATGAGTGAGTTTTTCCCTACAAAATTCCCACAAGGGAATCTGAATTCCCACATTTTTTCCACAAAAAAGGAATTATTATAAACACAAATAAGTTCATTGCAACATATATTTAATCAAATTCTACACAAAAATAATGGTAAGCAGTTTAATCATGATAGGTTGGAAGTTACAGTAACTTAAAGTTTACTTTTGTATGAAAGATATAATTCAGAATAAAAATAGAGTATTGTCTTTTACATTGAAATTAAGTTGAAATGATTTCTTCTAAAACTACACTGAAATTATAAAAAAAAATAATTCAAAACACAATTTCATTCTATGTCTACTTCCAAATAAACAATATCTTGATTTCCTCGTGTTTTCTCTTCAGCCTTAGCAAAAAAGTTCTTTAAAATGTCTTCAGTGGGAATAAAGTCAACACAAGATGAACCCTGAAGAGACAAGCCATACCTAATTTGCAAAATAGCCTCAACAGATTTTACACTAAATTTGTTCCTTTTGAGTGCACGATGTTCATAACCGAAAATACCATTTCCACATTTGCATTTGAGAAAGGCAAAGACAATAATGCCAAGGCGAAGGCAGAAATATTTGGGAACTTCCGGTTACTTGCAGAATCTAGTTTTTCATATACCTCTTCCCAAAATGCAACACTGCTTTCCAAATATGATTTTGGCCATTGCTCAAGGTTAAGTACACCACCATTCATTTTCTAGTTCATCTATATCTCTGACTATAGATCTGTACCTGGAAGCAATAGTTGCAATAGAACCCTTGATTTGAGAAGTGGCTACACGAGGATACAATTTCTGTAAAAGAAATAGGGTGTCAACATTATCTGACAGGCGCAGCTGCACTTGATTAATCAACTCAAGTACAAAATATTTACATTTCTCTTTGACGTTAATCAACTTTTTATTGGTTAAGGTACAAGAGTCTGCAAATGTGTTGAATTCATAACCAAAATTGATAGCATTCAAAGGCAAAATATAATTCTGAAATCTTAAAGAAGGGAGATCTTTGACACATTTTGATAAGTGAGCTGATTCTACCACCATATGCATAATATTATGATACATATCGATCAGGTCTTCAGTAAGTTTAGCTACCTCAACATTTTGCCCTTGGAAAAGTGTGTTGACTCTCACCACCTCCTTAAGTACTTTCCGAACATATAAAAGGTACAACTTATTATGATGATCATTGTATGCTTGGATTAGTTGTTTTGCTGTGTAGCAACGCTCCTTGTTTCGCACATTTCAAAATGCAGTTTTAGGGAGTCCCTTTGATCAAGCAAGGATAACACTGATTGCCTCCAAACGGGACAACCAACGTGTGCTAACTAACCCAGGCACTTTCTCGGGTACACGATCCTCAAGAACTTTATACAACTCTGTATATTTGTCGATCCTATATGGACTATTAGAGAACCATGTGTGTGTCTCTAACTAAAAAATCAAGAACAGTGGGGAGGTTTTCACATGCCTTACTTGCAGCCAGATGCAGGGAATGACGCACACATCTAATAAGTTATTTCAGGGTTGTCATTCTTCAATGTTATGAGTGATGACAACCTAAAATTGAATTTGCCCCATCTGTGCCTATACCTATCAATTTGTTAACATCTAATCCATGTTCCATCAAACAGTTTTTGACAGTTATATAAATGGTGTCTGCTTTTGCATCCCTTAGAGATACTAAATGGTAAAAAGTGATTGTTCCTGTCCACCTACTTTATGTAAACTGTATGTCGTCACTAGGTCTACGTTTGGTACGTCCGAGTCTTACTGCGCACTCAATTCAAATTTCGTAATTCGTTCTGTACGCTGGTCCTACTCTCCTCTGTCCGCTCTCACACGCTCAATGTGAAATCACGCTTGTGGTCCCGTGAGAGGTGCAAAACGTTCTCCTTCTTTACCTCTATAGGTTCTGTACGTATACATACATCATATAACTTGACATTAAGCAATAAAGATTAAATGTGATGTTTTCCGTATTAGGGTAGACTTAGCTAGAATATAATCGGTATTCGGTAGTCTTAATTTCTTTACCAGTGCCTATTTATCTACAAATTTAGGGCACTTGTCACATTTTTATCTTGGTTAATGAAAAACTACAAGATTTGTGGTGTTTTCAGAAAAAAAAAACAAGACTCCAAGATCAAAGCAAAAAATACTAGATCTAGAAGGAAAACATAAGGAGTGGCAACACGAAATACGAATTTATGAGAACACCAATGCCACCCCACCCCCCACCGCCAGGCCCGGGCCAGCTATAACCGTTTCTGTTGATACTTGGCTGATACATATTTGAAAATTGACGGGGTGTCTTGCCTTATTTAGCTGTGTATGTACTTTTGCCCTATTATTTTAACATTTACTTGATATCCCATAAAGATTCCACAAAAATCAAAATTCCCATGAGACCTCCAACAAAAATGCAAAATATCCACACAAAAAATCCCACAGATATTGAGGTGTTAAAGTCCTCCCACAAAACATCCCATGTGAGCAAATTTCTCCCACAAATTTGTGGAAAATTCCCACAAAACGGTATCCCTGTCTCTGATGCTGAATTAGCTCTTTGCTTGTACTGGCAATACTACCGGCAACTTCCTTGACATTTTCTGGAAAGTAGGATTCAAACTTTCGCTTCTGTGTCCGACGCAGAGTCCAGGAGAAAGACATAGCAGCAGGTGGTATATACGGTAAAAGTGTAGGAGGCAGTCACCACCAAATTGTGAGAAAAAAAAGAAGAGAAAATGTGTAATCAAATACTACCCGTCCACAGCAATAGATCACCGCCGACATCCTACGCCTCGCGTCAAAAATAAAAACAATTACAACAAACGTTCCAATTTTTTTTTATAGACGTGACATGACATAAATCCATATTTTATCAATTAGATAGGAGAGATAACCAGTAATTTGAATATATTTTCTCCTGTTATTAACAAAAAAGTAAAACTATAAGTAAGAGTAACTTAATTATTTTTACGGAAGTTTACGATACTTGAATAAACAAGAAATAATGTAATGCCATATATAGTTCTACTTGTGTTTTTAAGACATCTTCCTGCAATGAACCCTGAGGCTCGAAAGATGTGATAAAATGCTGCTTCATGGATAAGCTATACAGTAGACATAATTTCAATTTTGATAATTTTATGAATCATGGTCATTTAAGAATTTCGATATTTATACAGTATACTGTATATCCACATGTCACAAAATAAAACTGTAATGACTTTTCCACTGGCGTGGCAGTAACTGTACCATCCACGTGGTATTGCCAAATGTCAATATCTTATTTCATGGGCATTTTTTTTTTTTTTTTTAATACAAAAATGCAACCTTCTGATTATGAAACGGACATCCAAGTTGGGGATATCTACCAGGGTTGCCAGATTTGCCTTTTTTTTAGGCCAAAAACATCAATTTTGGCTTCTTTTTCAAGCATTTGGCCTAAGGATATTTAGTTTGGCCTAAATTACTGAATCTGGCTTTTTTTTTTTTTTTTTTGCTTTTTTTTTTAGAATGTGGCTTAAATATATTCCATTTGGTTTCAGTAAGCTCATCTGATAATAGTGAGTTGAATACTGAGTTCATTCGCCACCTCCTAAGACAAAACTAATCCAAGTAAGAGTGAGAATCAACACCGTGAGATCGAAACCTTTATTGTTATACGACGTTTCGCTTGTTACCGCTTTTTCAAGTACAGACATATAGTATCAGAGTCTGTTGGTCTTATTCCTGTCAATGACACAACAGGGGAAGCATAATTCACTGTCATTAAAGCTGCTGTTACAAATCTAGGTTTAGAACTTGGTAACTGCATTGGTTTTGCAAGTGATGGGGCCTCAGTTATGATTGGAGTTAATAACTGTTTGGACCCGAATACAGCAGGAGTCTCCAGATTTTGTGCAAGTAAAATGTATTTGTCACTCTAGCACTGTGTGTGAAGCATGCATTTGAGAAGCTGCCTTCATGCTTGGGATTTTTAATTTCAGAAATATGAAAATGGTTTTCCAAGAGTACAGTAAGGAGGGCAGCTTACAAACAATTGTTTAGCATAATGGACCCAACTGAAGAAAGAAAAGGAACCTCGCTGCCATTTCAGCAAGTTTCTCAGACCAGATGGCTAGTACGCGGGAAAGTAATGTACAGCATCTTGATGAACTGGGAAGAACTGAAGGCATACTTCATGTGTGCTGAGCAGGCTAGTGGAGCTGATGTCAGGTATAAGGCACGTATGATTTCTGAGATCCTAAATGACCCAATCAACTATTGGTATTTTCACTGTGTCACACCCATTGTTATGGAGTTTGAACGCGTCAACTCATATTTTCAAGCCACGGATGCCGATCCTCAGAGCATGGAAAGTGAGCTTGCTCAACATCATAGTCTACGGGCAAGAGTTTTCAGCCCAGATGGAAGTGAATTAGTTATATCCGAAATAGATTTTGGAGCTCACTTTGCCATGGAAGTGGAGATGTATATCGAGATGCATCAAGTTAGTGGTGAAACAAAAGTTCAGGACGTCAAGGCTCGATGTTACAGCTTTCTCGTGGAGGCCATCAAGCAAGTTGAGAAACGTCTGCCTACTACGAGGAACATATACAAGGGTCTCAGTAGTCTTCACCCATCAAAAATTTTGAGTCAAACAGCAAGGGTGCCATGTAAGGATCTACCATTCCCTACCTTACGAGCACATAAATATAATGCCATTGAACAGCAGTATAGGAATGTATTACATGTAAACTGGGTTGAAGAGGCAGTATTTGACAACAAAATACCAGATGACTCTGTTCAGTTCTGGATAGTAGGTAATCGCTATGATACACTTGGTAACAAATCTTTTATAGACCTAGCAACATATGCATTGTCCTGTCTTGTCACACCAGTTAGCAATGCTGTTGTTGAACGTATATTTTCTCATGCTACAATAGTTAAAACAAAATTAAGAAACAGACTGAGTACAAGAACTCTAGATGCCATTATTCGCATCAGAACCATCTTCACTTCAGAGGTTTGTGTTGCAGGAATTTTGTGGTCACACCTGATATGTACCGCTTATTTTCATCTGCAAATATGTATGGAGATGAATATGATGTATGTGATGATGTGATTGACTATGTCTGAAAACTGGTTATGTTTCCTTGGTTACCAAAGTCTGGTGCTATAATGCAGAATATAATTTTGACTTATTTTTTGTTGCTCATGAAAAGGATTATACTTTTTATATTGTTTGTGGAAAAAATAACCATGAAACTTGCATGCTGCAAAAAACTACAAATTTAATTTAATTTTTGTTTCTCATTAAAAGGATTATGAAACAAATTATCATACTTTTGAGTTACTTTTAATACTATTTATGAAAAATAAAGAACCATTAATTCATTGTATGCATATGATATTTTACTTGGTACCACTGAGATATATAGAACATCTAAGTTCGTACGCAATATAATCATAGGGGGTCCAATATGGCGGCCACTGCATCACCCGTTGCCCAGGCGGAGGACTGACGAACTACGTATACACAGATCGCCACTCCAGTAGACATATCTCAGTGCTCAGTACATATCGTATAGTATTTGGTGAATTGAGAAGTGTAATAATTAAATGTTTGGCATTTTTACTGCATATTTTTGGCCTTTTTCTGTAGTGCATTTGGCCTTTTTTTTTTTTTTTTTTTTTACCTTTGGCTTTTTTCTGCTTCAGTAATCTGGCAACCCTGATATCTACGTTTATTTCGAAGAGCGGCTAAGTTCGTGGTCAAGTGCCGGTGTATAAAATTTACCTTTAAAATCCCTTTTTGAAAGTCCCAGTGCAAAGGGATCAGAGGCAATTAAAAAAAAACTCTCCGTACAGGGATAGGATAGTGACTTGCACATTAGTGGCGAGTTCGCCAATACGAACGAGAGAATTATGGGAATAGAAAGAAAACAGACATCAATCAATACGCCTTTACTGGGATTTCAGAACCACAAGGGCATTTGTTGAAGGATTTGGGGGAACTCAATTTTTGGAGGGTCTCTGAAATTATAACACTCCCCTATGATGAACTCAAGTATCGTCCTCCTACTACAATGGTAACGCTATCACGTGAACGCGTATTTTGCATTAATTGAAAAAGAAAAACTCATGACGTCATTGAGCTTTATTTTGTGTAATGACAAAATATGAAAATATTTGTCAGTACTTCTATTATTATAAAGTAAAAGTCTTAGGATGTAATTATAAGGTCATCCAAATATACATGGGATTTTAGAATATTTGTCAGTACTTCTATTATTAAAAAGTAAAAGTCATAGGATGTAATTATAAGGTCATCTAAATATATTAGAATTTTAAACATATTTAACGTTGTTGAAGTGTTCATAATATAGACAAACTTGGCTGTGCAATCGTTGCTTAGGAACGAGGTGTACACATAACCTTAAGCATACTATTAGAAATCGATCGGACAGATTTCGTGCCACAAACGTAGTTAGTGCTCAAGCATGAAGATAACATGCAGTTGCTATATTGTTCCGCTCTTTATATTGTACTAATAAACACAACGGTCGGTAAGTAAACGAGATTGAAAAGTCTTCACAGACATCAACAAGTACGAAGAATCATGCACTGAAGAGTGTACATACATACATATACCAAAGAATGTAGTGAAAGAAAAAAGAAATACGTTGTTGTATACAGTTGCGTTTGTATACAACAAATCCTATCAGATTTTAAAGTTTCTCCCACTGATTTCAAAGAAAGACTGGATCGAGCCTTCTATTGTTGTCAGTCTGCAAAAAGTGAAGCCTGCGTTATATTATTAAGACCATTCAGGCGTAGGATAGTACGTACTGTAGGTTATGGCTAAGAACGGGAGTCAATGTTGTCCTTTCGGTTGCAACAAGATAAGAAACGCAAAATAGGGCAGGAGTTCAATCGAAATGATAATGAAGGCAGCGAAGATAAGTCAAAGTTAAAAAAAAACAATTTCCACGCAGAGCTCCTACATGGCAAGTGTCGCCGCGGGGCAAAGTTCTCAGTGATGCTCCCCCCCCCCCCATCACTATTTCCCACCTCCACCATCCCTTATTGTCTATTACCCTAATTTGTGCAACGTGATTATAGGATTTCGGTATACATAATAAAAATGTATTTGGTGTCTGTACCGTATAATTCATTTGTTCATCATAGAAAAAACATTCCTCAAACAAAATAAAACAATTACTATAGGAATAAGATCAGAAGATAATGATTGATCATGTATTACTTTAGTAATTTTCTTACTTTGATTCTGGTAAATTCATGAATGATGTCATCAAAGTTCATATCAATCAGTGTCAGATTCAGTGCTGAGTAGTGCTTGATTTGTCAGTCTATCTTGGCCCATGGGACTCCTCAGGTATGTCTTGATGAGCTTCAATTTGCTGAAAGACCTTTCACAAGAGGCAACTGATATCCTCAGTAAAAGTCTCAGTTGAACACGAAGGTTAACGAATCCTTTACAATATTTCTCAATGAAAGCAATGAACTAAACTTACTCGTTTTTTCACGTAGACATTTTAGCCACTGGCTTTCAAAACAATCGAACGGTTTTTAAATTTTGAATTTAGTGTCCCTACTGCGCAAATAATAAGGGTTGATATTTCATGTTTATTTCATTCTTACGCAAAAATTGTAGATTTCGGTAAAATATTCAGTGCTTCTTTGACTTCTTTTTATATTATCATTATTTTGTCAAACTTGTGGGCGAGTCAGGCTGGAATTGTCGCCCCCGAGCATATGCCCCGTCCCGGGCGTCCCCTGCCATCACGCATGTGAGGACCCTGTTTCTATGCACTTTTCACTCATAGACAGACTATAGTAGCATATTTAATGATTAAGTCATCATTCATGCCTCTGTGTCTTCTTGCCGCATTGGATCTGACCCAATGTAGTGGGCGAGATGCAGGGATGACCCATCATCCAGGAGGAACCAAGAAAAGGGGGAAGGAGGGATGGTGAATGGGAGTGGAGTATGTGGCGATGAAATGGGTGGGAGTGAATTTATGGCTTTGATTTGGCTACTTCCTTTGTAAGGGGGAAAAGCCATTGGTATAAGTATGTGTAATTAAGTGTTTTTCTAGACCTTAAATCTGCCCTTAAACCCTGTTCATTCAGAAGGGCTGGAACACTGTCAGAATGTACATGTTCTAAGGGGAGAGAGTGGGGGAAGATTAGATCTTTTTTTGGTGGAAGGTAAGTTGAGAGTCCGAGTCCTAGCAAGTGCTTGGCACTCGACTGTAGCCATGCGACGGATGGCCGACATCGGCAGGTCGTGCAAAGCTGCACCAAACAGAAGCCGGGAGCGGACTAGACTCTGAGTGAGGTGGATGAGTGTTTATCTCCGCTGCCCCCATGGTTCGTGTCGGACGGCCCTAATGAGGTTAAGGGCACGTCTTGCATTATTTATGGCTTGTTGGACCTGACTAGTCCAGCGACCATCTTTTTGAAAGATGACGCCCAGGCACCTGACTGAGGGTGAGGGGGGCACTTCTGTGCCGCAGATGCTGAGGACGTTCCAGGTTGGGTAATGGCCCCTGCTGTAGCCAGGAAGGTGCACAGGCATGTGCACTGTCTTATTTGGAGAGAGTAGGAAGCCGAGGTTTTCGAGGTGGCGGACAACACTGTCTACTTGACTTTGGAAGAGGCGGAGTTCTGCCTTGTGCTGAGCAGAGTCCTTCTTCGGACGTCTATGCCTTGATCGGCGCCATACGGCTATATCGTCGGCATAGGCGGTAATGGTGGTGTCCTTCCTCAGCCCTTTCCCGATGTCGGCTAACATTAGGGCGAAGAGAGTGGGTGCTACTACTGAGCCTTGGGGGACTCCCATGTCGACAGGCACTCGCCCGCTCAGGACTCCCTTCCAGCGGACTGTTATTGAGCGGCCGGAGAGAAAGGAGCGAACGAAGGAATACAGCGCTGGGGAGACTCCGATAGATTTAAGCTTCAGCAGAAGTTTGGCGTGCCATACGGTGTCGAAGGCTCGGGCGATGTCCAGGAAGCAGGTGTGCAGAATCCTCTTCTGCCACTGGGCTTTACGGACATGTTCTGCGAGTCGCACGATGTGGTCATTGATGCTTCTTCCTCTTCAGAACCCTGCTTGAAGCTTCGGGAGTGCACCCTTGGTCTCGATGGTGTGAGTGAGGCGATTTAAGACCATCCTCTTGTAGATTTTCCCAGCGTGTGAGGTGAGGGATATGGGTCTGTGGCTGGCCACCATGTGACGTGGCTTGTTGGTTTTGGGGATTGGGGTGACCGTGGCTACCTTCCAGGCACCCGGGACCATTACCTCTGCCCAATATTTGTTAAAAATAGACAGGAGGGTGTCCTGGAGTGGAGGAGGGAGATGTCTCAGTAGGGGGTAGGTGATTTCGTCAGCTCCCGGGGATGCCGTGGAACCCTGGGTGACCCTCAAGGCTCTGCGAAGTTCAAACAATGTAAGGTGGGTGTCCGAGCCCTTTGGTGGAGAGAGGTCCATGTGGCTTTCCTCTTCTCGGCGCCTGCTCTGCTGCGCTTCTGGTAGGTGATCCGTGCTACTGGCGTTCCCGAAGTGGTGGAGGAATCCTTCGGCTTTTTCTTCAGGTGTGCGAAGGATTCTCCCGTCTGTGGTGGTCAGGTTCCTGTCGGGGGGGTTGTAACGCCTCTTGAGTACCTTGAGTTTCCTCCAGGCTGCACCGAGGTCTTCGTCCTTCCCTTTGGTGTCTTCCCAGTATTGTAGTTTGGCTTGTGCAATGATCTTTTTGCATTGTGCCTTACTTTGTTTCATTTCCTTGTGACTGGCGTCGGAGCCTTCCTCCATGAAGCGTTGATAGGCTCGTCGTTTCCGTTGAACCGCTTCTTTGCACGAGAGAGTCCACCAGGGGTGTCCACGTCTACCCTGGAGGTCCCTCGTCAGTGGGATGGCTTGGCGTGCTGCGATGAGCAGAAGTTCAGTAAATTCTGCATTGATATCATCCGCTGTTCTTGTGAGGTCCGGACAGTACTGGGAGTTGATGCTTTGTATTTTTTCCAATCTGCTTTATTTAGATTGAGCTGCTGTCTTGCTGGAAGTAGGTAGGTTGTGGGTGCCAGGTGGATCGTTACTTGTATGGGGAGATGGTCTGAAGAAAGGGGGTCATCCAGGGGGGACCAGTCCGTCGCTCCAGCTAGGTTTGGGGACACAAAGGAGAGATCAATGGCTGACGTACTGTGGGACGAGACATCAGGGATCCTGGTGTGACTGCCGTTGTTGAGAAGGACTAGGTCAACCAGATCCAGCTGTGAGGCTATGGTTGGTGAGGAGTGGGGTAGCCATCTTCCTACAGGGCGTCTAGGCGATTAAAGTCTCCAAGGACGACCCATTGTCCGGTTAGCTGGACACCCAAATATGGCGTCCTTATATACTCTTCATGCGTACGCTAAAGAAGCACACGACTCATCCTGACCGAAACATGGCTCGGCAGGGCCTAGGTTGTGCTTTCATGAGGATATATATGCATGTAGTACAGGAGTAATATAGAATTAACCTACACAAATATAACACAAGGCCAAAGGCCAGCTATTTCTACACAACATATAAATATCCTGTCCCTTCCACTTCTGCAGCAGCGATGCTATAAGCTAAAATACCGCGTCGAAGCACATGTGGGGGACTTTGTTCACCACACTATGATCAAACGTCACACTAGTTTTTTATTCTAATCACTCGTATGGTTTTTGTGGATATTGAATTTATCACGAATATAATCTTGAACAATTTGATTACAAATTTTCACTGGGTTAAGATCTTCAGGAGCATCTGTGTAAGAAGGGGTGGTACTCAGAAATGCATGATTTTTTTTTTATCAGTTTTGCAAATTATGTACCTCAACAGCTAAACGTGTTCCCTTTGTTTACATTGAAACGATGTGCGCGCATCTATGTAGTCAAGAAATAGTTTTTATTTCGCAAAACATACGGTACTGTTGCTTCACATGTGCCTCGAACGTGTTGCGCAGTTGGCTGCACGAATAGGAGAACTGAGAAAAAGAAGTAATTGCCATTTTATAAGATGCTGAAAGGATGTAAAGACTAGCAGAGCAGCGATACTGAAATTATTTCAGCCCTGGGCGGGATTCGAACTCCGACCGCCGTAGTGGCTGCTGCGAACGCTACTACTGCGCGGTCGAGTGTGTGTGTTTGTGTGTGTGTAAGTTATTATATTCGATCAGTTCTATTATTGGAAATTTCGCATTCCCCCCCGTGTATTAGTCATTTTGGTAGTATCTAGAATTCGTGCTGTTTCTGTTTATCAAAATTTTCATTGGTTTGCTTGAGACTCACATATTTACGTTTTCAAAAGGACGTACATTTTTTTCAAACAATGTTTTATATGAACCACACCTTCCCTTCCCGTCTGGGGTATTGGCTACATGCTATTGTGGCAGAGTAGCATGCAGTTGATACTTTAGGGTCTATATGGGGCGCCCCTACGGACCAGAGCCACACATCATTTTGTCTGTGATGGAGGAAAAGTCTGTACATAGAGAAATGATGACACTTTTATACTACGACTGTCCCTCCGTTATGCTGTCCCCCAACCCCTTGTTATTGTCCTGTACCATTTCTCTGAATATTCATTTCCTTTTTTCGCCTACCTACCCTGTGGTGGGGGCAAAAGAATACTGCCACCAAGTATTTCCACTTGAGTCGTAAAAGGCGACAAAAAAAAAGGGATGGGGGATGGGATTAGGAGTCCTACTACCTGTAGCTCCAAAAGGGGATATTCCTAAAAAAAAGAAAGTAAAGGCATAAGAGGGTCTGGGAGCTTTCCAACCAGTACCCTAAGGTTTGGCTCTTTTAATGTTCGTGGATGTGGTACAGATGAGAGTAAAAGGGAAGAGATAGGCAGTATGTTTGTGAGAAGAATGATGGATGTACTGGCTTTGAGTGAAACTAAAATGAAAGGAAAGGGAAACTGTGAGTTTGGGAGTGTAGCTGGGAGGTACTCAGGAGTGAAGAGGGGACGAGGGAGAGAAGGGGTGGCTATACTAGTAAGAGAAGAGATAAGTAAGCGGGTAGTGGAATGGAAGTGTCATCAAGGTTGATGTGGATGAAGAAGAAGCTGGGAAAGGAGATGTGGGTTTTTGTAAGTGCGTATGGGCCTGGTAGTGAGAAGAGCGTAGAGGAAAGGGAGGCTTTTTGGGTGGATATAAATGAGTGCATAGAGGGATTAGGGAGAAATGTCAATGTAGTTGTATTGGGAGACCTAAATGCTAGGGTAGGAAATGAACCAATTGACGGAGTGATTGGAAAATATGAAGTTCCAGGTAAAAATCGTAGTGGAGAATTGATGGTGGAGATGTGTCTTGAAAGAGAGTTGATGATAGCAAATACAGTGTTTAAGAAGAAAGTCAAGCATAAGTACACATGGGAGAGAGTGGTGGATGGAAGGGTGGCAGATAGAGCGTTAATGGACTATATAGTGGTGACCAGGAGTATGGTAGGAAGGGTTAAGGATGTACATGTGCTAAGGGGAGAGAGTGGGGGAATATCAGATAATTTCCTGGTGGAAGGTAAATTGAGAGTGGAGAATAGATGGAGAAAGGAAAAGGGCAAAAGGTAGGGAGGTACTAAGAGTGAACTGCTTAAATGAGGAAAAAAATGAGAATGAGTATAGGAAGAAGTTGAGAGAGGAGTGGGAGAGAGTAAAGGATAGAGTAGAACTAGGAGTGGAGGAGGAATGGGGATGGTTCAAGAAGGGAGCCATAAGGTGTGCAAAGATGGTGTGTGGAACAAGGAGGGCGGGAGGAAATAGAAAGAAGGGTAGTGAGTGGTGGGATGAGGAAGCAAAGAAGGGTGTAGAAGAGAAGCAGGCATTCATAGATTGGCTACAAATTAGGACGAGGGAATCGTATGAGAGGTACAAAGTAAAGAGAAAGGAAGTTAAGCATAAGATAAAGGAAGCAAAGAGGAGAGCAGATGTAAAATGGGGAAAGAGTATGACAGAAAATTTTGAAAGTAATAAAAAGATGTTTTGGAAGGAAATTAAAAGAGGAGGAGGAGGCGAATCAAGTAGAGAAGAAAAGGTAAAAGGTGCAGATGGAGAGATGATAATGGAAGAGAAGGCAGTGAGAGGAAGGTGGGCAGAGTATTTTAGGGAGTTGTTAAATGTGAAGGAGGATAGGGAGGGAAAGGTAGTTGCAGTGGGAAGCGCTAAGAAAATGAGAGTGATGAGTGAGGAAAATGGAGGAGAAATAGGGAAGGATGAAGTGAGATCAGCCGTTGAGATGATGAGAGCGGGTGGGGCACCTGGGTTGGATGGATGCCGTGCAGAGTGTCTGAAGAAGGGAGGTGCAGTTGTGGTGGACTGGCTGGTGAGGTTATTTAGTATTTGTTTAAGAGAGGGTGGAGTGCCGGAGGACTGGGGGATGCCTGTGTAGTTCCGCTTTGCAAGGGAGGGGGGGACGAGTGTGAGTGTAGTAGTATCAGAGGGATCAGCTTGTTGAGTGTAGTTGGGAAGGCTTATGGGAGGGTCTTGATTCAGAGGATTAGGAGAGGAACGGAGGGAGTAGTTGGTGAGGAAATGTGTGATTTTAGGACAGGTAGGGGATGTGTAGATCAGATCTTTGTGGTAAGGCAGATGTGTGAGAAAGCTATGGGAAAAGGTACGTATTTTTTTTTTTTTTTTTTTTTTTTTTTTTTTTTTTTTTTTTGGCTTTTATGGATCTGGAAAAGGCTTACGACAGGGTAGACAGGAAGGCACTGTGGGAGGTACTGCAGATATATGGGATAGGAGGAAAGCTGTTAAGAGCAGTCAAGAGTTTTTATGAGAGTAGTAGAACTTGCATTAGGATTAGAAATGGAGAGAGTGAATGGTTTGAGGTAAAGGTGGGACTTCGTCGGGGATGTGTTATGTCGCCCTGGTTGTTCAATCTTTACATGGATGGGGTGGTGCGAGAGGTGAATGCAAGGGTAGTGGGTCAGGGGTTGGAGATGATTAAAGAAAATGGAGAAAAGTGGGAGGTGAGCCAGTTGTTGTTTGCTGACGACACTGCGCTTGTAGCAGGATCAGAGGAGGGATCGAGGAAGTTAGTGACAGAGTTTGAGAAGGTGTGTAAAAGAAG
The DNA here is from genome assembly GCF_046742065.1 of Oratosquilla oratoria. Lineage (NCBI taxonomy): Eukaryota > Metazoa > Arthropoda > Malacostraca > Stomatopoda > Squillidae > Oratosquilla > Oratosquilla oratoria. The sequence continues at coordinate 46,308,402 of NC_134814.1, read as the reverse complement.
GAGGCTGAAGATAAATGTGGGCAAAAGTAAGGTGATGAGATGTACAAGGGGAGAGAGTGACAGTAGGCTGGAAGTGAGCATTAAAGGTGAGAAACTGGAGGAAGTGGATAGTTTCAGATACTTGGGTGCGAATGTGACAGGAAAGGGAGGAGTGGGGGTGGAGGTAGAATGTAGATTGAAAGAAGCGAGTAAATGCCTTGGTGGATTAAAAAGTGTAATGAGAAATAAACATCTGGGAATGGATGCTAAGAGGAGATTATATGAAGGAGTGATTGTGCCAACAACAATGTACGGGGCAGAAACATGGAACATGAGAGAGGAAGAGAGAAGAAGTTTGAATGTGTTTGAGATGAAATGTCTGAGAAGTATGATAGGGGTTACTAGGCTGGATAGAGTGAGAAATGAGGAGGTGAGGAGGAGAACAGGGGTGGAAAGGGAGCTGGGAGATAGGGTTGATGAAAGAGTATTAGGATGGTTTGGACACATGGAAAGAATGAGTGAAGAAAGATTAGTAAAAGAAGTGTGGAAGGCAGAGGTGGAAGGAGTGTATATGAGGGGGCGTCCTAGGATGAGATGGATGGATGGGGTGAAAGGGGCTTTACAAATGAGAGGAATGTCTGTGGAGGAAGGACGGGAGAGGACAGAAGATAGGGGTGAATGGAGAAGGGTTGTGTATAGATGAGGCTGTCATGCATAAGGGGGAGTGGGTGGGGGGATGGGGGGTGAGGAAGTATGTATGGATTTTTTTTTTTTTTTTTTTTTTTACGCAGCCCGAAGGGATTTCTCCCCATCTTCTCCTTTTCTGCATGGGGTGACGGAGAGGGGGGGTCGCCGAATTTATGAAGTGGCCTTGCTGTGGATGTGCTGTGTCTTGCGACACTGCTTCTGACCCAGGGCAGTGGACAGGATGCAGGAATGACCCGTCATCCAGGAGGTGCCAAGATAGGAGGGAGGGAGGAGGGTGGAGGGGAGTGGAATATATGGGAAATGGAATGGGTGGGAGTGATTTCTATACCTTTTTCTTTTTGGCTACCCCCGTGTAAGGGGAAAAGCCTTTGGTATATGTATGTATGAACCACACGTTTTGACATTCTTCTTTTTTCATTGTTTTCCATATATTATTTACTTTGATAATAGCTTAAAGAATTCGTTGTTTATATTTGTCAAAATTTTCATTGGTTGCCTTGAGACACATAGTTAATTAACTTTGATTTCAAAAGAACCGTAATTTTTTCAATCAGTTTTATATGAACAACATGTTTCGATTTCCTTAATTCATCTACATCTAAAATACTTCCTGAAAGGAACGAACTTTTGATGTTCTACAATTCCGAGCGAAGATATAGACGGGTCCTCTTTGTTTACATCGAAACTATGCACGCGTGCATGTGTGTGTTACTTTGGGCCAAGTGACGTAGGGAGAGAGTAATACGCAGTTGAAGACCCGCGTCATCATGGGATTGTAATAGTTTAGGATGTTTATAATATTGCTGCGTTCAATGTTGATGGAAGTAACACCCCCACACCCTATCTCAGGCCCGTGCAGAGGGGGGTTGCTGGGGGTGCCCGAGCACCTATCCAAAAATGCCCTTCACAAAAATATAATAAAATGAATGAAAAATGATTTCTCACAGGCTTTTTTCCATTTTCTTACCATTCAGAAATTATAATGTGGAAAATGGTGTTGCACCCTACCAGATAGTTGCCAAATACGAATAATACAAAAGAGTGAAGTGCCCAATTTCCAGCCCAAAGCACCTGCCCCTTGCAATGTTTGTGCACGTTACTGCCCTACCTCGTAGTTTGGGGGCGGGAGGGGTCCATGTTGTGCCTCCATGGAAACGAACGTGGCGATATGAACATCGCCGTCCTCAATTTGTTCGAGGAAGGAGGAGTAGTGGAAACCTGGCAGGGGTGGCAGTTTACGTGGCTGTCTTCGGAGTGATTGAAGGGCAACCACTTTGTAGGTGTGCTCTACGAGGTGAGCCACAAAGAGTTTCCGGGTGGTGTTGATAGCCTTGCAGTTCCACTGAAGCATCCTAAGTACAGCCATGGTTAGCAATGTCCATAACCGTTTGAAGGATCATGAAGATTCCATCCGGGATACGCGGTGCCTGAGGAAGCGGGCAATCTCCTCTTTAAGGCTGCGTACTATGTGAAGTCATTCATGGTGCTGGTGAGTGGTGGATTTTCTGAAGGGCAGGAAGAGGTTGTTGGGGGCATTTTCCATGCCGTTTTTCGAGGTGGTGCTGTGTCTCGGCCTGCTTTCCGAGAGAGGAAGCTCCGGGATCCATGTTGTTGGCTGGCGGGATTAGTAATAATTAATTTCATTTGGCATTGAATCATTATACATGAAGTGCAGATAAAGAAAAGAACACATAGTTCGAAATAACAATTACAAATGCCGGTGGTAGTTTGAGTGGGTTCAGTGATGATGGCTTTGAACCATTTGGACCTAGGCAAGCACCTTTTTGCCCTCTTGGTGCGCCCGTTGGTGAATGGAGTCGAACGAATAAGTCCTGTGCTTCCAGGTCACGGTTCGGGAATATGGGCACTGGCTTTCAACGGGGCATTTGGTTTCCAGTTTTCCCCCACATGTCTTTTCAGCCGTTTACACAGTTGTTTCGTGAGTAACCACTGATCACGTGGATTGGTCAAACGACCTTTCCACATAATTTAACAATCATTCAACACTGATAGTTCACTATGTCCTTAGTGTTGACGCGCCGCTAGTCAAAACTAGACTGGCCGTCACACAGTCTAGTCTATTAAATTTGGGAGTTAAGCTCCCACGGGCTTTTGATGGGAGCCCGTTTGGAGGGTGATTGAGCATATGAGTGTGTGTGGGCCCAACCACACACACTCATACATTCACAAGATGTGCACACGTATACGAAATGCGCATGCACATCTCAGTGAATGCACCCTTCTCGATATAACTGGTTACGGATGTATATGTGGTGACATCTTAATACATAGAATTATAGGAAAAAAAAGGGGGAGGTGATTCAATGTATGAGTGTGTGTGGCCTTGGCCATACACACTCATACATACATTAGATGTGCATACGTATGCAATATACGTATGCACATCACTATGAATTCACCCTTCCGGAGTAGAACATAAAAATTATAAAAGGGGGGGTGATTCAATGTATGAGTGTGTGTGGCCTTGGTCACACACACTCATACATACGTTAGATGTGCATACGTATGCAATATACGTATACACATCGCTGTGAATTCACCCTTCCGGACAAGGTTGAAACATGTATATATATATTAAACGGGGGGCTGACACTCCACCAGCCGACGCAGTTCGAACGGACTTAAGTGGCTGCATAGGCGGCGCACAAGACCCTCAGATGTTGTCGGAGGCCCTCTCCTCAGAAAAGCAGTTGCGGGGCAATGCTTGAGGTAGTGGTCAAGGGTGGCTTCTAGGTGGCTGCAATGGCAGCATCTTCTTTCTTCAGGTGAAGGGTTGTTCTTTATTTGCCAGAAGCAACGGTCCTCCAGCCGCAGACGGAAGAGCAGAGTTTCCACTTTTCTAGGTGTGGAGCGAGGAAGTACTGTACAAGGGGTTCATAGTCTGTGACTGCCCTGCACCACCTCGCCCTCTCTGACTCCTCTGCCTCCAGTCCGTGCTGAAGGAACCGTTGCACCTGATTAAGGGCCCTGGTGCGCAGGCGCAACTGATTTCTGCTAAGAGGGACGACAACATCGACTTCGGGTCTTTGGCGCGCCGCTTCTGCTGCGGCGTCGGCTAGCTCGTTACCTGGGACACCTACGTGGCTTGGCACCCAATTGAGCGTAACACTTCTGCCTTGCTGATGCAGGTTCAGCAGGAGTGCTAGGATGGAGGTCAGTAGGCGTACATTGTCGCTGGGCTGTGTCGATTCTAAGCTGCCTAGCAGAGACTGTGAATCCGTGTGGATCACCACAGGACCAGCTCGAGATATTAGAGCATGCTCTAACGCTCCTTGTACCGCTATGGCCTCAGCTTGGAGAGTGGACGCATGATCGGATACTCTCCTGCCGTAGGTCAAACCATCCGTCACGAAAGCAGCCCCCGCACTGCGAGGCCTGTTGGGGTCTACGGAGCCATCCGTGTAATAGACCGCCGTTCCAGGTCTCGACAGTGCGCGGACACCTTGTAGGGCCTGCGCTCATACTCTTTCCTGGTCACATAACTTCTTACTGGGAAGCTTTGTGACAACGAAGGTAGCAGGTATCGACAGCCATGGTGGTGGGGGCTTGAACTCTGGGTGTGGAGAGTCCCTACCCTTCTCCAGGAGAGTGCTGGTGAGCTTGAAGGAGTCCAGGATCCCAGCCACTTGTGACAGCCAGGTATCAGAGTGGATAAAAGTACCCACCCGTCCCAGAGCTGTTACAAGGTTCTGACTCAGCTCAGTTATCCTGGGGCTCTGGACCAACTTGCCAAGAAAGTCGACCTCCAGCCTTCTGACCCGTGATGTTAATGAAGGCAGTGAAGCCTCCATTTGGAGGTTAACGATCTTAGTCCAAGGTTGAGCTCCCAAGATAATCCTTGCTGCGGCATTTTGGCAAGGCTCCAGGTCTTCAAGCTTGGCAGTCGCCACATTTATGAGAGCTGGGGCAGCGTAGTCCACCAGGCTGCGGGCCTTTAGCTGCAGCCAAGACTATATGTGTTTGAATTTCTATCAGAGGTTGCAATCAACAGTAGCTATTGGGGAATCAAGTCAGAGCCTTCACATTTACCAGTAATAATGATTGTTGCTTCAAGTTTCACGGACTGGAAAACTGGAGTCTCACAGGAGCTGGCAATGGACCTTAAGACTTGTCATAGAACTCTCTGACTGCTGCCTGTGCTGTACTATAACAGGACTTTTATATCATCTACTTATAGTAGTACAAGGAGGTTGCAATCAACAGTAGCTGTTGGGGAATCAAATCAGAGCCTTCACATTTACCAGTAATAATGGTTGTTGCTTCAAGTTTCACGGACTGGAAAACCGGAGTTTCACAGGAGCTGGCAATGAACCTTAAGACTTGTCAAAGAACTCTCTGACTGCTGCCTGTGCTGTACTATAACAGGACTTTTATATCATCTACTTATAGTAGTACAAGGAGGGGAGCAATCAGCTCTCCTTATTTAAAAAGGAGGAAGTACAGTCAAAATTAATAGAAATTTTAAACTTGGTTCAGAGACCAATGATGCACCTTCAGATGGAGGTGAGGTAGTTGACAAATTTTGAAGATAGGTGACAGGGAAATTACTCTCTTTGATGCACTTTAAGGAACCATTGTTTGCAGGTACTTATATCTATAATATCACCTAATTGTAGATAGGAAAGAAATTTTGCTGATAGAGTCCTATCTTTTACTCTCCTGTTATCATACTCATTTTAGATTCATGTATGGTTCCAGCTTTACAAAGTGAGATAAAAAGCAAACATGCTATTGTGCATTAAACTTTATTGCAGCATGTACGTACATATACAGTATTTTTGTAGTATTTGTCAAAAAGATAATTTTTTTCCATGAGAATTCAAATTTGTAATGTATATAACTGCCTTATTTTCTTTGGAATTAGGTATTCGAATGAGTAAATTTGTATCTTTTCAGGTACAGCCCATGTGTTTGATTCTTGCATTAATGATGCTGACTGTAAACCCCCTTCAGTCGTATGCATTAAAAAGGTGTGTGCATGCAACACACCCATCTACAAAACCATCCTTTTGTATGACAATTTTGACAATATGGTTGATGTCATATGTCGACGTAAGTGGCTTTCTTTCTTTTCAAGTAGGTGGTGAAGAGGCACATAGCTGTAGTTGAAGCTGTTACCTTTGTGATATGTGTTTGGACTGTTGGGAATCAGAGGAGTGCAGGATTCAAACCCACAACTTAGCAAATGTTAGATCTGCAAACTTTTGATCACGTTACTAGAGTGAGAGAATGGATCGAGAAATAAGACAAGTTGCCCCAAGTGACATTAATCCTTTCACCATAGTGATGTTTTTTCATTCAAATAGTGTTATTTATTCAATTAATCAATCCTTTGCCAAAAGTCTCTCTTGCAGGAAACCCAGGTTCTCAGGATAGAAATATCCTGCATCTGTTGAGGGATAGTGTAGGGCAGTATAGAGTAAGGTGCTCATTGTCTCTTGCGTGATGGATACATTTAGGGCAGTTTGATACTGTTGCCAGGCCTATTTTGTGCTAATACTTTCTTGGAACTGGATTCCTTCGAGCTAAATTCAAGTGTGCTAATGTACTTCTTGCTTCACATAAGAGGATTTTTTTTTTTTTTTTTTATTGTGGGGATGATATTAAGGGTTGGGAGTGGTGGAGTATTGAGTTTGGTGGACTGTCATGAAATTTGTTTTGTGGTCAGAGTATGTATAGTACAGGTGGTAGATTGTTGTATGTTTTTTGTATTACACATACATACATATACCAAGGCTTTTTCCCCCTTACAAGGGGGGTAGCCAAAAAGAAAAAGGCATAAAATCATTCCATCCCTGAATACACTCCACACCCCTCCAAGCTCCCTCTTATCTTAGCACCTCCTGAAATGATGGGTCATCCCTGCACCTTGTCCACTGCCCTGGGTCAGAAGCAGTGTCGCAAGACACAGCACATCCACAGCAAGCCCGCTTCATTAAATCGGCGACCCCCCTCTCCGTCCCCCATTGCATAAAATGAGAGGATGGGGAGAAATCCCTTCGGGCTGCGTCAAATTTTGCTCACACATACTACCTCACCCCCCATCCACCTGCCCATTCCACCTCATGCAATCACAACATAATCCATATACAACCATTCTCCATTCACCCCTGTCTTCTGTCCTCTCCCGTCCTTCCTCAACAGACATTCCCCTCTTCCCCAAAGCCCCCTTCACCCCATCCATCCACCTCATCCTAGGACGTCCCCTCTTGTTCACTCCCTCCACATCTGCCTTCCACACCTCTTTCACTAGTCTTTCTTCACTCATTCTTTCCATGTGTCCAAACCATCCTAATATTCTTTCATCACCCCTATCTCCCAGCTCTTTTTCCACCCCTGTTCTCCTCCTCACCTCCTCATTTCTCACTCTATCTAGCCTAGTAACCCCCATCATACTTCTCAGACACCTCATCTCAAACACATTCAAACTCCTTCTCTCTTCTTCTCTTATGTTGCATGTTTCTGCCCCATACAGTGCTGTTGGCACAATCACTCCTTCATACAGTCTTCTCTTAGCATCCATTCCCAAATGACTATTCCTCATTACACTCTTTAATCCACCAAGGCATTTACTCGCTTCTCTCAATCTACATTCTACCTCCACTTTCACTCCACCTTTCCCTGCCACATTTGCACCCAAGTATCTAAAACTATCCACTTCCTCCATTCGCTCTCCCTTAATGCTCACTTCCAGTCTACTGCCACTTTCACCCCTTGTACATCTCATCACCTTACTTTTACCCACATTTATCTTTAGCTTTCTTCTATCACATACTCTCCCAAACTCTGCCACCAACTTCCTCAATCCCTCCTCCGATCCTGCCATAAGCACAGTGTCGTCCGCAAACAACAGCTGGCTCACCTCCCACTTTTCTCCATTTTCTTTAACCATCTCCAATCCCTTGCCCACTACCCTTGCATTTACCTCTCACACCACCCCATCCATGTATAAGTTGAACAGCCAGGGCGACATAACGCATCCTTGACGAAGTCCCACCTTTACCTCAAACCACTCACTCTCTCCATTTCCAATCCTGACACAAGCTCTACTACTCTCATAAAAACTCTTGACAGCTCCCAGAAGCTTTCCTCCTATCCCGTATATCTGCATAACCTCCCACAGTGCCTTCCTGTCTACCCTATCATAAGCCTTTTCCAGATCCATAAAAGCCCAAAAAACATCCTTCCCCTTTCCTATAGCTTTCTCACATGTCTGTCTTACCACAAAGATCTGATCTACACAACCTCTACCTGTCCTAAAGCCACACTGTTCCTCACCAATTACTCCCTCTGTTCCTCTCCTAATCCTCTCAATCAAGATCCTCCCATAAGCCTTCCCAACTACACTCAACAAGCTAATCCCTCTGAAACTACTGCATTCACACTTGTCCCCTTTTCCCTTGTAAAGAGGAACTATACAGGCACTCCTCCAGTCCTCCGGCACTCCACCCTCTCTCCAACAAACATTAAATAACCTCACCAACCAGTCCACCATCACTGTACCTCCCTTTTTCAGACATTCCGCATGGCATCCATCCAGACCAGGTGCCTTACCTGCTTTCATCATCTTAACAACTGCCTTCATCTCATCCTTCCTTATTTCTCCTCCATTCTCCTCATTCATCACTCTCATTTTCTTCGCACTTCCCACAGCAGCAATCTTTTCTTCCCTATCCTCCTTCACATTTAGCAACTCCCTAAAATATTCTGCCCATCTTCCCCTTACTGCCTTCTCTTCCATTATCATCTCTCCATCTGCACCTTTTACCTTTTCTTCTCTACTTGATTCGCCTCCTCTTCCTCTCTTAATTTCTTTCCAAAATATCTTTTTATTACTTTCAAAATTTTCTGTCAAACTCTTACCCCATTTCACATCTGCTCTCCTCTTTGCAACCTTTACCTTTTGCTTTACTTCTCTTTTCTTTTCTTTGTACCTCTCATATGATTCCCTCGTCCTATTTTGTAACCAATCTGTGAAAGCTCGCTTCTTCTCTTCTACAACCTTCTTTGTTTCCTCATCCCACCATTCACTACCCTTTCTTCTATTTCCCCCTGTCCTTCTTGTTCCACACACCATCCTTGCACACTTTATGCCTCCCTCCTTGAACCATCCCCATTCCTCCTCCACACCCAGCTCTACTCTACCCTTTACTCCCTCCCACTCCTCCTTCAGCTTCTTTCTGTACTCCTTCTCCTTTTCCTTCTCATTCAAGGAGTTCACTCTAAGAACCTCCCTACCTTTTTGTATTAATATATATGTATATTTGTATATATATATATGTATATGTATATATATATATATATATATATATATATATATATATATATATATATATATATATATATATATACAGGCACACCTCGACTTACGTCGTTTCGACTTACGTCGTTTTCGAAGATACGTCGGTTTTCAAAAATAATATGGAAAAAAATTCAAGTTGTCGTTTTACTTGACTTTACGTCGGTCAGCCAATAATGGAATCGCATAAACACCAAAAAACGTTTCAAGCGTTTCAAGCAATTCATGTTACAATAAATATGAATAAAAGCATGTAAAATTATATCAAGATTCAGTAACTGCTAAAATATATACCATAAAGTAGTATGGCCTAGTCCACTAGAACATATAATCGCAACGGTACTGCCAATACGTATTTACCGTAAGCGGCGTCTCCACTCCCGCAATTCTTTTGGATTATTATCTATTTACTCAAGTTTTGTCAATTTTCTCATTAACATTCACCTGTAACTGTAATATTTGCCCCCATGCCTCCTAAGAAAAGTTCTAGTCAAAGTGCTAAGCGTCATGCTATTTCGCTGGAGGAGAAAATGGCAATGATAAAACGTCATTGTAATGGTGAAAAAGTTGTATCGATTGCACCATGTTTTGGAGTAAGTCGGACAACTGTATCAACGATTGTGCATAATAAAGACAAGATTTTAACACATGTCACATCTGAAGCCCCATTGATGAAGAACACGATCATCAACAAGAAAAGATATTTGAAGAAATGGAAAATCTTCTTTCGATTTGGGTTGATAGGAGGAATCGTCAGAATGCGAATCTTAGTCAAGAGCTCATTCAGGAAAAAGCGTTGTCTTTGTTTGAGGACCTAAAGGAAAAATATCCAGATGAGAAAGATGTAGATTTCAAAGCAAGTCCTGGATGGTTTATGAGATATAAAAACAGGAGAAATTATCACTTCCTTAAAAGACAAGGTGAAATCGCATCAGCTGATGAACAAGCAGCAGCGGAATTTCCTGCTACACTGAAGAAAATCATCCAAGAAAACGGGTTTCTTCCTGAGCAAATTTTCAACGTAGACGAAACAGGATTATATTGGAATAAATTACCAGATCGTTCATTTGTTTCCAAGGAAGAGAAAACGATTCCAGGTTACAAGGTCTCAAAAGAACGTGTGACCATAATGTTGGGAGGTAACTGTGCAGATTTTAAATTAAAGCCTCTGTTTGTTTATCATGCACACAACCCCCATGCCCTCAGGAATATACCCAAAGCATCTCTCCCTGTTATATGGATGGCTAACTCAAAAGCTTGGGTCACTGTTACTTTCCAAGATTGATTTTTCAATCATTTTGTCCCAGCAGCAGAGAAGTATTGTAAGGAGAAGGGGATTCCTTATAAGGTTTTACTTATCTTAGATAATGCTCCTGGCCACCCACAAAACATTGCACATTTTCACCCCAACATTACCGTCATATACCTCCCCCCAAACACTACGTCTATTCTCCAGCCAATGGATCAGGGGATAATTGCTATCTTCAAATGTTGTTATATGAAGCGTACGCTACGGCAAGCAATAGCTGCAATTCAAATGGATGAGTCTATCACACTTTGCCACTTTTGGAAGGGATGTGACATCTACAAAGCTTTACAGAATGTAGCAGCAGCATGGAATGATCTTCAGAGCACTGCTATGAATGGTGTACGGAAAAAGCTTTGCCCGCAATTTGTGCACGAGTTTAAAGGGCTTCGATACTGTTGTTGTCAACAAAGATTTGGTTACAATGAGCAAAGAGCTGATATGAATTTGGAGGAAGAGGATTTCACACATTTATTTGAAAAAGACAAGGAGTTACTGACAAACAAGGATTTGATGCAACTTCAGGAGCAACAAAAGAAAGAAGAAGAGGAGGAGGAGGATGAATCTGAGCCACGCCACTTCACCATTAACCCCTTCCATACGGTGCCGCACACGTAGGCGTCATGGGGAGCGAGTGTATTCGCGAGGCTGCCATATCGGCGTCTTGATTATATATATTGTAGTCGCCCCTCCATAATGACATTCTTTCTAATTCTTTTGTAATCGCATTTTCTATGGTTATCAGAATTCACGGGTGAAGAGAGAACGATCAATATAAGCGGTGACTATATTTTATGATGCGAGTATTATTACGACACGTCGTACGGCTGGCATTGGCTGCTGCCACCTATATCTAAGTCCATGACGCCTACTTGTGCGGCACCGTATGGAAGGGGTTAAGAAAATGGAGGAAGCATTTGCGCACATCGAAAAAGGTCTTGCTATGTTTGAGGATATGGATCCAAATGCTCAACGCTTTTCCAAGATAATGGGAGCTTGTTATGAAGCTTTTGCTCCTTATAATCTAATCCTTGAAGAAAAGAACAAGAAGACGGTTCAAGGCACTCTTGACCAGTTTTTACGCGTCGAACGACGAGAATCAGCTGATGTTGATGTCGACAATCCCCAGCCATCTACGTCTACAACGTAATCATCAACATATTGTATCTACTGTTTTGGTAAACTGAAAATACATTAAAGTTTTTCACTTATTACAATATGATTATATGTAAGCTTGAAATAGTTTTTATTTCTTTGTTTTTTGTTTTGTTTTACCGTATGTTATTGACAATGCATTCATAGAGTACAGCACCGCGAAATAGCAACGCGTAAACATCGCCATAATGTATGTACTGCATTGGTAAATTAAAAATACTTTATTCAATTTTTCACTTATTACAAAATTATTGTAAGCTTAAACTAGTTTTTATTTATTTGTTTTTTGTTTTGTTTCACCGTATGTAATTGACAATGCATTCATAAAGTACAGCAAATTGTACGTATTGATGAATAAGTACAGGTACTTTTTTATACTTTATTACAAAATTATAAATAAATGTTCTGTTTGGAAACTTAAAATAGATTTTTATTAACCTTGTTTAATAAAAAATGCAATCAAAAGTAAAATAAAGTACTGAAAAATGGCTATTGGCAGTTTAGCCTAGGCTACACCAGGCCTACCTAGCCTACTTGTAAGCAAATTCGACTTACGTCGTTTTTCGACTTACGTCGTGTCTCCTGGAACCAATTAACGACGTAAGGTGAGGTGTACCTGTATATATATATACATATATTTATATTTAGCTGTTTGTGCTTGTACCTATCATTTGAATTGTTTTTGCACACGCCACTTTTTCATCCAACTTGTTCCAGGTATTTACCTAGTTGTATTTACCTAGTTGTAATATATGGGAGGGGAGCTATGCTCGTGGTGACCCGTCTTTGTATCTCTCTGCATCAAGTTTTATCTAAAAATCTTGTATAGTGTTAGCACATACTGTTTTGTTGTCTAATTTGTTCCATGTATTTATTGCTCTGTGTGGGAAACTGTTCCTTTTCAAGTTTTTTTTATAACTATCCTTTTTCAATTTTTTTCCGTGTCCTCTTGTTTCCGTGTCTATTACTCTGTGAGGAAAGCTGTTCTTCTTCAGGTCCCTTCTATAACTGTCTTTCTTGATTTTCTTTCTGTGTCCTCTTGTATTTCTACTATCCCATTTTATGAGATCCTCTCTATCAATAGTTTCTATGCCTTTCATGATTCTATAAATAGTTATCAAGTCTCCTCTCTCTCTTCTTAGTTCTAATGTCTGTAGTTCAAGTTTTGTTAGTCTCTCCTTATATGATAGTTCTGAGAGAGTTTGTGCTAGTTTTGTAATTGCTCTTTGTATTCTTTCAAGTTTTGTTATACATTTTTTTGTACTTGGTGAAAACATTGTCGCTGCATATACCAATCTTGGTCTTATCAAGGTAACTAGTATTTTTTTCACTATTTCTTTGTCCAGGTATGTAAAAGCCACTTTGATTGTTCTTATTAAATTCTAAGTTTCTCCAAAAGTCTTGTTTATATGCTTCTCAGGGAACATATTATTCATAATAATGACTCCCAGGTCCTTCTCCTTTTCTACTTTTCTTTAATTCTTCTTCTCCCAATTTATATGATCCCACTATTCTTTTTTTGCTTCTTCCAAATTCCATTATACTACACTTCTTGATACTGAATTCCATCTCCCACTTCCTACTCCATTCCCATACTTTATTGAGATCACTCTGTAGCAACTCACATTCTTCTTCAGTGTTCACTTTTTTAAACAATTTTGCATCATTCACAAAGAAGCTCATATGACTATCAATTCCTTCATCCATATCATTAACATATATATAGCAAACATTATTGGGGCCAAAACTGTTCCTTGTGGAACCCCACATCACTTCATCCCAATTAGAGTTTGTCTCTTATCACCACTCTCATTTTTTTTTTCATGCAAGAAGTCTTCCATCCACTTCAGTAGTTTGTCCTGTATTCCTCCTGCAGTTTCTAATTTTTTAAGTAACTTCTTATGTGGCATCTTATCAAAAGCTTTTTTCAGGTCTAGAAATGCACAATTCCATCCATCTCTTTGTTGTATTACATCTATTAGTCTTGAATAGAAACACGTTAAGTTTGTGATGCATGATCGTCCTTGTCTAAATCCAAATTGTCTTGGATTTAGTACGTTGTTTTTTTCCAAATGCTTTACCCATCTAGTTTTGATAATTCTTTCCCAGATTTTAGCTATCATACTTGTAAGGGAGAACGGTCTATAGTTAGTATAGTCTTCTTTGTTTTCTTTGTTTCCCTCTTTATATATAGGTACTATATTTGCTCTTTTCCAATCTTCTGGAACTTTTCCCTCTTTCAATGAACTGTTTATTAGGCTATGTATTTTGTCTGTTAGTTCATTCCTGCATTCTTTCAAAATCCAGTTTGCCATTTCATCCGGTCCATGCAATTTTCTTACATCGAGATTATTCAAGTGTTTCATTATTTCATTTCTTGATACTTCTATCTCTTTCATAGGGGGAACTCTCTCCTCCCATTCGACATCTCTAGGTTGTATGTTCTCCCTTGTAAACACCGATTTAAAATGCTGATTCATAATTTCTGCCATTTCTATTTCCTCTGTGTATTCGACTCCTCCTTTTGGTAGTTTCTCTAATTCTTGTTTGCTTTTCAGTTTGTTGTTTACAAATCTGTAAAATAATTTTGGTTGATCTTTACATTTTTCTATGACATATTTTTCATATTTTATCTTTTCTTCTCTGCGCACTTGTACATATTCATTTCTATAACTAATTATATATTTTCCATTTTTCAGTTTTTTTTGTCTTTTTTCCATTTTATCCAAGCTTTATCTCTTTTGTCTTTTAACTCCTTATATCTCTTGTTGTACCAACATTTTACATATCCTATTTCTTGCTTTTGTCTTGGCACATACTTTTCCACTCCTTTATAAATTTTTGTCAAAATACTCCATTTTTCTTCTACTGTTGTTTCTTTCTTGTATTCTTTCCCAGTCAGCTTTTTGAAAGAATTCTTTCATTTTGTCAAAGTTTGTTTTTTCATACACTAATCTTACCTTTCTATATTATTCATTTTTTTCCATGCATTTTTCTTTGTTTAGTTCCAGTTCAACCAATATGTGGTCACTTTTACTTATTGGTGTTTTATATTCAATCTTGTCCACTATTTCAGGTTCTGATGTGATTATTAGGTCCAGTCTCGATGGTTCTTCCTCATTTCTATACCTAGTATTCTCTTGTATCCATTGTGTCATTGTATGTTCAATAATCATATCAAGTAATGCATTTCCCCATAGGTCATCTCCATTCTTCACTGTCATATCCCAGCAGATTTCTTTACAATTAAAGTCACCCATTATAATTATTTGTCCTCCATCTTCCATTGTCTTACATAGTGATATCCTGGTATCTTCTAACATATTTTTGTGTTCTCTCTCTTCCCACATAGCCATTTTAGGAGGCACATAATTCACTACAAACTTTCTGCTCTTCTTATCCTTGTCCTCCACTTCCATCGTAATCATCTCTACACTGTTCTTTCCATATGTGACATTCCTCACATTTATATCCTTAGTCAGGAACATAACTCCACCACCTTGTTTTACCTCTCTGTTTCTAATCCAACAATTATATGCTCCATGTCCTACACTGTAGGGTGGTAGTGGACCTTTCAATTTTGTCTCTACAATTCCCATTATGTTCTGGTTCTTTTTCCTTCAGGTAATCATTCAGTTCGTTCAAGCCTGTTATTAATCCATCTATATTTGTGTAAGACACCTTTAATTTTCTGCTACTTACATTGTGTTTTCCGTTTCCCTTCTGTTTTTCTCTATTATTTTCTTTTCTTTTTTCTTAGCTTCAAGTCTTTTTGATTTCTCATCCTCTTTTTCCTCTTTATTCATTTCTCTTTTTATCCATACCTTTTTATGTTGCTTACTGTTTGCTAGTTTCCTTGTTTTTATTAAGATATTCTCTGCTGTTGTTTGTAACCTGAATTCAACCTTAATTGGTCTGGTCTTATCTGTATTATATTTCCCATACCTATATATTTCTTCAATTTGTTTTCCTATTTCAGGTTCATCTTCTTGAACTACTTCTAATATCTTCTTTACTTTTTCTTTTTCCTCCTTTAATATTATAGTCCTATTTAGGTTATACTTCTCTTCCATCCCTAATATAATTATACAATTATTTTTATCTGCTAAGTCTCTTACTATTATTCTCCTTCTCCCTCATAACTTTAATAACTGTGTTTTCAGTTTCTTCTTTCATCTGCTGTGTCACTATATCTCTAAATACAATTTTGTTGTTCTCTTGTATTTTCTTCCAACCCTGTGCTTCTTTTGCTATGGACTCTTTATTCTCTTTATTATTCATCTTTAATTCCTCATTCTCATCTTTTACTTCTTTTAACTGTCTTTTTAATTCTTCTATTTCTTTAGTTAGGTTGTGTAGTTTGTAAATTGTTTATGTTTGTTTTGCTGATTGTTGGATGGTTGGAACGAAGCTGTTAAAGCATACTCAGTTATAGTTGTTATGAATTGCTTATAGACTGTTGTTAGACCTTGCTTTTGTTGTAAAAAGTCTGTGCTTACAATTGATTTTAGTAGGCTTGTTTGCTTGTTGATTTTTGCTGTAAGATCATTGATTTGTGACCTAAAGTTCATATGTGTATCAAAATTGAGGCTTAGAGTTTCTGGTTTCTTTTCCACTGGAAGAGTTTGGGCATTTATTTATTATTATTTTTTCCTATGATTTCTGAAGTGAGATTTCCATTATTTCTAAGCCATTTTTCTAGTTTCTCCAAGTGAATTTGGTTATTCTTAGCTGCTATTTTGTAATTGCTAATCTGGGTCATCTTGTAAATTTTGGTGTTATGTTCTAGGCTTGGTGTTGTGAGATAGCTTGTAAAGAGGTTAAATAGTATAGGTGAGAATATTGCTCCTTGGAGGACTCTACTGGACAACCTTTTTGTCTTGGAAATTTGATTATTTGGGGTTATTCTGTATCAGTCAATCAATCTGTCATTCAAGATATCTCTTGCAGTAAACCCATGACTCCCTGGTAACCAGCTAAAGCCATTGAGTGATATCATAAGTCATTCAGAGAACAGATATTATGTTGCTGCCTAGGGTTTGTTTGAGTATGACATTGTAGGAAGATGTGTTTAGTGATCTCTGTGTGGTGCCTGCATCTAAGGTGGTTTGAGTCTTTGACCAGACCTATACTGTATTGTGTTGATGCTGGATGGCTTAGAATTAAAAAGCATTGTGGTTGTTAAAATGTATCTCTAATCACTGGGACCCATTCAGTGTTGTACAAATACTTTCCTGCGTTCGTATACTTCCAATTGTACTATCATAGTGGAGATGGGTTGAACGCAAAAAAATTCATATATGTGTATGTAACTTGAGCATACAAATATATAAGAAATAATCCGCTTAGCTTATGTCTCTCTTGATGGCCTAGTTGGAAAGTCACTGTCGCACTTGTCATGAGGATGCCCGGTTTGAGTCCTGGGCAGTACCACATTTCAATTTCAAGCATGCTGGCCTTTGATGGCTTAGAATTTAAGTGCATTGTGGTTGTTAAAATGTATCTCTAATCACTGGGACCCATTCAGTGTTGTACATATATACATGTATATATATATATATATATATATATATATATGTATACATATATATACATATATACTTATATATATACATATATACATATATATATATATATACTTATATATATATATGTACGTACATACACTTAACCCTCGATTTAACAGACAAATGCTTGCAGACCCTTGTTTGTTATTTGCAGCAGTTCATTATTTGGAAATTGAGTCTGCCCATTACCAATACTGGATACTGGACATAAGTCTGTTATGTAGAAAATTGTCTGTTAGGTTTCGGCGTGCACATACGTATTAGATATGTAATAAAAAAAACTACAGTACATATGTATAATGATGTACATTATATATAATGAAGAAATGTTAGAATCAGAAATGGAGAGAGCGACTGGTTTGAGGTTAAGGTGGGTCTTTGCCAGAGATGTGCCATATCACCATGGCTGTTTAATTTATACATGGATGGGGTGGTGTGAGAGGTAAATGCAAGGGTAATGGGCAGGGGATTGGAGATCGTTAAGGAAAATTAAGAAAGATGGGAGATAAGCCAGTTGTTGTTTGCTGATGACACTGCATTTGTAGCAGGATCAGAGGAGGGATTAAGGAAGTTAGTGACAGAGAGATGTGCAAAAGAAGGAAGTTGAAGGTAAATGTGGGTAAAAGTAAGGTGATGAGATGTACAAGGGGAGAGGATGGCAGCAAATTGGAAATGAGTATTAATGGAGAGAGACTGGAGGAAGTGGATACCTTGGTGTAAACAAACTAGAAGTTAAGATCTTTTGTTTCCTATCATGTGCGACTTTGGAGACAAAGACCACTACTTTCCTTCCCTGACTCCAAAAGTTAAAATCATCAATGTTTTGCCTCTGTTGTGACCCTGAATAGCTTTGCTTTTCCCCTGCCTATTCAATTGGCAATTATTTTCATCTAGCTTTGCCTGATAGGCTTATCTAGGAGCCTCACTTCACATCGCCGTCGTCACTGCTGTTGTGTCATAATGGAAATCACTATTTTCCATCCCTCACTATTCTCTAAAGTTGGAACCAGCAATGTTTTGCCTCTGCTGTGGCCCTGAAATAGTGTTGCATTCCCCTATTTACTCAGTTGGTAAGTATTTCCATCTGGCTTTACCAATTAAAGGCAAGAGCATTACATTGAGTCGCCGCCGCCAAGGCATACATACATACATACATACATACACACTTTTCAATCTTCTTAGGTATCTACTTGCTTCTCTCTATCTACAATTTACCTCCACCATTCCATTCCTCCTTTTCCTGCTACATATGACTACAAATAAGTAAAGCTATCAATTTGTAGCCCATCTTTTTGACTTACTTTCAACTCACTGCCATCCTCTCCCCTTGAACATCTTATCACCTTGCTTTTACCCACATTTATCTTCAAATTTCTCCTATTGCATACCTTTCCAAACTGCGTCACTAACTCTCTTAATCCCTTCTCTGACCCTGCAACAAGTGCAGTGTTGCCAGCAAACAACAACTGGCTCACCTCCCTCTTTTCAGAACTTTATGCACCTCATCTTTTCTTATTTCTCCATTTTCTTTTTCCATCATCAATCCCTCCCTATCCTCCTCCTTATTCAACAGCTCTCTAAAATACTCTGCCAATCTTCCCATTACTGCCTCCTCGTCTGTCAAGATCTGTCTATACGTGTCTTTTATCTTTTCTTCTCTACTTGACTTGCCTCCCCTTTCCTCTCTTGATTTCCTTCCAAAACATATTTTTTATTGCTTTCCATTTTTTCTGTCATAATCCTCCCCCATTTTATATCTGTGAGGTACTTTATCAAATGCCTTCTCCAGGTCCAGGCACGTGCAGTTCACCCACCCTTCTCTCTCTTGAAGCACATCGATCACTCTTGAGTAAAAGATGAAAAGGTTCAACACACATGACCTTCTTGATCCGAAGCCAAACTGACTGTCTTTCATTGTTCATATCTTGAAGATATTATGCCCATCGATCTTTCACAATCCTTTTACATGATTTTACTATTGTTCTAGTTAGTGTTGCCTTGTTTCCACCTTTGTGAACTGGCACCACATTTGCCCTGTTCCAATCAAGCAGCACAATGCCTTCTTTCAAAGAACATGTAAAAAGGCTGGATCTTGTCTGATGGTTATTCCCTACATTCTTTAAGGATCCAGTTTGAGATCCCATCAGGTCTTTAAGTTTTTGCCACATCCAATGATCCCAAGATATTGAATATTTCCTTCACTTCTACATTTATATCTGCTAAACCTGGTTATTTGTTCCCCTCATTTTTCTCCAAAAATTTGCACTCTTTTGTGAAGACCAGTGGGAATCTTTCATTCATTATTACTGCCTGAGCTGAGGCCTCTTCAAATACCTTACCATCCACTATTAATTTGGTGATTTATTCCCTGTGTCTCAATTTACCATTTATAAGCCTGTAAAACAGTTTTGGCTCATCTTTGCATTTATCTACTACACTTCTTTCAACAATGTTTTCTTCTTCCCTTCAAATTCTTGCAAAGTCATTTATACCTTGTTTGTAAGCTTATTTTGTTTTGCTTCTTTTCTTCCTCCATTTTTCCCAAGTCATGTCCCTGGCCTTTTTTCAATCTCACACTTTTTGTTAAATAAATTCTGTTACTGTTCCTTTTTCTTCCCTTCTCTAGTCTTTGGTTTGTTTACCCCTAGGTTGTCAATGTCAAGATTGAAAGACTTCTTATTTCCTACTTATTTCTGTGGTATTCATGAATTCCTCCCAGTTTGTTTCTTCAGAGAATCTTTTCAACCCTAAGTAATCTGGTTTCCTAAAATTGATCCCCTTGCCTGTGTGTTTCATTCCTTGGCTCTATTTTCTCATTGTCCAGTTGAAATTCTGTTGTAATATGGTAATTTTTTTCTTATTGGGAGAAGATAGTTCATGGCGCTGATGATGTCTGGTTCTTTGGTTAGTAATAACTCTGATATTGTTGGAGTGTGATCTCCTCTTACCATTGCTATACTCATTAGGGTATTTCCCCAGGAATCTGCTTACCAATTGCTTCCCATTTCTCCCAGTTGACCTCGCCACAAGTAAAATCTTCAGTAAGGACTATGTTTCTACTTTCTTCTATAGTTTTCTTTAGCAAAAGAGCTGTATCCAATAAAATTTCTTGGTGTTTGGTTTCATTCCAAGCTCTTGTCTTGGGGTATGTGTGTGTGTATGCATTATTCTGTGTGGAGACCATACCACTGACTCATATTCTAATCTTGGATAGATCAGGGGTTCTGGATGTTTTTTTCATCATTTCTTCATACTACTTTAATCTTCTACAGCAGCCCATATGTCTTTTATCAACCCTCCCTAATATTTCTCCTTATTTGCTTTTGTAATAGGATCACTTTCCAACTAATAGTTAAAAGATGGCTTCTGCATCGATTGCCCATTTCTAGTACTTAGCATTTTTTGGTATTGAACTTTATTTCCCATTCTTGGCTCCATCGAAAATAGTATCTAGAGGTTTTTGTTATAGTCTACAGTGATCTTGTTTTTTTTTTCACTCCCATCATGATTTTTACATCATCTGCAAACGTGTGTGTTTGTATTTACCTATTATAGTATGCAGGTTTCCCTCGCTAGTTTATTGTTCGATATCTGATATTTCGTTTATACGATCCTTTTGAATTGATACCGCTTGCTCATTTTTTGATGTAGGCATTTGATTATACGATCACCAAACCATAAACAAACGAACCATGATCGCAGCACCACCCACGTTCCATCAGGCACCCATCAAAACTCGTTCTTGTTCTTTATTCAGTTATGTTTACTCCCTTGGCCCATGTATCAGTGTTTGTTTTGCACTACTATTTCACATTCACTGTTGCTTTTACAAGAGTAATACATAATGTGATGGCTTCCAAGCAGCCTGCAACAAATACTACTGGTGAGATAAACCCCAAAAAACTGCGGAAGAGTTTATCATTGGAGAAAAACTTGAAATTGCTAAGCACCATGAGGGAGGTGAAGTGGCTAACTCCATCGCCAGATTCATGCAGTTGCCCCAACCAACTGTCTCCACAATAATCAAACAAGGAGACAGTGTAAAGAAAGCTGGTGAAACAGCTTCTACATTAATGGCAAAGATGCTGATGAGGCAGAGGGAACCAATAATGGAGGAAATGGAGAGACTCTTAAGGCTGTGGATTGATGACCTGTCTTGCCACAGCAATTTCCTTTCTACCTCCCTTGTGGCAATGAAATCCCTCTTGATTTATGATGATCTACATAAAAAGGGATATGATGTTAAGGATGGGTTAACTTTCAGTGCTAGTAAAGGTTGGTTCGACTGTTTTAAAACCTGAGCAGCCCTACACAATATCAAGATGACTGTTGAGGCAGCAAGTTCTAACAAGTCTGCTGCTGCAGCATTCATACCAACATTAAAAAAAGAGTGAAGAGTGTGGCTACAGTGCCAAACAGGTGATAAACTACAACAAGACAGGCCTGTATTGGAAGAAAATGTCATCCAAAACCTTTATTGCTAAGGAGGAGAAAACAATGCCAGGATTTAAAGTATCCAAAGACAGATTAACCCTGGTGCTGGGTGGTAATACAACTGGGGACCTGAAACTGAAACCTTTACTGACATACCACTGTGAAAACCCAAGGGCACTTAAGGGCTATGTGAAAGAATATCTCCCATTGATATATAGATCCAACAAGAAGGCCTGGATAACGTCTTCTATGAACCAGCATTATGTTGCAAATTATTTGTCCCCTGCACTGCATGACTGTGCTGCCAAAGAAAACATTGCCAATCATTTCCTCCTGCTAGTTGATAATGGTCCAAGCCACCCAACATCCATGGAAGATTGGGCAGACAACATAGAGGTGATGTTTCTGCCCCAAAACATGACAGCACTCATCCAACCTATGGACCAAGGTGTGATTGCCACTTTCAAGGCATATTACCAGCGCTGCACAATAAGTCAGTTGATTAACATGATTGACAGTCCAGACAAGCCCACTGTCAAGCAGTTTTAGGCCAATTATAATATCAAGAAGGCTATTGACAATATCAATCCAGCATGGAAGGAGGTGACAAAAAATGACTGCTGGAAGAAACTGTGGCCTGAATTTCAAGCCAGTTGATGACTTCATTGGATTTAGTGATGTGACACCCATTCATAAGGACATCGTCAGGCTCTCACATATGGCTGGCTTCAAGGAGGTGGATGAAGATGATGTGAATGAATTGATACAGTCCCATGATAAGCCACTCAGCGATGAAGATCTGATGGAGTTGGAACAAGAACAAGCTCTCCATGGCTATGATGATGATGATGCACCCCAGTGAGCCCTTGACATCAAAGCACTTCGTGAGGTGTTTTCTGGCCTAGATGCAATCATTGAAAAAACAAAGGAAAGGGACCCAAACCCAGCATGAAGTGGAACAGTTGTCTATAATGTGGAGCAAGCCTTCAAGGTCTACAGATTATATTCGAGGCCAAGAAAAAAAAAAAAAAAAAAGCAAGGCAAACCACCATTTCCAGCTTCTTCAAACCTGCCACTCCTTCCCACCCAGACCCCCGCCCTGCATCAGCTTATCTGGACTCCCCTCTGCCACCTCCAGTCTACATATGCCGCTCTTCCATCCACTTCTGCTGCCCAGTATTCATAAAGCCCTACCACTTCTGATGACGAGGAGAAGGCTTCCTCAGGATTTTAGTAAGACTAGCCATGAAAGGTATGTGCAGTGTAGGATCAGGTAACTAGTGACTAGTGGCATTCTACAGAGCCTCTTTTTCTGCTCTTTCCAGTATATATAGGCAATCTGGGGAAACCACTGTATAAAAAAATAATGCGGCCATAACACTACTGTATCTCTTTGGATGGTGTGTTTTAGGAAATGGCTGGACAACTTTATGGATGGGGATGACAGGTGGTAATGGACATGGTCTCTTGCAGTATCCTTCATTCTTATGTTCTTATGTGGAAAAGTGTTATATATCTCTCAATATAGGCTAGGCCAAAGCTACTCTCCTCATTAAATTAAAGCCCATTAAAACTTAAGTTCGCTATCCGATCTGGCTTTCAGGAACATAACCCAATCGTATAGTGGGGGGAACCTGTACAGGAAAAGAACAACGCTTGATGGGTTCTGTATCCTGTTCTCTATTTTTTTTTTTTTTTTTCCTAACCTCTAATTCATGAGTACTTCCAACTTCATCTATATCCTTGATTTCCAATTATCATATTTAGATTTGAACTCATGTATTATTTGCGCTTGGACTACATCAACTAAGCTATTCCATGTATCTATGTATTTATATGAAAATGGTATTTCTTTACACCCTTTAGGCATGTTTGTGTTTGTATGTGTGTGCCTGTAAAATTTCTTTCATAAAGGCAGCATTTAGAAGAAACTTGGAAGAGCACTTATTGGTCTTTCAAAATGCCTTTTTTTTTTATTACAAAAATACATATCTTTACATTCAGCTTTTAACCTTAAAATTACTGTAAAATGTTTGCAGAATACATAGACATGATATTTTAGATGTAAAACAAATGGTGGTTCTCACTTTTTTATATATGGCATTGGGTGAATAGTGTTATTAATCAACTCACATGTCTTCCTGTATATCTTGATGTTTATACACAAAAGATTATGTACAGCTTAATGTTTCAGAATATGATTTTAGTAGCATTAATGATTTACAGTTTCACTTTATTTACTATTTATTGTCAAGACTTACAGTACAATGATAATTGCAGAACCAAAATCATCTTTTATTTCCAATGATACCGACAATTGCTCCAGTGAAGGAGAGATGTGCAGATGTGAAGAAGGAAAAGTTAATGTGGAGATGACTAGAGAATATTGGAATAATGGAAATTGTTACCCAGGTAAGATAGGTTTTAGAACCTCAAGGGCTTCCATCAATTAAATTTTGTAAAATTCTGATTGTATGCTCTCCACTTCCTTTGAGACACCAAAAATTAGGGCACATTCAAGTGTGGTCCCACTTAAATGTGACCAAGTTACCTAGGGGTCAATGTGGTGAATATTTCTTTCAAAATCCCATAACACTTAACAATTATGTGATGGATGTTACAGCATTTAAGCACTGAAATAGGGTTATATATTTTGAAATGCAATGATTGGGGTTCATTGAACCCCCAAAATGATAATATACAGCACAAAACAATGCTGTTCATGGTAATTCAATGTCAAGAAATTATTTGATATTTCATTTATAGCAGTATGATATGACTATGCATCTGTTAGAATTACTTACTGTGGGGTTTAGGTTATGCATTTTAACACTGCCAGTGATTAATGTTTGGTCTCTATTCACTGGGAACATACAGATGATTTTGTTGCTGAAACCATCAACTGGAATTAATTCCACTTTACTGGGAGGTATAGTCAGGTGGGATTGTTAGGCTGGTTGTCTGCCCCATGTTGGGCAGCCAGTTAGGCTGGTTGAAGGCAAACTCTGGTGGAGAGAAAGTTGATTCATTTAACAATGAATGTTGGGTGCCAGTAGGGGGGAGGACAAATGAGATGGCGAGGGAGGTGATGACTGTGTTTCAAGTCATGTCTTTGGTGATATGCTTGCGAGGGAGCAAGGGGGAGATGGTAAACAGTGAGGCAAGCTTACGTGTGCTGCTCCAGGTCAATCTGAATCTTTGGTGTCCATTCAGCTTATATACACAGGCAGGTCATGACCCGTGATCCTGATTGGTGTGAGGTCATGTGTGCTGTGTGGGAAAGTTGGAGGCAAAATGTTTGATGCCGGTGGCTCACAAAGACAGAGGGTATGCATTCTTCAATTGGTCGAGTGTTCCGTGTCATGAAGCTGGCCAAGGTGCAGGCTTAGTCATGGCTGGCCAATGTTGGCACTGCATGTGATTTTCTTCAAAGAGGTTTTGTGGTAGTCACATGGCAGACCCTAGCACTGGTTAGTCATCCTACGAGCAATTCCCTTGGTGGGGCCTTGGAGGTCAAATGTAGTGAGCAGAGAAGAGATGAGGACCAATGAGTGAGGAGGAGAGGTGAGGAGGGAAATGAACTACTTACAATCACAATGATCAATGATATACCTGTTTGTGGTGATACTGCAAGATAAATGGCGGAGAGAAACATCTCACTCCTGCTAATTCTCAAGAACCACCAATCCCCATACCTCCATCTGGAGATGCAGCTTTGAGTGTCTGGCACACATTTTCTGGACTGGGCTCAAGATATCTATCAACTTTAACTGTATTTCTACCTTCTCACATGGTAAATGCTCTTTTTCTCCTTATACCTTCAGTTGGTGACAGTGAAATAGTACTACAATAGTACAGCACAGATTTTGAGTCTATTGGGGTTGATTGAGAGTGTATAGATAAGAGCCAACATGTCCTTAGCTTCTCTTTAATAGGACCATGTGGTCAGGCAACAACAAAATCACAAAACAACATGGTCTCAGATGACCACAGCAACAAGATTACCCAGTTGCAGAAGGGTTACAAAACATTACATTTCTCCCCTTTTAATAAACACAAAAATTGTATTTACAAGTTATAAGTCCAGCCTATCAGGTGGTCTATGGATGCAACTGGAACGCCTCCTCTCAGTGGGTTGTACTGAACAATCTTGGTTACTACTTACAAGGTCTTTTTTTTGAGGTTTTTCATTAGTATTATCTCCATTAACCTGTGAATCCAATGTTAAATCACCAGAAACATCTACTCTAGTTAAGGAGTTATCTATGAAATTATCATTTACATTGTCTAATTCCTCACTCTTAGGTTGGCTAAAATCACCCACAATTCTAGGCATAATCTGATCTATAGCCTATGTTTTTCCCAAATTTTGAACCCTCACCTTATAATTTCTTGAACCAAATACTTCATCAGTCATTCCTTCAACCCGTGGAGAACCTTTACCAAAATTGCAAACAAACACTGCGTCATCCAGACCATACAAGGGCTCTTCCTCCTTAAGCATTTCATTATTCTATCTACTGGAAGATCTGCCCTGCACTCTTAACAGCTTCTACAGTACCCTTGAAAACTCCTTTAAACATTATTTCTGCTGGAGATTTACCAGGGAAAGAATTGATGGTTCATTGGTAATTATATAGGAATCCACATACTCTAGTACGCATATTGTTATGTATTATTCACTATTTACATAAAAATTGGCTTTATATTTGCATTATATGAATGCTCCCTTAAGGTTGTTTATTTACATTTGATGATCCCCCATCAAGGAAAGATTAAACATGGCCGACCCACACAACACTCCCTTCATTTTAGTTCCCTGAATACTGATGGTGTCACAGATGGGAATGGCATATGGGATTGCCAGAATTGTTCCATAAGTCTCCAAGGCAAATAAAAGAAATTAATAGTGACCCATTTTTATGTTTTATATATATATATATATATATATATATATATATATACATATACATATATATATATATATATATATATATATATATATATACCTCTGAAATGGCAGGCCAAGAATTGCTTGGGCACATTGATGCCTTCAATCTTTCCCCAGAGGATTTCACAAGTTATTCAGAGAGACTAGAGTAATATTTATGTGCAAATGAGATTGAGATTCATGCCAAAAATGCAAGTGGAAGCTGTGATTCATACAACTAAGAAAAGGAAGGTTGCTGTTCTTATCATAGTTTTAGGAAAAGATGCCTACCAGTTACTTCAAGATTTATGCAGTTCAATGCTACCTAAGAACAAGACCTATGATGAGATTATAAATTTATTAAAGGGTCACTATCAACCAAAAAGGCTTCATGTTGTTAAAACCTTCAAATTCCAGCGATGTGTACAGGGTCCCAATGAAACTATTGCAAAATATAGTGCCAGGCTTTGGCACATGGCTTCCATTTGTGAATTTGGCCAGTTCCTTGCATGAGCCTTGAGAGACCAATTTTTAGTGGAATTCAAAGTACTAAGACACAGAAGCTGATTACTGCTGAAAGAAAAATTGAAGAATGTTCACAAAAATAAGGGGGAAAAAAAGCCTTTGGTATATTCACTTGGTCTTTGGATCATGTGTTGGACTTAAGATCGACAGCTATTTCCCTCCTGGAAGAGAGCTCAGAGCTCGTAGGTCCGATCTATGGGTAATACTATGACCCACCCACGAGAGTCAGAGTAACGACCCGAAGTGCAGCGGTACCGAAATAATTTCGGCCCTGGGCAGGATTCGAACCAAGAACTACAGGCCACTATCGTAGCAGTTCAGTGCTCTACCAACTGCGCCACCGAGTCGTGTGTATGTATGTATATATGTGTATGTATATACATGGAACATAAGAGAGGAAGAGAGGAGTATGAATGTGTTTGAGATGAGGTTCCTGAGAAGTATGATAAGGGTTACTAAGCTGGGTAGAGTGAGAAACAAGGAGGTGAGGAGAGCAGGGATGAAAAGGGAGTTGGGAGAAAGGGCTGATGAAAGAGTATTGGGATGGTTTGGACACATGGAAAGAATGAGTAAAGAAAGATTGGTGAAAGGTGTGGGAGGGAGGTGGAAGGAGTGAACATGAGGGGGCAACCAAGGATTAGATGGATGGATGAGGTAAAAGGGGCATTGGGAAAGAGGGAAATATCTGTTGGGGAAGGAAGGAAGAAGACAGAAGATATTGGTGAATGGAAAATGGTTGTGTATGGATGATGCTGTGAAG
>NC_134814.1:46170718-46275718 GCF_046742065.1 Oratosquilla oratoria | reverse complement strand
TTACGTAATTACTTTTTAGTAATTGCCTAATTAAGTAACGATTACATAATCGGTCATTTAAGAAATAATTGTTGCTATTTCCTGAATTTATTACCATTTATGTAGCTACATCCTAATTAGGTAATCGGTCGTACAAGTTATAGTTGATTTCCGAAAGTTATAGCCAATTGTATAATTACTGTCTAGTCAAACAAATGTTTACAAAATATATATATATATATATATATATATATATATATACACACACATATATATATATATATATATAGGCTTAAAAAGAAAGAAGGATCCAATGTCTATTCAGAAATATAAGAAGTTACAGGACAATTGCCCTGGAATTTATTGCCATTTACATAATTACTTTTTAGTAATTGCCTAATTAAGTAACGATTACATAATCGGTCATTTATGTAATCGGTCGTACAAGTTATAGTTGATTTCCGAAAGTTATCGCCAATTGCATAATTACTGTCTAGTCAAACAAATGTTTACAAAAAAATATATATATATAGGCTTAAAAAGAAAGAAGGATCCAGTGTCTATTCAGAAATATAAGAAGTTACAGGACATTTGCCCTGGAATTTATTGTCATTTACGTAATTACTTTTTGGTAATTGCCTAATTAAGTAACGATTACATAATTGGTCATTTAAGAAATAACTGTTGCTATTTCCTGAATTTATTACCATTTATGTAGCTACTTCCCAATTAGGTAATCGGTCAATTGCATATATATAGGCTTAAAAAGAAAGAAGGATCCAGTGTCTATTCAGAAATATAAGAAGTGACACGAGGAAAAATGAAGCTTATTTATGAAGGATACATCTATGTGAAGCAGAAGGAATTGGCAAATAATGTTACATCTTATGAATGTGAAAAACGTCGCCATAATAACTGCAAAGCCAAAGTAAAAGTTTGTGAAAATCAGGTAGTTGGCCATGTAAATGATCACACCCATGCTGTTGACCAGCCCCGCCGTGAAGTCTTGTTAGTACAACAGGAGATAAAGGCTAAATCTATTGCTACCGAAGAGACTGCACAGCAAATAATTTCCCAAACAGTTGAGTCGATATCAAGTGGTGCTGCAACTCAACTACCACCTGTGAGGCATATTCGTCGTGCAATAAGGCGCTACAAACAAGCTGCTGGTGCTCCTCATCCCATCCCATCAAACCTAGCAGACATGGTCATTCCTTCCGAGTACAAGAAAACATCTAATGGTGAAGATATTCTTCTTTATGATAGTGGATTGGTTGGGCAGCGTCTCCTTTTATTTTCAACATCAACAAACATTAGCCTACTGGAGAAATCAGATAATTGGTTTGGAGACGATACTTTTAAGATTGTACCCGAGTTATTTTACCAATTGTACACTATTCATTGTTTAACTTCTGAAAGAGTTATTCCGTGTGTGTATGCTCTGTTACCAAATAAACAACAAGCAACATATGAAGATATCCTCCAACAACTCCTCACTATAAACCCTAGACTTAATCCAAAGACCTTCCTAATAGACTTTGAACAAGCTGCTAGGAGTGCTATTGAAGAGATCTTCCCCTACGTAACCGTTAAATGATGTTTTTACCACTTATCTCAAAGCATATACCGTAAGGTGCAAAATGAAGGTCTCCAAACTAAATACCAAACTGACGCCGATTTTTCCCTACAAATCCGTATGATTCCTGCTCTGTCGTTTGTTTCCCCAGAAAAAGTTATTGAAGCATTTGAGAAACTGCAAGAGACGTTACCACCTGAGGCTGATGCTATAATAGATTATTTTGAAGATACATACATCGGCAGAAGACGTCGACATACAAGGAGCCACATTTCCCTGTAAGCATGTGGAGTATGTATACTTGTGTTGTTGAAGCTTTACCTCGAACAAACAACACCTTAGAAGGATGGCATAACCATATGCAAGCAAGCGTTATGTCATTTCATCCAAATATATGGAAATTTCTGGGGGTGTTGAAGAGAAAACAGGCACTATCCAGCGTCATAATCAAATACTTGCTGGGCAGCCAGTACCTCCTAAGCGGAAATGCTATCAGGATTCTAGCATAAGAATAGCAAACATTGTGCAAGACTTTCAGAACCGCGATGTATTGGAATTTTTGAGATACATAGCTCACAATTTAAATTTTTAGTAGTTAAATCCTTTTTCAATATTTTTGCAACTTATATATGTACAAATTTGAGTATATAATGTTATCTTTTTAAAATCATGTATTTTTATTAACAATAAAACATTGGTTTTAATAGTTCTTATTTACTACCATTTCTCTATGAAGATTTTTTTTATAAATAGTTATTCAGGAAATTACTAGAAAGTAATTACGTAAATGGCAACAAATTTGAGTATATAATATTATCTTTTTAAAACCATGTACTTTTATTAACAATAACAAAACATTGTTTTAATAGTTCCTATTTACTACCATTTCTCTATGAAGAATTTTTTTATAGTTACTCAGGAAATTACTAGAAAGTAATTACATAATTGGCAACAAATTCCAGGGCAATTGTCGGGGTAGTTGTCGGGGCAAATGTCCAGGGGGTAGTTGTCGGGGGCAGTTGTCCTACGGGGGCAATTGTCCCGGGGGCAGTTGTCCTGATACCGCAGGGATGACCCATCATCCAGGAGGTGCCAAGATAAGAGGGAGGGAAGAGGGTAGAGGGGAGTGGAGTATGTATGGGATGGAATGGATGGGAGTGGTTTCTATGCCTTTGTTTTTTGGCTACCTCCCATGTAAGGGGGAAAAAGCCTTTGGTAAATGTATGTATGTATGATCTTTTCATTTCCTTCTCTGCCCTAATAGTTGTGGTATATTTCTTCTTTCATCCATTCACTTCATGGCAAGAGAAAAATAACTGATTAGATACCACAGAAGTGACTTTAGACCCCTGATCAAGAAAATTGTCCATAATAGCTATTTTTTTATATAGCTACATAGAGCAGTGAAAAAAATAGATGACAGTTATAGTAAAATCCACCAAAAATAAACAAGTATAATTTTAATGCCTCTTGTCAAATTAATCTCTATTTAATTTGAAGACATTTGAATCATGTTTTGAATCTATGATAGATTGTGCATTCTAAATTTTCACTTGTTATTAAAAGATAAAGTTGTAGTATGCATAATGCATACATCTGTGCATGTTATTGACATGCTGGTGATTATTATTTCTTTTTCAGTAACTGGAAAATTTGGGACCAGTTGTAGGCTGTTTTCTGGGCAGTGTGACTACGAAGATGGTTTCATATGCCGTAAAGGCAAATGTCATTGCTCAAGGTAAGGTTGTTTCATGAATATTGTATATGTGTGTATATATATGTATAAATATATATATTTTTAAAATCATGGCAAGATTATTGTTGCAGAGCATTTCTCTCTTTTTCTGGGTGTATTTTTGCCTTCCACAGGAAGTTGTTTTATAATATCTCCAAACAACATTGATTGTACAGTACTTTGGGCATGGCTACCGAAGTAAAGTACTGGCCAGAACATGTTTTTGCACCTTTTGGTGCTATTTTAGTGGCTAGATTGTAAATGAATATCTAATAGAAATTGATCATTTATATACTCATTTTGGAAGCCCATTACTCTGTTTAGAGGCTTGTGATTGGCAAGCAGACTGGGCTAGCTCTGCTGGACTGTGCTGCTTTCTTATTGTTTGGCTGTTGTGTGACATCATCTGTCTTGGTCAGTCTCCCAGGGAACATAGATCTTCTCACACTAGGAAATACCGTCAGGTCTATGGTTTGTATATTCAAACTGGGGGGACAATTCTACAATTCTTTTATGGAGAGAGCTTCAAGGATGGGCAGTCTTCTATGGTCTTGATTTATTGCCAGCACTTTTGTGTTTTTTAGATGTGGAGTTCCTCTACACTAAAATCCAAGTTCACCATACAGTTTAATACATAATAGGCAGAGTATCACAATGATACTACTAACATTGACATTCTAGAAAAAGTGATAAAAGTTCTTTTGGAATGTTGCACCAAAGAGGCCCCTTTCATGTGCCCCAGAGAAAATAAGTACTGCCAAACTGATGATGTTGCAATGTTACTTTTTGCTGATCTACAAAATTCTCAAATTTACTGTAGGTGTATAGAGAATATTTTAGTTAAAGCTGAACATAGCCATCAAATTGTACAACTAAAACATTGAATAATAGAGGTCTTTTGTATCACTTTTACTACTGAACATAGTATGGATGGATCCCCCCCCTTTTTAGATGTATTGATAAAACAGAGAGACAAAGGCACATACAACACTACCACATATGTAAAAGCATCTAATTTAGGACATTGCCAAATGGGACTAGCAAATGTCCCCAAAAATACAAAGACTCAACCATCAGCGTCTACATTAAAAGATTCCTTAGTCACTGAAATGATCGGCAAGCAGTGCATAGCAAATTAGAGATCCTCTCAGGCATCAAACAAAACACTAAAAGAATTTTAGATAGATGGCACTTAGAAACTAACCTTATAACAAGGACACTAATGTCAAAAACATTATCAAAATATACTATGAGTCCTCTTTATCCACAGCCTATAAAGATGAAAGGATCATACAACAGATCATTAAAAGAAACATTAAACCTATAGATGAAAACACAAAAGTAGAATTAATTATATACTATCAGAAAAAAATCTCCACACCAACTTAAGGGGAGGCTCTACAGTGAAGTAAAAATATAAAAAAAAAAGTTCTCAATATTTTTTGTTCAAACTTTCAAGTTTTGACTAAAATCTAGACACTGAAGTTTTGCCAAAATAAGAACTTGTGTTATGACATCATAACATTATGATGTCATACCGATATTAAGCCTTCATAAGTAAATTAAGATCATAATATTTGTCCCAGAGACCCCAGCTTTTGCATGGTAATACTTAAATAACATATAAACACCCTGTAGTTTTATTTTTGTTAAAATTGTCCATTCATCACAAGAAATTGCAGTCGCAAATATGTGTATTTTTTTTTATGACGTCCGTATTTTTCATCAATTAAACACTCCCGAGGCTTAACTTTGCACTTTATAAAAAAAAAGCAAAACTACACGATGTACACACACCCAAATTGTATAACTATGAGAATTTTCAAGAAGCTCTAAATGTTTCTCTTTTTTGGTGAATTTTTAAAAGCGTATTTTTCTCATTTTGAGAAAAAGGGATTTAAAAGTTTCAGTGTCATGTATCTTGGGTAATTATTGTACGATTTGTATTATTTTCACACACATGATTGTAAAACACATAGTGAATACAATTAGCAATAATCAACTTTTTACTATGAGAAAGTGTCATAAAAGTAGGGTCACAATGGATTTCACCAGATGTTGACGGTAGAGGTCAAATAAACACTCCCAAGGCTTAACTTTGCATTTTATAAAAAAAAAAGTAAAACTACATGATGTACACACGCCCAAATTGTATAACTATGAGAATTTTCAAGAAACTCTAAATGTTTCTCTTTTTTTGGTGAATTTTTAAAAGCGTATTTTTCTCATTTTGAAGAAAAGGGATTTAAAAGTTTCAGTGCCATGTATCTTGGGTATTTATCGTACGATTTGTATTATTTGCACACACATGATTGTATAACACATAGTGAACACAATTAGCAAAAACAACTTTTTACTACAAGAAAGTGTCATAAAAGTAGGGTCATGATGGATCATTTCACCAGATGTTGACGGCAGTAAGTTTTTTGCTGTTTGATCTATCCATTATGACACAATTTCTTCGTAAAAACTTTGCGAGAGAGAATATAAACCCATATGGTGTGAGAGAAAAAGTAATGCACTTCACACGTTCACACAATTAGGGTAACTGATGATTGTATGCTTCATAAATAAGCCAATAACCAATTCATCATACAATCGTTCATCTGGTAGCCTTGTAGTCCAGTGTACAGCACTCGACATGAAGGAGACAGCACGTAAAACCAAGAAAAAATGAAACATTGATTGGAACTGCGCAAGAGTTAAATCCACGTGTGCCATCTTTAAATGGATACGCCCCTATGCCCTTTAAACCGTTGTACATGTCTGCTGTGGTAAAAATTTTCTACCCAATAAGTTCGTATTACTTTAAGGTGCATAAATCACATAAAAAAACAAAATTACATTTATTGAAAATATTTTGCCTATTTCACTGTTGAGTACCCCCTTAAGAATAACACAAGACAAATCAAAAGTAACCCTCAGAAACCTCACATCATACATAGGTATACTATTAAGTTTGGGGACTGTGCAACCCAACCCTCAACCTATATTGGCCAAACTACAATGAAGCTGTCACATCAGTTCTTTTACCATCTCTCTTCAGTAGCTCTCAAAAACCATCATAATTCAACTCATGAGAGACTTAAAAAAACAAACTTGAATAGAAAACACAGAAGTGCTGGCAATAAATTAAGACCATAGAAGACTGTCCATCCTTGAAGTTCTCTCCATAAAAGAATTATCCCCCAAATTAAATATGCAAACCATAGACCTGGAGGCATTTCCCAGTGTGAGGGAATCTACGTTCCCTGGGAGACTGAATGAGACAGATGATGTCACACAACAGCCAAACAATGAGAAAGCAGCACAGTTCAGCAGTGCTAGCCCTGTCTGTACAGACTGGCCAATCAGAAGCCTCTAAATGGAGTATTGGCCCTCCGAAATGAGTATATAAATGACCAATTTCTATTAGATATTCATTTACACTCTAGCCACTAAAGAAACACTAAGAGATGAAAAGGTGTTCTGGCCAGTACTTTACTTCTGTAGCCATACCTAAAATATTGTACAATGGATGTTGTGTGTGCTTAACTTATATTCCTCTTGATGGCTGAGTTGGTTAAGTCACTGACCATTTGTTACATATCGGCTACAGTCGAGTCTTCAGCTTGACAGTGTCTCAGTTTCCAAATATGCTTTCATTGAGCTATATAATACTGTTAGTCTCGATTGTGTTTGCAAGGAATTAAAATGAAAATAAGTAAATGTAGTTGATAAGATCAACATTGTAGCAGTGTGTCGGTGAGGAAAGTTGAAAAACGGGGTTTCGCTTACGAAGTTTAATTGTAAGCCGGATGTCAACAAACAAGCGACGTCTAGAACGTCTTCGTAACAGTAACTTAACAAAAACAAAAGATGTCTACATAGGATTCAATTAGATACACATGACTAAAAGTGCTGTATAGGATCTAACCCTATTACAAAGTATAAAACATATGAGAATCACATATATAAGGAATCTACAGCACCAGTATACAATTCTTTAACACCATTTTCATGTATATAAAAATAATAATAAGACAATCTCAATTTACCACATTCCTTTTCCCTTATTGAAAAAGGAGTATCCATATGAACATAACTGAAACATTTATCTTTATAACACCACAATTATAGATTCAATCTATCAGGTGGTTTCACAACTCTGCTAGATCTTCTAACTGGTTGTGGACTTGGTACTTTCACTGCATTATCATCATTATCAACATTTACAGAGGAATTTTCATCAGCCTTATCCATTACTTCTGGACTATCAGGACAGTGTCCTTGACCTGAAGAATACATAGGCACAAAAGGTTTACTGCTACCCGAGATGTCTTTACGTACAGTGTCATTACTGGGAACAGTTGGTGTATATCTAGGCATAAGTTGATCAGAATGTCTTTTCCAAACAATGTTTCCAAAATCTTTTAACATCACTTTGTAGTTTCTCACACCTAGAACTTCAATTACTTACCCTTCCAACCATGAATGACCTTTGCCATAATTCTTTACAAAAACAGCATCATCAATCTTATATTCAGACTTCTCAAACTTACACTTTTTTTCCAGAACCTTTTCCTTCTTATTTTGTGGTTTAATTTTCTCAATTATACCTCTGAAGTTTCTGTTAAACATTAGCTCAGCTGGAGCTTTACCTGTGGAACAATGAATTGAATGTCTGTAGTTATACAAAAATCTACAAATTCTGGTTCTGATATCACCTTCCTTAAATTTACTTAATCCTTCCTTGAAAGTTTTTACAGCTCTCTCAGCTAAACCATTAGATGATGGGTTATATGGGGCTGGTGTCATATGTTTTATTCCATTCTTTTCAAAGAAAGTCTCCATTTCCTCAGATACAAATGATGAGGCATTATCTGAAACTACAATGTCAAGTAACCCAAAATTACAAAAAGTTTTTCTCAGCATAGAAATTGTTACTGTAGATGTTGTTGACTTTGTTACATGAACATCTATAAATTTTGAGTGTGAATCCACAATCACTAAGATGTAATTTTCATTGATTGGACCTGCATAGTCCATATGGAGTCTACACCAAGACTTACCCGTCTCAGGCCATGATAAAGTAACTTCCTGAGAACCTTGAAAATTTTTATAACAAATTGAACAAGCTTTAGTAACCTCAGATATATCTTGATCTAACTTAGGCCACCATATCCAATTCCTGGCTTCAGCCTTCATAGCACTGATACCATTATGACCTACATGCAGCTGTGAAAGTACACTACTTCTTAATTCAGCTGGTATAACTACTCTATTCCTAAATAGCAACACATCTTCATATATACTTAAATCTGCTTTAACTGCTGCATATTCAGAAATAACAGGATTATCAATCCACCCAATTTTAACACATTGGAAAACCTTCCTCAAAACAGGATCACTCTTTGTCATAACCTTAACCCTTTCATAGGAAATATTTTGATCTTCCAAATTTTCAACTAAATTCACATATTCAGCAGGTGTATGCGAGTCTAAAACAGAATCTGATACAGGCAAACGGCTCAGGGTATCTGCTACAATGTTTTGTTTGCCTGATTTAAAACACAATTGGTAATCATACTGGGATAACAATAATGCCCAACGCTGTACTCTTGCGTTTGCATTGACAGGAATCTGTTTCTCACTACCAAATAAACCAAGTAGAGGTTTGTGATCTGTACGGAGCACAAACTTACGTCCAAGCAAAAAATATTTAAACTTAGTTACCGCATACACTAACGCTAGAGCTTCTTTGTCCAACTGAGAATAATTTAGCTCAGCAGCAGACAGCTTCAGCTTTTTACTTGCAAAGTAAACTGGTCTTGGACTACCATTCATTTCTTGAATTAATACACATCCTACTCCTACTGGTGAAGCATCTACTTCAACAATAACATCATGTTCACCATCAAAATTGGCTAGTAAATCAGAGTTGGCTAACTCTTCCTTAACAGTCATAAATGCTTTTGCTTCAACAGAAGACCACTTAAATTTTGCATTTTTCTTCAGTAAATCATACAGAGGTGCTAATACACTTGAAAAATTTCTTACAAACCTACAATAATATGTGACTAGACCCAAAAATGACTGAACTTCACCTACAGACTTTGGTATAGGTGCTTCTTAAATAGCAGCAAGTTTCCTTGGTGAAGGTTTTATGCCATCACCTGAAATGACATATCCTAAGTATTCTAAGGAATTGGTATTCAGAACAGTTTTCTTTTTGTTAATAGCAACATTATGTTTCTGAAATACCTTCAACACTTTATCTAATCTCATATCATGTTCCTCTTTAGTCTCTCCTCCGACTAATATGTCATCTAAGAAGGCAACTACTCCATCTATATTCATCAATAATTGGGATATCAATCTTTGGAAAATGGCAGGAGATGATGCAAGTCCAAAGGGTAATCTTTTATATTTAAAAAGACCTTTATGAGTATTAATTACTAGCAATTCTTGACTCTCATCATCTACTGGCACCTGTAAGTAAGCATCTTTTAAATCAATCTTTGAGAATATCTTGCTTTTCCCAACAACAGCAAGGATTTCATCAACTTTAGGCAAAGGGTACTGGTCACATGAAATACTTTTGTTTAACTCCTTGAAATCTACACAGATACGCATTGACTTTTTGTCAGCTTTTAACACTGGTACAATTGGAGCTGCCCAAGTACTAGAATGTACTGGTTCAATGATATTGTTATCAACTAACTCTTCTAAAGCATTTTCTACCAAGTTTCTGTAGTGGTAGGGCACAGGCCTTGCTTTTTTCCAACTAGGTACAGCACCGCTCTTTAGGTGTACCTTTGCTACAACACATGAAATTGGCAATCTAGAATCAGCTGAAAAATTATCTAATTGTACCTTGGAATCCAAAACATTAACTCCTTCCTCTATACCTGTGAGTGCAATACTAATTTTAGGCATTAAATCTCTTCCACATAAGTTAGAGTTATTAGATTCAACTACATACAAACTTTGAATTACATTGTGACCATTATAAAATATATTTGCATAAACCTTACCCAAAACATGCAAATCATTCTTACCATAAGCCTTCAAAATTTTATCACTAGGCTCTAGAGATAAATTTAATTTCTTAACCCAATGTAAGGTTAGAGTCGACACACTGGCACCACAGTCAATTTCATACGGCACATTATGACCTTCAATATTTATATCAACCTTGTTTCTCACTGGCAAAACTTTACCTACAACACTGTGTACAGGTTCATGAGAAATATCAACACTAACCACTTCTGGAAGGCTAGGTCGATCCGCTAAATGTAACAATTGGTTATCATGATCATCACTACCAGTATCTCTCTCTTCCTGAGAAATTCCCCCGAAAACCATATTAGTTTTCTTTTTTCCAAACGTCTTATTGTTGGTAAATTTTTCAAAAGATCCTTTCTGGGCACTGTGTGGCTTACCAGACACAGTCTTATCAAAACGGCACACTCGTTTTAGGTGTCCTCTCGTGTTACAAACTGAACAAGTTAGGTGCTTGAACCTACAGTTCTCACTTTTATGTGGATACCCGCAATGCTTACAACTTTCTTTTTTCTGACTATTAATATATTCAGAACTAACCCCCACTTTCCTCACTTCAGTAGTCGGGAGCTTTTCTCCAACGAAAGCTTTTTCCAAATTTAAAATTTTCTCTAAGGTGTCCGTTGAAGACATAGTTTGTAAATCCAAATTCTCTGCAACTAAGTTCGGGAAATACACTTCAGTTTCAATAGCCATAAACAGTTGGTCTCTCACTCGGGCGTCGAATAAGGTCCCAAAGTTGCAATCTTTGGCTAGACTTTTCAAGTCTGCATACAAGTCTCTTAAACTTTCAACAGATTTTTTCTTTCTGTTTTGAAATTTAATCAAACTCCGATGATAGCTCGGTTTAACCTTGTAATGTGCTTCTAAAAGCTTCACTAAATCATTATAGTCTTTCTCATGTGGCAAATTAGGTGAAGTGAGCGAAGCTAGCGTGCTGTACGTTTCACTTCCTAATGATACTAATAAAGAATTTTTCTTCTTGTTATCATCAGTGACTCCATTGTATGCAAAATGAGCTTGCAGCATACTAAGCCATATCTCCCACTTAATCTTATTGGGGTCAAAACAGTCAATCTTACCTGAGTTATTTGCCATTGTAATACTACTTGTATTAAATCCAGTTTCTTATTGAAACAATTGATTCGTAGCCTGCTACACAAAGGCTATTTACGAATCCAGCGTGGCCAGGACGGTTCGATGGGGTGAATGGGTGAGTATATCTTCATCCTTCGATTTCTCCACCATCAGAGGGAAAGGCAGCTATTTCTGTCTTCTAAAACTGAAATCAGTCCTTTGGCTCACTAAATCCACAAATCCTCGTCGCCACTGTAGCAGTGTGTCGGTGAGGAAAGTTGAAAAACGGGGTTTCGCTTACGAAGTTTAATTGTAAGCCGGATGTCAACAAACAAGCGACGTCTAGAACGTCTTCGTAACAGTAACTTAACAAAAACAAAAGATGTCTACATAGGATTCAATTAGATACACATGACTAAAAGTGCTGTATAGGATCTAACCCTATTACAAAGTATAAAACATATGAGAATCACGTATATAAGGAATCTACAGCACCAGTATACAATTCTTTAACACCATTTTCATGTATATAAAAATAATAATAAGACAATTAATCTCAATTTACCACAAACATATACATGAACTTATATACATTTACAGAATTATGAAAGGGATGAAAGTTCTTGATAGAGATGACTTATTAAAATGGGACAGAAGAGAAACAAGAGGACACAAAAAGAAGCTAAAGAAGGACAGTTACAGAAGAGATTTGAAAAAGAATAGCTTCCCACATAGAATGATTGATGTCTGGATCAAACTAAATGGGGAAACAGTGAGTGCCAAAATTATACAAGATTTTAAGAATAAACTGAGAGAGATATGAAAATGGGTCACTACGAGCATAGCTCTCATCCCATAAAATACAACTAGGTAAATACAACTAGGTAAAATGCATGAATATACACAAGCACTTATATATATATATGTATATGTGTGCATGTGTGTGTACAGTATTTACCTAGTTGTATTATACAGGAAGGGAGCTATGCTCGTGGTGAACCATCTTTGTATCTTGCAACATTTAGTTTGTCTTAAATTCTTGTATGGTGTTTGCACACACTATTGTTTCATCCAATTCATTCCAGACATCCCCCACTGTATGTGGAAAACTGTTTTTTTTTTTCTTCAGATCTCTTCTATAACTATTCATTTTGAGTTTCTTTTCATGTCTCCTTGTTTTTCTTCTATCCTGCTTTAATAAATCTTCTCTGTCAAGGACTTCCATGTCTTTCATGATTCTGTAAATGGCTATTAGATCGCCTCTTTCTCTTCTTTGTTCCAGGGTTGGTAGTTCCAATTTAGTCAATCTTTGCTTGTATGTCAGTTTTGAAAGTGTTGGGACCATCTTTGTTGTTGCTCTTTGGATTCTTTCTCTTTTCCTTATATTTTTTTTTGTACTGGGTGTCCATAGTGTTGCAGCATACCCCGATCTTGGTTTTATCAGTGTGACTAGTATTTTCTCTATCATTACCTCATCCAAGTAATTAAATGTAAATTGTAGGTTTCTCCGACAGTTTTGTTTATCTGCTTGTCTGGGGACATGTCTTTGGTGATGATTACTCCTAGGTCCTTTTTGGAACCAACTTTCTTTACTTCCTTAGTACCAATTTTATATTGTCTTGATATTCTTTTTTTACTTTTTCCAAATTCCATTATATTACAAGTGGCCCAAAAGTCACTGTAGGGTTTTGAATTTTAATAGTTTCTTTATTTTTTGTATGTACAGTTATGGAATTTTAACACATTATGAAAAAAATGGAAATTTATTTGAATGAAGTTACAAAAAAGATGAAAAATTACTCTTGTATGAAAAATGATGTCTATTAAATGGCATCCATTTTCAGCTTTGCGCATCCGTGCCCTCTCCAAAACATGCTCCATGACGGCTTTGAGGGTTTCCTGGTTCAATTCTCTGATTTCCCTCATGATGTTCTCCTTCAATTGTTCCAGGGTTTGAGGTTTGTTGACATACTCCTTCTCTTTGAGATAACCCCACAAAAAGAAGCCAGGGCTGGTCAAGTCTGGGGAATGCAATCAAGAACTTCCTGTGGCCTGCGATTCAAAATAGGTTTGATTTGTGGTTCCAGCAAGGTGGGGCTACTGCTCATACCACAAGAGAGACAATGCACTTGCTGAGGCAATGTTTTGGATACAGGATTATCTCTCAATACGACAATGTCAACTGGCCATCGCGTTCCTCGGACAAAGGTACAGGCAAGAAATGGAAAACAAACAAACCAGGTAGGAGATAATGTGTATAGAAGGAAATAGGAGGGAAATAGATAAAAATAGTAGATGCTATACCTGCAGCAAGAACAGTAATGGGATGGAAAATTACCCCAAGGGAAATGGAATCAAGGAGGATACACAAGACTGGAGACAAGGGAAGGACTCTAGCAAGACAAAGGAGAAGGAAGTAGCAGGGAATAATGATGATAGCAGTTGGTGTGTAGGTGAAGATAGGTTAGATAAAATGGAAGTAAGCTGAGAGGGGTTGCCTTATGTGAAAGATGCCAAGATAGGAGTAGAAGGAAATGAGAGGAAATATGCAGTCAAGGCTGTGTGAAACACAGGGGCATCTCACACCATTGTGAGGCCAAATGTGATACCAGAATTAGAAGATAGACACATAGGTTAGTTTACCATGGGAT
This sequence comes from Oratosquilla oratoria, assembly GCF_046742065.1. Classification (NCBI taxonomy): domain Eukaryota; kingdom Metazoa; phylum Arthropoda; class Malacostraca; order Stomatopoda; family Squillidae; genus Oratosquilla; species Oratosquilla oratoria. The sequence goes on along the minus strand of NC_134814.1, from coordinate 46,261,656 downwards.
TAGCCAGAGGAGTGACAACACTAGCACCCATAGCTAAGGTATTACTTGAAAGAGATGGTAGGACAGTGAGAATTGAAGTAGGAATAGCAGAACTTCCAGTGAAGGGGATAGATATTCTCCTTGGAAATGATATAGGTGAGATAGTCCAGGTTAGACTAAAGACAGTAAATGACCCTATGACCAGACAGATTGATGATGAATCTGACATGGAGGATCTGGTAGCAGTCATTACCAGTTCTCAGACCAAGAAGGCACAAGAGGAAGATGGAACAAAATGGAGAGAACCTCAAATTCCTGTTTGAAGCAGGTTTTACAGACAAGACCCCAGAAGAATCATGAGATGAACTTAGTGTGGAAAAGAAGTGGATAGTGACAGAAGATGTAGGAGGAGACCAGGGAGGCAACACCTAAGCAAAGGAGACGATCCTCGAGAAACCCATAGATAGAGAGGAACTCATCCAACTACAACAGTTGTTGTTGTTGTTGTTGTTGTCGTTCCCTAGACTGTCTGTCCGAGCAGTCCCGTCTCCCCAAGGAAGGCCACAGCCGAAACTGGGTTTTCCCACAAATCCTTTATAGAGTGTATGTTGTGTTGTTTGCGTGTATGATTGTGTATAATGCAGTCTTCCATTATGTGTTGTATGGTATGGGGTGAAGTGTTACATCCTGGGCAGCTGTTCACAACACGGTCGTCCAGCCTCTTCTGGTAGCTTAGAAGTGCTGGGTGGTGACCGCATCGCAGTCTGGCCAAGTGGACTCTGTCCTTACGTGGGAGAGAGGATTCAGAAGGGTGGATATCAGGGGGTCTGGCATGCAGCAGTGTGTTGTCTTTCAGTGTGTTAATGGAGCGGTGAGTGATATGATTATGAATATGTTTCCGGAGGCTGGTATTTGGTGGTTGTGGAGGAAGAGAAGAGAGTATCTGTGTGTAATAAAGGTCTTTGGGTGTAGTTTTAATGTTTCTTGGTGTGTGTGGGTGTTCTGCTATGTAGTGTAGCGGATGTGATGTGTTTGTGGTGGCTGCAGCAAGTGTTTGTGTGCCTCTCATGTCGAGGTGGTCCTTGACTTTGAGGACTTTTGTTTCATGGTGTAAATGGTCTGTAGGTGATGTATTTGTGCAGCCTGTAATTGTTTTTAGGGCTTTGTTTTGTATGATTTGAAGGGTGTTGTGGTGTGTCTCACTGAGATTAGGAGCCCATGCAGGACTCGCATAATTCATCACTGAGCGTATGCATTGTTTGTATATTGTTATATTAGTTTCTTTGTTTTGTCCAAATGTTGTTCCAGTGATTGACTTAAGTGCGTTAAGTCTAGGTGTGCATTTGTTTTTTATGTTTGTGAGGTGTTGTTTGAAAGACATGGATGTATCGTATGTTACACCAAGAATTTTCGGTGTGTTTGTGTGTGGTATTAGAGTGTTGTTGATGTAGAGATGAGGTATGTATTTGTGTTCTTTTGTCCAGTTGGTGAGAAGTGTTGCTGTAGATTTGGTTGGAGCTATTTTGAGTCTGTTTGTGATGAACCATGTGTTGAGTGTGTCAAGGTAAGGCTGGATTATTTCTGCAGTTTTGTCTGTGTTACGATGTGTGCATGTGATTGTTATGTCGTCTGCGTAGGAAGAGATTTGTATTTCTGAGGTGTCTGGCGTGGGTAAGTCATGCATGTATAGATTAAATAATGTGGGGGATAGAACCGAGCCCTGTGGTACTCCGTTCTTAATGTTTCTGATGTGCGATGATTGGCCATTATATGACACATGAGCATTCCTGCCTGCCAGATAATTGGCCAGCCATCTTTTGGTGTTATTGTGCATGTCTGTGTTATAAATTTTATTTGTTAGGTTGTGGCGGGGGATAGCATCAAAAGCTTTACTAATGTCCAATGTTATAAGAAGTGTTCTGTGGTGGGGCCTATCTGAATTGATGCCATCTAAAATTCTTTGTGTGAGTTTTGTCAGAAGAGTGTTTGTGGAGTGTAGTGGCCTAAAACCGTGTTGTGAGTCAGCAAGGGGAATATATGGTGTGACAAGTTTAAGTATTAGGCGTTCAATGACTTTAGAGGGGGTGCAGAGAAGTGTGATTGGGCGGTGCGATGTTGGGATTGTTGGGTCTTTGTTCGGTTTTGGAATGGTGATTATTTTACCATGTTTCCAGATGTCGGGTATTGTGTTGTGTGAATAGCTGTAGTTTGCAATGTTTGTGAGTGCGTGTATACCTTGTGGTCCAATGTGTTTTAGGTGTATGTTGCTTATGTTATCAGGGCCACAGGCAGATGAGTGCTTGAGACTATGTAATATGAGTTTTGTCTGACTGTCTATGAAGGGTGTATAGTCTGAGTCTGTGGGAAAGTCTTTCTTACGTCGAATGGTGCGTCGGTCGTCAGGGTGAGATGTAAGATGGCTCGTCTGTGCAAAATGACGTATGAGTGCGTTTGCTTGTTGTCTGTTTGAGGGTAGATTATCTGTTGTTGTGATTATTGCAGCGTGAGAGCGTGTAGTGTTAGTGTTGGATAGTGTGATGCTGTTGAGTGTTTTGTACAATTTGCTGGTGTTTGTTTTGTGATCAAGTGTATTGATAAAGTTTTGCCAATTTTGTGTTTTTTGTTCATGTATTTTATTGGCAATCACAGTGTTTAGTGTTTGTATTTGGTCTGCTATGTTTTGAGGGATAGGTGTGGGGGTATCGTGTTTAAGTGTGTCACGTTGTCTGATGAGGCCTTGGATTTCTGGTGTGAAGTTGGGGTTGTGTGATTTTCTGTTGCCTCTAGGGATGTATCTCTTGTCTGCGTTTTGTATGATTGTATTAAAAGCGTGCACAGCATTGTTTATGTTTGTGATTGGTGTACTGTTAAGTGTTTCAAAATGTTGTTCTGTCTCTTCATTAAAGGCTTCCCAGTTAGCTCTCTTGTAATTGGTGTAAGTGTGTCTGTGGCCAGCTGGGGTGCATCTTGTTTTGGTGGTGATGATGATTGGAAGGTGGTCAGAACCAAGGGCTCCGACCACTCTCCATGATGTTGTTGGGGTTAGGCAGGGGGAGCAAAAGGTGATATCAGGAGAGGAGGGAGTGTAGAGGGCTTGGTATGGGATATGTGTATGATTATGCGTGTTGTTCATGATAGTCAATGAGTCGAATTGAGTCTGTATATCAAGCCCTCTGTCTGTGTCAGGGTTGTCAACAAACCAGGCAGACGACTTGGCGTTGAAGTCACCACCCATGATCAGGTTGGGGATTGAGGTTAGTTGGCTGAGTTGAGGTCTGAAGGTGTTTGGAACTGTGGGGGATGATTGGGGGGGAATGTACATGTTAACTATTGTTAGTGTTGAATTGTTGCCTGTGCGGATACGAATGGATTGGGTTTCTGTTGTGTTATCTGTGGTAGGGAGGAGAATTTTGGTTGTGGCACTTGTGTCCACAAAACAGATGGAATGGTGGATCAGGGTGATGAGTCCACCGCCATTGCCGTCAGTCCGGTCTTGTCTGATGGTGGTGTAATTATGAAATGATGGTGTTTTGTGTGAGTGTCTTAATTTTGTTTCTTGTAGAATTGCAATGTGTATGTTGTGTTGTTTAAGAAAGTGTTCAAGTTCATGTTTTTTAGTGTTTATACCGTCAATGTTGTGTTGTAATATGTTGATGTTGTGTGTTTTGTATGTGTTGTATGTTGCCGTTTGGGGTTGAGGTTGGGGTGGTAGTGGGGAAGGTGTAGGATCTGGGTCAGAGGGGGGGAAAGGAGAGATCGGGGACAAAGGAAGGGGAGTACTAATCGGGGGTAAGGGCAAAGGGAAATTGTGAGTGGGTAAGGGTGTTGGCCGTGGTTGGGGAGGTGGGATTGGGGTTACTGGAGGGCAGGTAGAACATGTCCAAGTGTTTGTGTATTGGTTTGTGTCAGCAAGTGTTGTACAAGTGAGGTGGGCCCAGTTTTTGCACATATTGCACTGAACTGAGCCCTTTGTCTGTCTGCTCGAAGTAATGGGTTTAGAGCATGTTGGGCATGTGTATTTTGTGGTGGGCCCAGGATTGCTCTCTACATCTCCGGCTAAAAGTAGAAGAAGAGGGGTGATCGCCGGAAAATGACCCCTCAGTGCAGAAAAAACGTAACATTGTGTGTTGGAAAAAAAAAGGATTGTGGTACTCCCCCAGGTAGGCGTAGCTCCTCCTTGGGGATCGGTGCCATCTGCGTAGAGCTGATGGCCAGGGGTAGATGCTGCTGTTTGGCCCCCAACTCTTGGGGTTGGGGGGTGGTCCCACGACGTAGACGTAGACGTGTTGCTACAACAGTAGGACCCAGAGCTGAAGGAGATGTGCCAAACAGCTGAAGAGCAGGAAGAAGAAGAGTACAACAAGAGTAAGTTCATTGTGGAAGATGGTGTACTTCTGAGAATATATAAAGCACCAGAAGAGGTAGAAGATGATGTCAATATGCAAATTGTTGTTCCACAGAAGATTAGGGAGAAGATCATGAGATTGGCTCATGAGTGTACCTGTACCTACCTCGGAGTCACCAAGACCAATGAGTCAGTGTTGCAACATTTTTATTGGCCGCATTTAGCTGGAGACATCAAAAGGGAAATAAAAAAGTGTATAGTGTCAGTTGACTGGGAAACCTAATGACACTCCCAAGAAGGTACCTGTGTGCCAAGATACTGTCATTGAGGAACCTTTCAGTAAAATAGTTGTTGATTGTGTAGGACCCCTCCCAAAAATTAAGTCTGGTAAATCATTTCTGCTTACCATTATTTATCAATGCATACGATACACTGAAGCGATACACCCTGCCAAACATAAAAGCAAGGACAATCACTAAGTCCTTAATGTCTTACTTTAGTAAGATGGGTATGCCTTGGGAGGTACAAAGTGAAAGAGGCACTAACTTTTTAAGTGTTTTAAGTGGGATATTCAAAGGAACCTTGGAAGGCTTCAACATAAAACATGTGGTTGCGTCAGCATATCACCTACAAAGTTGAGGGAGTCTTGAGAGGTTCGACGGAACTCTTAAACACATGATCAGTGCATTTATTTTAGGATTTGAGAAGGACTGGGGTGAAGGCATAGATTTGCTGTTATATGCCACTAGAATAAAAATGAGGGTCCAGGATTTTTTCCTTTTCATCTGATGTTCGGTGAAACCCCATGAGAACCAATTACTTCCTTGTATGAGATAATGTTGTCAAAAGATTCAGATGATAGTAGGCTTTACTCAGAGCAACTTTGAAAGGTTAAAGAAAGTTAGAGAAATAGCTAAGAAGAATTTAGAAAAGTCACAAGAAGGTTATAAAGGTTGTTACGATAGGAAGACTGCTAAGAGAGAATTCAATGTAGGAAATTGTTTTAATTTTATCTCCTCAGCTTACCTCATTACACCCAAAATATGAAGGACCATTCAAGGTACTTCAGAGAAGGAGCAGTAATAATTACATCATAAGAAATCCGACAAGGAAATCAAGTGTGCAACAAGCACACATAAACCTTTTGAAGAAAATTCAAGGAGAAAGAGTGGTTGGTGTGATTGAGGTGGGATAAGCTGATGGAAATTTTGATTCAGATATTGGGAATCTAAATTTCTTTTATGATTTAGACAGGTCAGATGTAAGAAAGACATTAGAGGGAACTCTCTCATCACTAGCAGAAGAGATATGTGAAGAAGTCCGAATGCTCCTCTGCAAATATACTGAGATATTTTCCTCATGCCCCACCATTACTCAAGCCATATCACATGATGTTGTCATAGAAGATGGAGCCAAGTCAGTGAGGCAGACCCCTTACATATTGTCATCCCAGAAGAAGAGGATTATGGAGGAATAAGTGAAGCTACTTATGGAACAAGGATTACTGGAGCATAGTACCAGTACTTGGGGTTCACCAGCTCTGTTGGTACCAAAACCTGGCGGTGAGTAGAGACTGTGTTGATTACAGGAAGGTAAATGTGGTCACAAAAGCAGACCCTTACCCTCTTCCCAAAATAGATGATCTTATTGAGGAAGTTGCTGCTGCAACAATTTTGTCAGACAGATAGATTTGATAAAGGTGATATCATCAGATCCCTCTTACAAGCAGAGCTACTGAGATATCTGTTTTTGCTACCCCATAGGGCACTTTCAATACAAAGTGATCTCATTTGTAATGAAAAATAGTGGCATGTCTTATAAGTACCTAGTTAATTGGCTACTCAAGGGACTGTTAGGCATCAGAGCATACTCAGATGATATAGTTGCATTTACTGATACATGGAATGATCACATGACCAGGTTGAAAGGTTTATTTGACAGGCTGAAACAAGCCCAAATTACTGTAAACTTGAAGAAGAGTGCCTTTGGGAAGAGGACCTTTGAATATCTAGAACATCAAATTGGCCAGAACTGCATCACACTGTTAGAAGCCAGGGTGAAGAACATAATGGAATACAAGATCCCGAAGACAAAACAAGGTATCAGAAGATTCATGGGCATGCTCGGATTCTATCAAAGTTACTATCCAAACCTTGCAGAGGTAGCTGCTCCTTTAACCCACATGCTCTCTTATAATAATTTCAGATGGAATGAAGGTGCAGATGCAGCCATTGCGGAATGTAAAAAGATTCTCTCGGAACGTCCCGTCTTGATAGCCTTTAAATTATAATATGAACTTTTATTTTTTTTTGTGATCCAGTCATGTAGCAATAGGTGCTATGCTTGCTCAGGAAAAGGATAGTGTCATGAGATACATCTCATTTATGTCTCATGTAATGAAAAAGTATCAAAGGAAATATTCCACCATTGAAAAGAAGACCCTCTGTCTCATATCAATCTTAAAGAAATTTCAAGTTTTTCTTGACAATAACATAGCCATGTTAAGTGACCATAATCCCCTGAAATACATCATAAATGGGAAAATAAAAAGTGATAGATTAGCCAGATGAACATTAGCACTCCACGGATATGATAGTAGTCAACACATTGTAGGAAAACAAAATGTGGTAGCTGACGCACTGTCTCATCATGACACAAATTCAAGCCCTGCTTCACAGGCTTAAACATTTTTATCCTGGGAAGGGGAATGTGTCATGTAGATGTGTCATGATGTGTCATGTGTCACATAGTAGGTTATGTAAAACATGCTGTGTCATGCAGTAGCTTATGTAAGTTGTGTTAGGTAGAGCTTGTCCACGCATCCCTATGAGAGTTATTTAATGTTATAATTACCCTTATTTGATATCTTGTGGTGCCATGATATATTTATGTTGGACTTGATCACAAGCTATCTTAAGCTGGATGAGATATAAGACCACAAAAGAATGTAAACTAAAATATGAATGCCAGTTTACAGACCTGGATAAAGTGCTATGGAGTATGGCAGAAGAGTACAAGAATGGAGAAAAGAGTACAAGAGGTCAAAGGTCACTACATCAATGATGGCATAGGGAAGTAGTGCTATCACTAGTCACACTTAGTCCTAAGCAAGATTCAGATAGGTAGCAAATGATAATTTGTAAATTTTCTTCACACAAAAATAAAGTGGAAGGAATGTGTGAAGACAGGTAAATAGGTATATAGACTAGGCTTATAGATGTAGAGAATGGCACTTACCATTAGCACTGTAAATGCCCCACATATAAAAAAGAGGGTTGTCTGCTTAACACATGGCATTCGTGCCCTTGTTGAAATGTAAATTATCCTTGTATATTTTTATGAATAAGTAAGTTATACATTTTGCATTTTGCCTTTATATCATATCCAGTGTAAGAAGGAAAATTTCCTGATAAAAGGCAAAAGCATGCTGGTAATGGGATTGATAGAACTGTTTAAAGCATGGTCAGGTTTGATACAGTAAATAAAAAACAAAAACAAATTGTGACTGTCTGTAGACAAAGATCTACAAAAATCTATGAAAAGGTAGTTTTTAGGAGTTGGAAGATAGGGTTGTTGAAAGAGTATTGGGCTGGTTTGGACACATGGAAAGAGTGAAGAAATATTAGTAGAAGAAGTGTGGAAGGCAGAGGTGGATGGAATGAACATGAGGGGGTGGCCGAAGATGAGATGAATGGATGAGGTAAAAGGGGCATTGAGAAAGAGGGGAATGTCTGTTGAGGAAGGAAGGGAGAGGCCAGAAGATAGGAGTGAGTGGAGAATGGTTGTGTATGGATGATGCTGTGATGCATGAAAGAAAGTGGGTGGGGGATGGGGGGTTAGAGAGTGATTATGTGTGAATGATTTTTTGATGCAGCCTGAAGGGATTTCTTTCTGTCTTCTCTTTTTCTACACAAGGGGACAGAGATGGGGGGTCATCGATTAAATGAAGCGGCATTTCTGTGGATGTGCTGTGTCTTACTGCATTGCTTCTGATACAGGCCAATGGGCAAGATGCAGGGATGACACATCATGCAGGAGGAGCCAAGAAAAAAAGGAGGGGTGGTGAATGGGAGTGGAGTGGGTGGGGATCAAATGTGTATTTATCTAGTTGTATTTTTCGGAAAGGGGAGTTATGCTCGTGGTGTCCCGTCTTCATATCTCATTTTACCTTGACTGTTTTTAAATTCATGTATTGTTTTTGCACACACCACATTTTCATCTAACTTGTTCCAAACATCTGTTACCCTGTGGGGAAAGCTGTTCTTTTTCAGGTTTCTTCTATAACTGTCTTTCTTGATTTTCTTTACGTGTCCTCTTGTATCTCTACAATCCCATTTTATTAGATCCTCTCTATCAATAGTTTCTATGCCTTTCATGATTCTATAAATAGTTATCAAGTCTCCTCTTTCTCTTCTTTGCTCCAATGTCTGTAGCTCAAGTTTTGCTAGTCTCTCCTCATATGATAGTTCTGAGAGTGTTGGTGCCAATTTCGTGATTGCTCTTTGTATTCTTTCAAGTTTTGTTATACATTTTTTTTGTACTTGGTGACTGCATCGTTGCTGCATACTCCAATCTTGGTCTTATGAAAGTGACTAGTATTTTCCTCACCATTTCTTCATCCAGGTATGTAAATGCCACTTTGATTGTTCTTATCAAATTATAAGGTTCTCCAAAAATTTAGTTTATATGTTTCACAGGGACATATTATTCACAATAATGACTCCCAGGTCCTCCTCATTTTCTACTTTTTTAATTTCTTCTTCTCCCAATGAAATGATCCCACTATTCTTTTTTTTGCTTCTTCCAAATTCCATTATACTACACTTCTTAATATTGAATTCCATCTCCCACTTCCTATTCAATTCCCATACTATTGAGATCACTCTGTAGTGACTCACAATTTTCTACAGTGTTCACTTTTTTCAACAATTTAGCATCATCCGCAAAGAAGCTCATATAACTTTCAATTCCTTTATCCATATCATTAATATATATAGCAAACATTATTGGGGCCAGAACTGTTCCTTTTGGAACTCCACTAATCACTTCATCTCAATTAGAATGCTTGTCTCTTATCACCACTCTCATTTTTCTTTCATGCAAGAAGTCTTCCATCCATTTCAGCAGTTTGCCCTGTATTCCTCCTGCAGTTTCTAATTTCTTTAGCAAATTCTTATGTGGCACCTTATCAAAAGCTTTTTTCAGGTCTAGAAATGCACAATCAGCCCATCCATCTCTTTCTTGTATTACATCTATTAGCCTTGAATAGAAACACATTAAGTTTGTGATGCATGATCATCTTTGTTTAAATCCAAATTGCCTTGGATTTAGTTCATTGTTTTTTCCAAATGCCTTACCCATCTAATTTTGATAATGCTTTCACAAATTTTAGCTATTGTACTTGTAAGAGAGACCAGTCTATAGTTAGTAGGGTCTTCCATGTTTCCCCCTTTATATATTGGTACTATATTTGCTCTTTTCCGATTTTCTGGAATTTTTCCTGTTTTCAATGAACTGCTTATTAGACTATGTATTTTGTCTGTTAGTTCATTCCTGCATTCTCTCCAAATCCAGTGTGCCATTTCATCTGGTCCATGCGATTTTCTGACATCGAGATTACTCAAGTGATTCATTATTTCATTCCTTGATACTTCTATCTCTTTCATAGGGTGGACTTTCTCCTCCCACTCGACATCTCTAAGTTGTATGTTCTCCCTTGTTCATAATTTCTACCATTTCTATTTCCTTTATGTATTCAACTCCTCCTTGTTGTAGTTTCTCTAATTCTTGTTTGTTTTTCAGTGTGTTGTTTACAATTCTATAAAATAGTTTTGGTTAATCTTTACATTTTGCTATGACATCTTTTTCGTATTTTCTCTTTTTTTCTCTGCACACTTGTACATATCGGTTTCTATGACTAGTATATATTTTCCATTTTTCAGGTCTATTGTCTTTCTTTCATTTTATCCAAGCTTTATCCCTTTTGTCTTTTAACTCCCTACATCTTTTGTTGTACCAACACTTTACATATCCTTTTTCTTGTTTTTGTCTTGGAACATACTTTTCCACTCCTTTATAAATTTTTGTCAAAATATTTCATTTCTCTTCTACTGTTGTTTCCTCCTTGTGTATCCTTTCCCAGTCTGCTTTTTGAAAGAATTCTCTTGTTTGATCAAAATTTATTTTTCCATACATCAATCTTCCCTTTCTATATTGTTCATTTTTTTCCATGTATTTTTCCTCATTTAGTTCCAGTTCAACCAATATGTGGTCACTTTTACTTATTGGTGTCTTATATTCAATCTTGTCCACTATTTTGGGTTCTGATGTGATTATTAGGTCCAGTCTTGATGGTTCTTCCTCATTTCTATACCTAGTATTCTCTTGTATCCATTGCGTCATTGTATGTTCTATAATCATATCAAGTAGTACATTTCCCCATAGGTCATTTCCACCCTTCACTGTCATCTCTTCCCAGCAGTTTTCTTTACAATCAAAGTCACCCATTATAACTATTCTTCCTCCATCTTCCATTATTGTATTGAGTGTTATCCTTGTGTCTTCTAACATATTTTTGTGTTCTCTCTCTTCCCATGAAGCCATTTTAGGAGGCAGATAATTTACCACAAACTTCCTATTCTTCCCATCCCTGTCCTCCACTTCCATCATAATCATCTATACTCTATTCTTTCCATATGTGACATTCATCACATTTATATCCTTCTTAGTCAGGAACATAACTCCACCCCCTTGTTTTACCTCTGTTTCTAATCCAATAATTATATGCACCATGTCCTACACTGTTGGGTGGTAGTGGACCTTTCAATTTTGTCTCAACAATTCCCATTATGCCTGGTTCTTTTTCCTTTAGGTAATCATTCAGTTCATTCAAGTCTGTTATTAAGCCATCTATATTTGTGTAAGACACTTAATTTTCTGCTACTTCCATTGTGTTTTCTGTTTCCCTTCCGTTTTTCTCTGCTATGAACCATTTCTTCACTTTCATATCCACTACTCTCCAAAAGAATTTCTCTTTGACTCTGCTCTATTCTCGTTTTTTTTCCTTAGCTTCTATTCTTTTTATTTTCTCATCCTCTCTTTCCTCTTCATTAATTTTTTTTTTCATCCATACCAGTTTATATAGATTACTTTTTGCTAGTTTCCCTGTTTTTGCTAAGATATTCTCTTCTGTCATTTGTGACCTGAATTTATTTAACCTAATTGGTCTGGTCTTATCTGTATTGTATTTCCCTAGTCTATATATTTCTTCAATTTCTTTCCCTGTTTCTTGTTCATCCTCTTGAACTACTTCTAATATCTTGTTAATTTTTCTTTCTCCTCCTTTACTGTTGTAGTCTTATTTGGATTATGCTTCTCTTTCATCCCTAATATAATTATACATTTCTTTTTATCTGCTAAGTCTCTTACTATATTCTCCTTCTCCCTCATCACTTTAATAACTGTGTCCTTAGTTTGTTCTTTCATCTATTATTTTACTATATCTCTAAATTAAATTTTGTTGTTCTCTTGGACTTTTGTCTAACCCTGTTCCTCTTTTGCTATGACTCTTTATTCTCTTTATTATTCTTCTTTAATTTCTCATTCTCATCCTTTACTTCTTTTAACTCTTTTTTATTCTGCTTTTTCTTAATTTAGGTTTTGGTTCTCCTTCTTTAGTTCTTCCAATTTATAAACTCTTTGTGTAATCCGTGTAAGGTGACTGAACCTAACCTCCCACTGTTCATTCATTTTCTCTAGTTTTTCCTCTAGTCTTGCTAATTTGGGGAGGTTGTCATCTCCTCCCTCATTAAATCCATGAAAATAATTATCTTCACCTTCCATTGTGCTGCTCTTATCTAAATTTATCATTTTTACATTTTTATTAATATCTTCAACTTCACCTCTATCATCTGCACATCTTTTGTTGACATTCCTTCTGACTTCTGGGGCCTGTTCGTCACCTTTCTCATTTCCTTCCATTATCCTCAGTAATCCCTCCCTTTCTCCTTTTTCTTCACCGTCCCACTACACCACGAGCTTTCCCCTTCCCTACTAATACAACACAGGTACTCCCTCGTTGAGATTCACGAAATTTGAAGTTTTTCCTGGAGTTCCAAACTTCACTGTCACTTCGGCTATCATGTATTTACCTAGTTGTATTTACCTAGTTGTATTTTACGGGAAGGGGAGCTATGCTCGTGGGGTCCCGTCTTCATATCTCATTTTATCTAAACTATTTTTAAATTCATGTATTGTTTTTGCACACACCACATTCTCATCTAACTTGTTCCAACTGTCTATTACTCTGTGAGGAAAGCTGTTCTTTTTCAAATCTCTTCTATAGCTGTCTTTTTTTATTTTCTTTCCGTGTCCTCTAGTATTTCTGTCATCCCATTTTATCAGATTCTCTCTGTCAGTAATTTCTATGCCTTTCATGATTCTGTAAATAGCTATCAAATCTCCTCTCTTCTTTGCTCTAGTGTCTGTAGTTCAAGTTTTTCTAGTCTCTCTTCATATGATAGTTTTGAGAGTGTTGGTGCCAATTTTGTAATTGCTCTTTGTATTCTTTCAAGTTTTTTATACATTTTTTTGTACTTGGTGACCATATCGTTGCTGCATATTCCAATCTTGGTCTTATCAGGGTGATTAGGATTTTCTTCACCATTTCTTCATCCAGGTATGTAAATGCAACTTTGTTCTTATTAGATTATAAGTTTCTCCAAAAATCTTATTTATATGTTTCTCAGGTGACATATTATTCATAACAATGACTCCCAGGTCCTTCTCATTTTCTACTTTTTTTATTCCTTCTTCTCCCAATTTATATGCTCCTGTTATTCTGTTTTTGCTTTTTCCAAATTCCATTATACTACACTTTTTTGTATTGAACTGCATCTCCCACTTCCTACTCCATTCCTGTACTTTATTTAGATCTCTCTGTAATGATTCACAATCTTCTTCAGTTTTCACTCTTTTCAGTAGTTTTGCATCATCTGCAAAGAAGCTCATATAGCTTTCAATTCCTTCATCCATATCATTAATATATATAGCAAACATTATTGGGGCCAGAACTGTTCCCTGCGGAACACCGCTTATTACTTCATCCCATTTTGAGTGCTGGTTTCTTATCACTACTCTCATTTATCTTTCTTGCAAAAAGTCTTCCATCCAATTTAGTAGTTTGCCCTGTATTCCTCCTTCAGTTTCTAATTTCTTAAGCAACTTCTTATGTGGTACTTTGTCAAAAGCTTTCTTTAGATCTAAAAATGCACAGTCCGCCCATCCATCTCTTTCTTGTATTATATCTATTAGCCTTGAATAGAAACATATTAAATTGGTGACGCATGATCGTCCTTGTCTGAATCCAAATTGCCTTGGATTTAACACTGTTTTTTTTTTTCTAAATATTTTACCCATCTACTTTTGATAATTCTTTCACAAATTTTTGCTATTGTACTTGTTAGAGAGACTGGTCTATAGTTTGTAGGTTCTTCTTTATTTCCTCCTTTATATATAGGTACTATATTTGCTTTTTTCCAATCTTCTGGAACTTTTCCTTCTTTCAAGGAACTATTTAGTATGCTATGTATTTTGTCTGCCAGTTCATTCCTGCATTCTTTCAGTATCCAGTTTGCTATTTCATCTGGTCCATGCGATTTTCGTTGAAGTGTATTTACCTAGTTGTACCTAGTTGTATTTTACGGGAAGGGGAGCTATGCTCGTGGGGTCCCGTCTTCATATCTCATTTTATCTAAACTATTTTTAAATTCATGTATTGTTTTTGCACACACCACTTTCTCATCTAACTTGTTCCAACTGTCTATTACTCTGTGAGGAAAGCTGTTCTTTTTCAAATCTCTTCTATAGCTGTCTTTTTTTATTTTCTTTCCGTGTCCTCTAGTATTTCTGTCATCCCATTTTATCAGATTCTCTCTATCAGTAATTTCTATGCCTTTCATGATTCTGTAAATAGCTATCAAATCTCCTCTCTCTCTTCTTTGCTCTAGTGTCTGTAGTTTAAGTTTTTGTAGTCTCTCTTCATATGATAGTTTTGAGAGTGTTGGTGCCAGTTTTGTGATTGCTCTTTGTATTCTTTCTAGTTTTTTTATACATTTTTTTGTACTTGGTGACCATATCGTTGCTGCATATTCCAATCTTGGTCTTATCAGGGTGATTAGGATTTTCCTCACCATTTCTTCATCCAGGTATGTAAATGCCACTTTGATTGTTCTTATTAAATTATAAGTTTCTCCAAAAATCTTATTTATATGTTTCTCAGGTGATATATTATTCATAACAATGACTCCCAGGTCCTTCTCATTTTCTACTTTTTTTATTCCTTCTTCTCCCAAATTATATGATCCTGTTATTCTGTTTTTGCTTTTTCCAAACTCCATTATACTACACTTTTTTGTATTGAACTCCATCTCCCACTTCCTACTCCATTCTTGTACTTTATTTAGATCTCTCTGTAGTGATTCACAATCTTCTTCAGTTTTCACTCTTTTCAGTAGTTTTGGATCATCTGCAAAGAAGCTCATATAGCTTTCAATTCCTTCATCCATATCATTAATATATATAGCAAACATTATTGGGGCCAGAACTGTTCCCTGCGGGACACCGCTTATTACTTCATTCCATTTTGAGTGCTGATCTCTTATCACTACTCTCATTTTTCTTTCTTGCAAAAAGTCTTCCATCCAATTTAGCAATTTACCTTGTATTCCTCCTTCAGTTTCTAATTTCTTAAGCAACTTCTTATGTGGTACTTTGTCAAAAGCTTTTTTTAGGTCTAGAAATGCACAATCAGCCCATCCATCTCTTTCTTGTATTATATCTATTAGCCTTGAATAGAAACATATTAAATTGGTGACGCATGATCGTCCTTGTCTGAATCCAAATTGCCTTGGATTTAGTACGTTGTTTTTTTCCAAGTATTTTACCCATCTACTTTTGATAATTCTTTCACATATTTTTGCTATTGTACTTGTTAGAGAGACTGGTCTATAGTTGGTAGGTTCTTCTTTATTTCCTCCTTTATATATAGGTACTATATTTGCTTTTTTCCAATCTTCTGGAACTTTTCCTTCTTTTAAGGAACTGCTTATTATGCTATGTATTTTGTCTGCCAGTTCATTCCTGCATTCTTTCAGAATCCAGTTTGCTATTTCATCTGGCCCATGTGATTTTCTGACATCAAAATTACCCAAGTGTGTCAATATTTCATTCTTTGTTACTTCTATTTCTTCCATAGGGGGGACTTTTTCTTTCCACTCAATCTCTTCAGGTTGTATATTTTCCCTTGTAAACACTGATTTAAAATGTTTGTTCATAATTTCTGCCATTTCCATTTCCTCAGTGTATTCAACTCCTCCTTGTCTTAATTTCTCCAAGTCTTGTTTGGTTTTCAGTTTATTGTTTACAAATCTGTAGAATAGTTTTGGTTGATCTTTACACTTTTCTATAACATCTTTTTCATATTTTCTTTTTTCCTCTCTGCACTTTTGTACATATTCATTTCTATAACCAGTATATATTTTCCATTTTTCAGGTCTGTCTTTTTTCCATCTGGTCCAGGCTTTGTCTCTTTTGTCTTTTAACTCCCTACAACTTTTGTTGTACCAGCATTTTACATATTCTTTTTCTTGTTTTTGTCTTGGGACATACTTTTCCACTCCTTTTTTGTAAATTTTTGTCAAAATATTCCATTTCTCTTCCACTGATGTTTCTTCTTTGTATATTTCTTCCCAGTTTTCTTGTTGAAAGAATTCTCTTATTTTATCAAAGTTTGTTTTTTCATACATCATTCTTCCTTTTCTATATTGTTCATTTCTTTTCATATATTTTTCTTCATTAAGTTCCAGTTCAATCAATATGTGGTCACTTTTACCTATTGGTGTTTTATATTCAATCTTGTCCACTATTCTAGGTTCAGATGTAATTATTAAGTCTAGCCTCGATGGTTCTTCTTCATTTCTATACCTAGTGTTCTCTTGTATCCATTGTGTCATTGAATGGTCAGTAATCATCTCAAGTAGAGCATTTCCCCATGAGTCATCACCACTCTTTACTGTCATTTCTTCCCAGCAGATTTCTTTGCAATTAAATTCGCCCATCATAACTATTCTTCCTCCGTCTTCCATTATTTTAGTTAATGCTATCTTTGTGTCCTCTAACATACTTTTATGTTCACTCTCCTCCCATGAGGCTGTTCTCGGAGGCACATAATTGATCACAAATTTTCTTCTCTTCTTATCTCCGTCTTCCACTTCTATCATAATCATCTCTACTGTATTCTTTCCATATATGACACCTTTCACGTTTATATCCTTCTTAGTCAGGAACATAACTCCACCCCCTTGTTTTTTCTCTCTGTTTCTAATCCAATAATTGTATGCATCATGTCCTACACTGTTGGGTGGTAGTGGGCCTTTTAATTTTGTTTCTACAATTCCCATTATGTCCGGTTCTTTTTCTTTCAAATAATCATTCAGTTCATTCAATCCTGTTATCAATCCATCTATATTTGTGTAAGACGCTCTTAGTTTTCTGCCACTTCCATTGTGTTCTCTGTTTCCCTTATGTTTTTCTTTTGTATGTCGAACTGCTTTATTTTCATGTTCACTACTCTCCAATAGAATCTCTCTTTCTCTGACTCCGTTCTTTCCTCGTTTTTTGCTTTAGCTTCAAGTCTTTTCTGCTTTTCTGCCTCTCTTTCCTCCTTATTCATTTATCTTTTTATCCATACCTTTTTATATTGATCATTTGTTGCTAGTTTCCCTGTTTTGGATAGAATTTTCTCTGCCGTTGTTTGTGACCTGAATTTAATCTTAATTGGTCTGGTCTTATCTGTACTATATTTTCCGAGTCTGAATTTTTCCTCAATTTCCTTTATAATTTCTGGTTCATCTTCCTGGACTAATTTTAATAAACTGCTTACTCTTTCATTTTCCTCCTTGATTCTTGCGGTTCTATCTGGGTTATGTTTCTCTTCCATTCCTAATATAATTATACATTTCTTTTTGTCAGCTAATTCTCTTACTATATTCTCCTTCTGTCTCATCACTTTAATAACTGAGTCTTCATTATGTTCTTTCAATTGCTGTTTGACTATGTCAGTGAATGAGACCTTATTCCCTTCTTGGGTTGTCCTCCAATTTTTAGCTTCTGTATCTATTTTCTCTCTGTTTTCATTACTATTCTTCTTCAATTTCTCATTCTCCTCCTTTACATTTCCTAACTGTCTTTTTAGGTCCTCTATTTCTTCAGTTAAGTTTCTGTTTGCCTTCTCTAGTTGTTCCAACCTTTCAATTCTTTGGAAAATGGAGTCAACATTACCTAACTTACGTTCCAAGTCCTCTATCACCTTATCAACTCTCTCCTCTAGTCTTATCAGTCGGGGGGGGAGGGGTTGTGTCCCCCCCACCCTCTTTAAATCCCTGGAACATATTCTCGTCACTTTCTACTGTATTGCTCCTCTCTATACTTCTAATCTTTACATTTTTATTAGACATTTCATCCTCACTCAGCCTTTTGTTTACCTTTCGCTTGTCTGGCTGGGCCAAGTCTACTCCCTCCTCATTTCCTTCCATTTCCCTCAGTAATCCCTCCCCTTTTCCTCTTTCCCTACTTTCCCACTACTCCACGAGCAATTTCCCCCCACCCTGTAAAAACACTAGGCACTTCTCTTTGCGTTGGGATCCACAGACTTCAGTTTTCTTCAGAACGTCATCCAAGCCGTCCATTCGCTGAAGTATTTACCTAGTTGTATTTACCTAGTTGTATTTTACGGGAAGGGGAGCTATGCTCGTGGGGTCCCGTCTTCATATCTCATTTTATCTAAACTATTTTTAAATTCATGTATTGATTTTGCACACACCACTTTCTCATCTAACTTGTTCCAACTGTCTATTGCTCTGTGAGGAAAGCTGTTCTTTTTAAAATCTCTTCTATAGCTGTCTTTTTTTATTTTCTTTCCGTGTCCTCTTGTATTTCTGTCATCCCATTTTATCAGATTCTCTCTATCAGTAATTTCTATGCCTTTCATGATTCTGTAAATAGCTATCAAATCTCCTCTCTCTCTTCTTTGCTCTAGTGTCTGTAGTTTAAGTTTTTGTAGTCTCTCTTCATATGATAGTTTTGAGAGTGTTGGTGCCAGTTTTGTAATTGCTCTTTGTATTCTTTCAAGTTTTTTTATACATTTTTTTGTACTTGGTGACCATATCGTTGCTGCATATTCCAATCTTGGTCTTATCAGGGTGATTAGGATGTTCCTCACCATTTCTTCATCCAGGTATGTAAATGCCACTTTGATTGTTCTTATTAAATTATAAGTTTCTCCAAAAATCTTATTTATATGTTTCTCAGGTGACATATTATTCATAACGATGACTCCCAGGTCCTTCTCATTTTCTACTTTTTTTATTCCTTCTTCTCCCAAATTATATGATCCTGTTATTCTGTTTTTGCTTTTTCCAAATTCCATTATACTACACTTTTTTGTATTGAACTCCATCTCCCACTTCCTACTCCATTCTTGTACTTTATTTAGATCTCTCTGTAGTGATTCACAATCTTCTTCAGTTTTCACTCTTTTCAGTAATTTTGCATCATCTGCAAAGAAGCTCATATAGCTTTCAATTCCTTCATCCATATCATTAATATATATAGCAAACATTATTGGGGCCAGAACTGTTCCCTGCGGGACACCGCTTATTACTTCATTCCATTTTGAGTGCTGATCTCTTATCACTACTCTCATTTTTCTTTCTTGCAAAAAGTCTTCCATCCAATTTAGCAATTTACCTTGTATTCCTCCTTCATATTCTAATTTCTTAAGCAACTTCTTATGTGGTACTTTGTCAAAAGCTTTTTTTAGGTCTAGAAATGCACAATCAGCCCATCCATCTCTTTCTTGTATTATATCTATTAGCCTTGAATAGAAACATATTAAATTGGTGACGCATGATCGTCCTTGTCTGAATCCAAATTGCCTTGGATTTAGTACGTTGTTTTTTTCCAAGTATTTTACCCATCTACTTTTGATAATTCTTTCACATATTTTTGCTATTGTACTTGTTAGAGAGACTGGTCTATAGTTGGTAGGTTCTTCTTTATTTCCTCCTTTATATATAGGTACTATATTTGCTTTTTTCCAATCTTCTGGAACTTTTCCTTCTTTTAAGGAACTGCTTATTATGCTATGTATTTTGTCTGCCAGTTCATTCCTGCATTCTTTCAGAATCCAGTTTGCTATTTCATCTGGCCCATGCGATTTTCTGACATCAAAATTACCCAAGTGTGTCAATATTTCATTCTTTGTTACTTCTATTTCTTCCATAGGGGGGACTTTTTCCTTCCACTCAATCTCTTCAGGTTGTATATTTTCCCTTGTAAACACTGATTTAAAATGTTTGTTCATAATTTCTGCCATTTCCATTTCCTCAGTGTATTCAACTCCTCCTTGTCTTAATTTCTCCAAGTCTTGTTTGTTTTTCAGTTTATTGTTTACAAATCTGTAGAATAGTTTTGGTTGATCTTTACACTTTTCTATAACATCTTTTTCATATTTTCTTTTTTCCTCTCTGCACTTTTGTACATATTCATTTCTATAACCAGTATATATTTTCCATTTTTCAGGTCTTCTGTCTTTTTTCCATCTGTTCCAGGCTTTGTCTCTTTTGTCCTTTAACTCCCTACAACTTTTGTTGTACCAGCATTTTACATATTCTTTTTCTTGTTTTTGTCTTGGGACATACTTTTCCACTCCTTTTTTGTAAATTTTTGTCAAAATATTCCATTTCTCTTCCACTGTTGTTTCTTCTTTGTATATTTCTTCCCAGTTTTCTTGTTGGAAGAATTCTCTTATTTTATCAAAGTTTGTTTTTTCATACATCATTCTTCCTTTTCTATATTGTTCATTTCTTTTCATATATTTTTCTTCATTAAGTTCCAGTTCAATCAATATGTGGTCACTTTTACCTATTGGTGTTTTATATTCAATCTTGTCCACTATTCTAGGTTCAGATGTAATTATTAAGTCTAGCCTCGATGGTTCTTCTTCATTTCTATACCTAGTGTTCTCTTGTATCCATTGTGTCATTGAATGGTCAGTAATCATCTCAAGTAGAGCATTTCCCCATGAGTCATCACCACTCTTTACTGTCATTTCTTCCCAGCAGATTTCTTTGCAATTAAATTCGCCCATCATAACTATTCTTCCTCCGTCTTCCATTATTTTAGTTAATGCTATCTTTGTGTCCTCTAACATACTTTTATGTTCACTCTCCTCCCATGAGGCTGTTCTCGGAGGCACATAATTGATCACAAATTTTCTTCTCTTCTTATCTCCGTCTTCCACTTCTATCATAATCATCTCTACTGTATTCTTTCCATATATGACACCTTTCACGTTTATATCCTTCTTAGTCAGGAACATAACTCCACCCCCTTGTTTTTTCTCTCTGTTTCTAATCCAATAATTGTATGCATCATGTCCTACACTGTTGGGTGGTAGTGGGCCTTTTAATTTTGTTTCTACAATTCCCATTATGTCCGGTTCTTTTTCTTTCAAATAATCATTCAGTTCATTCAATCCTGTTATCAATCCATCTATATTTGTGTAAGACGCTCTTAGTTTTCTGCCACTTCCATTGTGTTCTCTGTTTCCCTTATGTTTTTCTTTTGTATGTCGAACTGCTTTATTTTCATGTTCACTACTCTCCAATAGAATCTCTCTTTCTCTGACTCCGTTCTTTCCTCGTTTTTTGCTTTAGCTTCAAGTCTTTTCTGCTTTTCTGCCTCTCTTTCCTCCTTATTCATTTATCTTTTTATCCATACCTTTTTATATTGATCATTTGTTGCTAGTTTCCCTGTTTTGGATAGAATTTTCTCTGCCGTTGTTTGTGACCTGAATTTAATCTTAATTGGTCTGGTCTTATCTGTACTATATTTTCCGAGTCTGAATTTTTCCTCAATTTCCTTTATAATTTCTGGTTCATCTTCCTGGACTAATTTTAATAAACTGCTTACTCTTTCATTTTCCTCCTTGATTCTTGCGGTTCTATCTGGGTTATGTTTCTCTTCCATTCCTAATATAATTATACATTTCTTTTTGTCAGCTAATTCTCTTACTATATTCTCCTTCTGTCTCATCACTTTAATAACTGAGTCTTCATTATGTTCTTTCAATTGCTGTTTGACTATGTCAGTGAATGAGACCTTATTCCCTTCTTGGGTTGTCCTCCAATTTTTAGCTTCTGTATCTATTTTCTCTCTGTTTTCATTACTATTCTTCTTCAATTTCTCATTCTCCTCCTTTACATTTCCTAACTGTCTTTTTAGGTCCTCTATTTCTTCAGTTAAGTTTCTGTTTGCCTTCTCTAGTTGTTCCAACCTTTCAATTCTTTGGAAAATGGAGTCAACATTACCTAACTTACGTTCCAAGTCCTCTATCACCTTATCAACTCTCTCCTCTAGTCTTATCAGTCGGGGGGGGAGGGGTTGTGTCCCCCCCACCCTCTTTAAATCCCTGGAACATATTCTCGTCACTTTCTACTGTATTGCTCCTCTCTATACTTCTAATCTTTACATTTTTATTAGACATTTCATCCTCACTCAGCCTTTTGTTTACCTTTCGCTTGTCTGGCTGGGCCAAGTCTACTCCCTCCTCATTTCCTTCCATTTCCCTCAGTAATCCCTCCCCTTTTCCTCTTTCCCTACTTTCCCACTACTCCACGAGCAATTTCCCCCCACCCTGTAAAAACACTAGGCACTTCTCTTTGCGTTGGGATCCACAGACTTCAGTTTTCTTCAGAACGTCATCCAAGCCGTCCATTCGCTGAAGTGTGTGTGTGTGTGTGTGTGTGGGAGTGGAATTATGCCTTTGGGTTTGGCTACCTTCCTTGTAAGTGGGAAAAAGACCTTGGTATATGTATTATGTAGTGATTTTATCCTGGGCAACATCACACTGAAGAGAGTCATGAAAGTATTGGAGGAGAAATTTAAAGGGGGTGGCAGACAGTCCAATCATAAATGAATGTTGTGTGGCTTCATTTGTGGGGCGTCACTAAAGTCTGTAAAATATTGACTACATAGACCATGGATTCAGTATTCCATACTAAGCAAACTGAAAAAGACTATATGTTCAGATAATATTGAGAAACACGTGAAATAGTCTAAAAGAAGACAAAGTAGATAGTACAAACTAAATTCATAAACAAATCTAAAGCTGAATATAATCAGTGGAGAAATACAGGTCCTTGCTCCTTTTCTATGATGGTGGAAGTAAGGAAAATTTAAACAAAGTGCATCTGCGTTGATTCAAGTTTAAAGCACTTTGGTTTGAGCTATCTAATTATACATTGTCATTTTCAGACCCATGATGTACAATTTTACAACTGCTAGTTGTCAGTCTAGGGCAGAGTACATGAACCTGAATAACCTAACAGGTAAGTGTAACAGCAGCTTGTTCTGTAAGTATAAATGTATCTAAGCAATAAGACATATTTGCTGTGTATGAATCTGCACATACATAATTAACCTAGTTGATTTTAACAAAAGTGATTTATATTCTATGCATTCTGCTTTTTAACATTGGTTATGCTGAATTTTCCTTTAGCCCTAAATAGGTATCCTTATTGCACAGATAATCTGTGAGTTAGTGCTCTTCGGATATAGGCACTGACAGTAGAGTCCTTGTATCTTTGAGGGCACTCACTAGAAACATTAAGGCAGAATAAAGCATGAGTCATTGAGTGAGTCAAACGGCTTGGTTCCGCTATCGGCCACCAGAGGCAGACTCAATATTCGTGTAATAAAACCTCTGGTGAATTTAATATTTTTATTCTAAAGCAGTGGTTCTTAACCTTTTTTTGGCAGCGACCCAAAAATTTGCACAAATCAAGCCTACATGCCTACATAGATATACGAATTGTCTTTATAAGTAATCTGATTAAAATAAATTAAATTTTCTGCTTTGGAGTTTTTATTTAGTCATGGTCTGCTTAGAATCCTAAAACTAGGCATCATGTATTTTAATTATTACAGTATATAATTATAATATATTTGTAGTGGGAAAATAATTATTTTCTGCAAACCCTTAGCGACCCAATAAAATGGCTTGGCGACCCAAATTTGGGTCGCGACCCAGGGGTTAAGAACCACTGTTCTAAAGTATTATACACACACAATAGTCAGCAGTGACGCCTGCCCCGGAAGAGGACTGCAACTCATTGCAACAAGATCTGGACACAATATGGAATTGGACTAAAAAATGGGAAGTAAAATTCAATATTAAGAAATGCAGCATAATGGAATTTGGAAAGAGTAAAAATAGAATATCAAAAGATTACAGAATTGGGGAAGAAAAAATAAATAAAACAAACTATGAAAAAGATCTTGGAGTGATGATTGGAAAGGACATGAAACCAGATAAGCATATAAACAAGATGTTCGGAGAAACCTACAACTTATTGAGAGCAATCAAAGGGGCATTTACCTATATGGACGAAGAAATGATAAGGAAAATACTTACTACACTAATAAGACCAAAACTCGAGTACGCAGCATCACTTTGGACACCCAGTACCAAAAAGAATATTAAGAAACTAGAAAGATTACAAAGAGTGACAACAAAACTAGCACCAACACTCGCCAAACTAACATATGAGCAAAGACTATCCAAATTGAACCTACCAACTCTGGAACAAAGAAGAGAAAGAGGAGATTTGCTAACTATCTACAGAATAATGAAAGGAATAGAAGTTTTAGACAGGAACAACCTATTAATGTGGGACAACGGTAAAACAAGAGGACATGGAAAAAAATTGAAAAAGGATAGTTATAGAAAAAACTTGAAAAGGAACAGTTTCCCATACAGAGCGATAAATACATGGAACAAATTAGACAACAAAACAGTATGTGCTAACACTATACAAGATTTTAAGATAAAACTTGATGCGGAGAGATACAAAGACGGGTCACCACGAGCATAGCTCCCCTCCCGTATATTACAACTAGGTAAATACAACTAGGTAAATACACAGTCGACAATAATTTTTTTTTTTTTTCAATTGAAATCTGGAGCCAAGGTGAAGAAATACAATCGTATTCAACCACTAAAATATGCAGGCAATTAAACAGACTCAATATATGTGTAATAAAACCTCTGGTGAATTTAATATTTTATTCTAAAGTATCATACACACACAATAGTCAGCAGTGACACCTGGCCCAGCAGCATGTGCAGTCGACAGTATTTTTTTTTAACTGAAATCCGCGAATAGTCAAAACTGCGGATAAAAACCCCACGAATAACAAGGGATGACTGAATTAGGGATGGAAGAGAAGTATAATCAAAATAGGAACACAAAAATGAAGGAGGAAAAGGAAAAAGTAAATAATATATTTGAAGTAGCTTAAAAGGATGAACCAGAAATAGGGAAACAAATAGAAGAGGTGTATAGGCTCAGGAAATACAATACAGATAAGACCAGACCAATTAAGGTTAAATTCAGGTCACAAACAATAGCAGAGAATATCTTAGCAAAAACAGGAAAACTAGCAGACAGTGAGCAACATAAAAAGGCATGGATAAAAGAAGAAATGAATAAAGAGGAAAGAGAGGATGAGAAAACAAAAAAACCAGAAGCTAAAAAAAAAAAATGAGAAAAGAACAGTCAAAAAAAGAGAATTTTTATTGGAGAGTAGTGAATATGAAAATGAGGAAATGGTTCTTAGCAGAGGAAAACAGAAAGGAAACAGAAAACACAATGGGAGTAGCAGAAAATTAAAACTGTCTTACACAAATATAGATGGCTTAATAACAGGCTTGAACAAACTGAATGATTATCTGAAGGAAAAAGAACTGGACATAATGGGAATTGTAGAGACGAAATTGAAAGGTCCACTACCACCCAACAGTGTAGGACATGGTGCATATAATTATTGGATTAGAAACAGAGAGGTAAAACAAGAGGGTGGAGTTATGTTCCTGACTAAGAAGGATACAAATGTGAGGAATGTCACATATGGAAAGAATAGAGTATAGATGATTATGATGGAAGTGGAGGACAAAGATGGGAAGAGCAGAAAGTTTGTAGTAAATTATGTGCCTCCTAAAATGGCTTCATGGGAAGAGAGAGAACAAAAAAGTATGTTAGAAGACACAAGGATAACGCTAAATACAATAATAAAAGATGGAGGAAGAATAGTTATAATGGGTGACTTTGATTGTAAAGAAAACTGCTGGGAAGAGATGACAGTGAGGGGTGGAGATGCCCTATGGGGAAATGTAACCTACTACTTGATATGATTATAGAACATACAATGATGCAATGGATACAAGAGAATACTAGGAATAGAAATGAGGAAGAACCATCCAGTCTGGACCTGATAATTATATCAGAACCTGAAATAGTGGACAAGATTGAATATAAGAAACCAATAAATAAAAGTGACCACATATTAGTTGAACTGGAACTAAATGAGAAAAAATACATGGAAAAAAATGAACAATATAGAAAGGGAAGATTGATGTATGAAAAAACGAATTTTGATAATATAAGAGAAATCTTTCAAAAAACAGACTGGGAAAGAGTACAAGAAGAAGCTGAAGGAGGAGTGGGAGGGAGTGAAGGATAGAGTAGAGCTAGGTGTGGAGTAGGAATGGGGATGGTTCAAGGAGGGAGTCACAAAGTGTGCAAAGATGGTGTGTGGAACAAAAAGGACAGGAGGAAATAGAAGAAAGGGTAGTGAATGGTGGGATGAGGAACCAAAGAAGGTTGTAGAAGACAAGAATTGAGCTTTCACAGATTGGTTACAAAATAGGACGCGGGAGTCATATGAGAGGTACAAAGAAAAGAAAAGAGAAGTAAAGCAAAAGGTAAAGGAGGCAAAGAGGAGAGCAGATGTGAAATGGGGTAAGAGTATGACAGAAAATTTTGAAAGTAATAAAAAGATGTTTTGGAAGGAAATTAAGAGAGGAAGAGGAGGCGAATCAAGTAGAGAAGAAAAGGTAAAAGGTGCAGATGGAGAGATGATAATGGAAGAGAAGGCAGTAAGGGGAAGATGGGCAGAATATTTTAGGGAGTTGCTAAATGTGAAGGAGGATAGGGAGGGAAAGATAGCTGCAGTGGGAAGTGCTAAGAAAAGGACCATAATGAGTGAGGAAAATGGAGGAGAAATAAGGAAGGATGAGATGAAGGCAGTTGTTAAGATGATGAGAGCAGGTAAGGCACCTGGTCTGGATGGATGCCATGCAGAATGTCTGAAAAAAGGAGGTACAGTGGTGGTGGACTGGCTGGTGAGGTTATTTAATGTTTGCTGGAGAGAGGGTAGAGTGCCGGAGGACTGGAGGAGTGCCTGTATAGTTCCACTTTACAAGGGAAAAGGGGACAAGTATGAATGTAGTAGTTTCAGAGGGATTAGCTTGTTAAGTGTAGTTGTTGTTGTTGTTGTTGTCGTTCCCTAGACTGTCTGTCCGAGCAGTCCCGTCTCCCCAAGGAATGCCACAGCCGAAACTGGGTTTTCCCACAAATCCTTTATAGAGTGTATGTTGTGTTGATTCAGAAGGGTGGATATCAGGGGGTCTGGCATGCAGCAGTGTGTTGTCTTTCAGTGTGTTAATGGAGCGGTGAGTGATATGATTATGAATATGTTTCTGGAGGCTGGTATTTGGTGGTTGTGGAGGAAGAGAAGAGAGTATTTGTGCGTAATAAAGGTCTTTGGGTGTTGTTTTAATGTTTCTTGGTGTGTGTGGGTGTTCTGCTATGTAGTGTAGTGGGTGTGATGTGTTTGTGGTGGCTGCGGCAAGTGTTTGTGTGCCTCTCATGTCGAGGTTGTCCTTGACTTTGAGGACTTTTGTTTCATGGTGTAAATGGTCTGTAGGTGTTGTATTTGTGCAGCCTGTAATTGTTTTTAGGGCTTTGTTTTGTATGATTTGAAGGGTGTTGTGGTGTGTCTCACTGAGATTAGGAGCCCATGCAGGACTCGCATAATTCATCATTGAGCGTATGCATTGTTTGTATATTGTTATAATAGTTTCTTTGTTTTGTCCAAATGTCATTCCAGTGATTGACTTAAGTGCGTTAAGTCTGGGTGTGCATTTGTTTTTTATGTTTGTGATGTGTTGTTTGAAAGACATGGATGTATTGTATGTTACACCAAGAATTTTCGGTGTGTTTGTGTGTGGTATTAGAGTGTTGTTGATGTAGAGATGAGGTATGTATTTGTGTTCTATTGTCCAGTTTGTGAGAAGTGTTGCTATAGATTTGGTTGGAGCATTTTGAGTCTGTTTGTGATGAACCATGTGTTGAGTGTATCAAGGTATGGCTGGATTATTTCTGCAGCTTTGGCTGTGTTACGATGTGTGCATGTCATTGTTATGTTGTCTGCATAGGAAGAGATTTGTATTTCTGAGGTGTCTGGTGTGGGTAAGTCATGCATGTATAGATTAAATAGTGTGGGGGATAGAACTGAGCCCTGTGGTACTCCATTCTTAATGTTTCTGATATGCAATGATTGGCCATTATATGACACATAAGCATTCCTACCTGCCAGATAATTGGCCAGCCATCTTTTGGTGTTATTGTGCATGTCTGTGTTATATATTTTATTTGTTAGGTTGTGGCAGGGGATAGCATCAAAAGCTTTACTAATGTCTAATGTTATGAGAAGTGTTCTGTGGTGGGGCCTATCTGAATTGATGCCATCTAAAATTCTTTGTGTGAGGTTTGTCAGAAGAGTGTTTGTGGAGTGTAGTGGCCTAAAACCGTGTTGTGAGTCAGCAAGGGGAATATGTTGTGTGACAAGATTAAGTATTAGGCGTTCAATGACTTTAGAGGGGGTGCAGAGAAGTGTGATTGGGCGGTGCGATGTTGGGATTGTTGGGTCTTTGTTCGGTTTTGGAATGGTGATTATTTTACCATGCTTCCAGATGTCGGGTATAGTATTGTGTGAATAGCTGTAGTTTGCAATGTTTGTGAGTGTGTGTATACCTTGTGGTCCAATGTGTTTTAGGTGGATGTTGCTTATGTTATCAGGGCCACAGGCAGATGAGTGCTTGAGATTATGTATTATGAGTTTTGTCTGACTGTCTATGAAGGGTGTATAGTCTGAGTCTGTGGGGAAGTCTTTCTTACGTCGAATGGTGCATCGGTCGTCAGGGTGAGAAGTGAGATGGCTTGTCTGTGCAAAATGATGTATGAGTGCGTTTGCTTGTTGTCTGTTTGAGGGTAGATTATCTGTCGTTGTGATTATTGCTGCATGAGAGCGTGTAGTGTTACTGTTGGATAGTGTAATGCTGTTGAGTGTTTTGTACAATTTGCTGGTGTTTGTTTTGTGATCAAGTGTATTGATAAAGTTTTGCCAATTTTGTGTTTTTTGTTTGTGTATTTTATTAGCAATCACAGTGTTTAGTGTTTGTATTTGGTCTGCTATGTTTTGAGGGATAGGTGTGGGGGTATCGTGTTTAAGTGTGTCACATTGTCTGATGAGGTCTTGGATTTCTTGTGTGAAGTTGGGGTTGTGTGATTTTCTGTTGCCTCTAGGGATGTATCTCTTGTCTGCATTTTGTATGATTGTATTAAAAGTGTGCACAGCATTGTTTATGTTTGTGATTGGTGTAGAGGGCTTGGTGTGGGATATGTGTATGATTATGTGTGTTGTTCATGATAGTCAATGAGTCAAACTGAGTCTGTATATCAAGCCCTCTGTCCGTGTCAGGGTTGTCGACATACCAGGCAGACGACTTGGCGTTGAAGTCACCACCCATGATCAGGTTGGGGATTGAGGCTAGTTGGTTAAATTGAGGCCTGAAGGTGTTTGGAACTGTGGGGGATGATTGGGGGGGAATGTACATGTTAACTATTGTCAGTGTTGATTTGTTGCCTGTGCGGATTCGAATGGATTGGATTTCTGTTGTGTTATCTGTGGTAGGGAGGAGAATTTTGGTTGTGGCACTTGTGTCCACAAAACAGATGGAGTGATGGATCAGGGTGATGAGTCCACCGCCATTGCCGTCAGTCCGGTCTTGTCTGATGGTGGTGTAATTATGAAATGATGGTGTTTTGTGTGAGTGTCTTAGTTTTGTTTCTTGTATAATCGCAATGTGTATGTTGTGTTGTTTAAGAAAGTGTTCAAGTTCATGTTTTTTCGTGTTAATACCGTCAATGTTGTGTTGTAATATGTTGATGTTGTGTGTTTTGTATGTGTTGTATGTTGCCGTTTGGGGTTGAGGTTGGGGTGGTAATGGGGAAAGTGTAGGATCTGGGTTAGAGGGGGGGAAAGGAGAGATCGGGGACAAAGGAAGGGGAGTACTGATCGGGGGTAAGGGCAAAGGGAAATTGGGAGTGGGTAAGGGTGCTGGCTGTGGTTGGGGAGGTGGGAGTGGGGTTACTGGAGGGCAGGTAGAACATGTCCAAGTGTTTGTGTATTGGTTTGTGTCAGCAAGTGTTGTACAAGTGAGGTGGGCCCAGTTTTTGCACATATTGCACTGAACTGAGCCCTTTGTCTGTCTGCTCGAAGTAATGGGTTTAGAGCATGTTTGGCATGTGTATTTTGTGGTGGGCCCAGGATTGCTCTCTACATCTTCGGCTAAAAGTAGAAGAAGAGGGGTGATCGCCGGAAAATCACCCCTCGGTGCAGAAAAAACGTAACATTGCATGTTGGGAAAAAGGATTGTGGTACTCCCCAAGGCAGGCATAGCTCCTCTTGGGGATCGGTGCCACCTGCGTAGAGCTGATGGCCAGGGGTGGTTGCTGCTGTTTGGCCCCCAACTCTTTTGGGGTTGGGGGGTGGTCCCACGACATAGACACTGCAGCTCCAGGACCTGTTAAGTGCAGTTGGGAAGATCTTCCCATAAGTCTTCCCAACTGTTAAGTGTAGTTGGGAAGACTTATGGGAAGATCTTGATTGAGAGGATTAGGAGAGGAACAGAGGGAGTAATTGGTGAGGAACAGTGTGAATTTAGGATGGGTAGAGGTTGTGTAGATCAGATCTTTGTGGTAAGACAGATATGTGAGAAAGCTATAGAAAAGGGGAAGGATGTTTTTTGGGACTTTATGGACCTGGAAAAGGCTTATGACAGGGTAGACAGAAAGGCACTGTGTGAGGTTTTGCGGATATACGGGATAGGAGGAAAGCTTCTAGGAGCTGTCAAGAGTTTTTATGAGAGTAGTAGAGCTTGTGTCAGGATTAGAAATGGAGAGAGTGAGTGGTTCGAGGTAAAGGTGGGACTTCGTTATGTCGTTATGTCGCCCTGGTTGTCCAACTTATACATGGATGGGTAGTACGAGAGGTAAATGCAAGGTTAGTGGGTGAGGGATTGGAGATGGTTAAAGAAAATGGAGAAAAGTGGGAGGTGAACCAGCTGTTGTTTGCGGACAACACTGTGCTTGTGGCAGGATCGGAGGAGGGATTGAGGAAGTTGGTGACAGAGTTTGGGAGAGTGTGTGATAGAAGAAAGCTGAAGATAAATGTGGGTAAAAGTAAGGTGATGAGATGTACAAGGGGTGAAAGTGGCAGTAGTCTGGAATTGAGCATTAAGGGAGAGCGACTGGAGGAAGTGGATAGTTTTAGATACTTGGGTGCAAATGTGGCAGGAAAAGGTGGAGTGAAGGTGGAGGTAGAATGTAGATTGAGAGAAGCGAGTAAATGCCTTGGTGGATTAAAAAGTGTAATGAGGAATAGATATTTGGGAATGGATGCTAAGAGGAGACTGTATGAAGGAGTGATTGTGCCAACAGCACTGTATGGAGCAGAAACATGGAACATAAGAGAGGAAGAGAGAAGGAGTTTGAATGTGAAGTATGATGGGGGCTACTAGGCTGGATAGAGTGAGAAATGAGGAGGTGAGGAGGAGAACAGGGGTGGAAAGGGGTTTGGGAGATAGGTTGGAAAGAATGAGTGAAGAAAGACTAGTAAAAGAGGTATGGAAGGCAGATGTGGAGGGAATGAACATGAAGGGACATCCTAGGATGAGGTGGATGGATGGGGTGAAGGGGGCTTTGGGGAAGAGGGGAATGTCTGTTGAGGAAGGACGGGAGAGGACAGAAGACAGGGGTGAATGGAGAATGGTTGTATATGGATGATGTTGTGATGCATGAGGTGGAATGGGCGGGGGAATGGGGGATGAGGTAGTATGTGTGAGCAAAATTTGACGCAGCCCGAAGGGATTTCTCCCCGTCTTCTCTTTTATGCATGGGAGGATGGAGAGGGGGGGTTGCCGATTTAATGAAGCGGCCTTGCTGTGGATGTGCTGTGTCTTGCGACAGTGCTTCTGACCCAGGGCAGTGGACAAGGTGCAGGGATGACCTGTCATCCAGGAGGTGCTAAGATGAGAGGGAGGGTTGAGGGGTGTGGAGTGTATTCAGGGAGAATGGGTGGGAATGATTTTATGCCTTTTCCTTTTTGGCTACCCCCCTTGTAAGGGGGAAAAAAGCCTTGGTATATATATGTATGTATGTAGAATCCTTTCGTGATTCAGAATATGTTTACAGCTTTTAAATTTTTAGCTCACTTTGCTGTGACCTAAAAGTTATTAATTTGAGGAACTTAAGTTTATGGTAGTACATAATACAGAGTTTTATTGCATAGAAATATCCAAATTTTTTGCATTATAGTTCTCTTATTCAATTTGGCAATAATTCATTTCATTCATATCTTTCCTTAAATGAATCTTGGTATAATAAATATTCATGATGCCATATTATTTTTCTTTACAGAGTATAAGGTTACCCATAATGTTTACTGTACAAATTCCTCAGAATGTTTAGAAGGACTGACATGTGCTGCAAATTACACCTGCTCCTGCCCAACGTAAGTGTTTAACCAAATACTGTAGCTTTCAATAGTGCTTATTTCAGGGTGCAACTTCCATAGAGTTGTTATTGTTATTGTTCCCTTGACAGTCTGTATGAGCAGTCCCATCTCCCTGAGGAACAACACAGCTGAAATGGGATTGTCCCACAAATCCTTTATAAAGTGTATATTGTGTTGTTGGTATGCATGATTGTGTAGAAAGTAATTTTCCATAATATGTTGTTATGAAGGTAAGACAGATGAGTGGAAAAGGTGGTAGAGAAACGCGGGTTAGAGCGAGAACACTATATTCCGGGCGTAAAATAAAGGACATCTTAATTAACAAACAAGAACAACACACCAACAAAAATAGCATAGTGTACGGTATACCATGCAGTGGATGTCCTGCAACATATTATGGTGAGACGTCATGGGGGTTGACAAAAAGACTAAGAGAACATAAGAATGACCTACGGCATTACAGGACTTCAAATTCACTGGTAGTGCATGTGGACACGCATGAGCATTTACCAGAATGGGAAGAGGCACGCCCTATGTGGAACGGGCTCGAGAGAAGAATGAGAAAGCTGGTCGAGTCCGCATGCATAACACTGGGAAAGGTCAGCAACCACAGAGAAGGATTCGTTAACCTGTCATTTGCAGCCGCCAGATTGGTTATGGAGGAGGGAGTATCGGGCCAATCAGCATGCAGCATTCTGGAACGTCCAGCCGGATGAGCCATAAGGAGAATATATATGCTGTACACACACGTTGTCTGTCACTCTGAAGAAGACTTGTAGTCGAAACGTCAGGAATATAGTGTTCTCGCTCTAACCCGCGTTTCTCTACCACCTTTTCCACTTTCCATAATATGTTGCATAGTATGGGGTGAAGTGTTGCATCCTGGACAGTTATCTGCGAAGGATTACAAAGGAGGAGCATGCCAATAAAAGACCTTTTGGTCCATAACTAGGTTGGATGTGAAAAAATTTATAATGATAAATAAATAGAAATTATAATAATATAAAAAATGATAAGATAAATAAGTGCATAGGTATAGTTAAATAATAAACAAACAGGTAAATAGTAAATGATAATGAATTGACAGATAAATAATAATAATAGATGATAAGCAAATAATAATAAACAGACAAATAATTACAAGCAAATGAATAATATAAAATAAATGTCAGGTATTACAGCATCATGCTTGGGTGTTTATCTAAACAAATCTTAAAGTTTTCAACTGAACTACATTGCACTGCCTCTGCAGGAAGTATATTCCATTCACTTACTACACATTTGGCAAAGATGTTTCTACCCACTTCCAAATTAAATCTATTTCCAGACAGCTTGAGACTACTATTACTTGTCGGATTCTCATTCAGTGTGAAAATTTTGTCACTATTGATGTTGTCAATACCCTTTAGAATCTTAAAGACCTGTATGAAGTCACCTTTGAATCTACGCTTTTATAGGGAAAACAGATTCATATATTTTAGTCAATTTTGTATGATATATTTTTGATATTTGGAATCAGTTTTGTGGCTTGCCATTGTACTTTCTCCAATCTGTCAATGTCTTTAATGAGATTTGGTGACTATACAGAAACAGCATATTCCAAATGTGGACAAACTAATGATTTATATAGCTTGTAAGTGAGAGCTGGACTTTTGAAGTCAAAAGATTGCACAATTAGTCCTAGAATCTTATTAGCTTTCTCAGAGGCTGAAATACAGTGCTTGGATGATTTCAGATCATTACTAATTATTACGCAAAATCCTTTTTACTATCCACTTTTGTTAAAAAAAATTCAAAATAACTTGTAATCATACTTACTGTTATTTTTACCTATGTGCATAACCTTGCATTTACTTGTGTTAAATTTCATTATTCACTTATCAGACCATTGTTCTAGTTTATCTAAATCTTCTTGAATATCTAATTGGTTGAAGTGATCACTTGCCATTCTGCACATTTTTGTATCATCAGCAAATTTGGAGACAATAGATTTCAGTCCATGGTATATATCATTTATATATACTATGAATAGAAGTGGCTCAAGAACAGAACTCTGTGGAACTCCACTCATAGCAATTTTTCCATCTAGAAGTTTTGCCATTTAAGACAACTCTGTTTCAATTGTGTTATGTATTGGCTTTTCCTTAGATGCCAATTAGTTTCCCTGTTCTCCATGGTTACACGGAAGGGTTGAAGGAAACATAGGCTTCCGGCACTGTGTGTATTTCACACTCTGTTTACATTATGGCGCATCGGGAAGGGCGCGAATTCAACATTGAACAAAACAGAAACAGAAGGCGCATGTTGCCATTAACCTAAACATTTCTTAAATGTGAATACACTACATATTCCTCCCCTCTTATTTTTGATGGGTTTACACACCAAATAAAATGTTACATGGTTTCTATTAACCTTTTACTAGGTTTCACTGACCTATTTGACCTCCTCAATAGAGGCTCAGTAGGAACATAAGGTTCATTAACAGATTTGTCAATGTTACAATTAGGAAGTACTTCAGTGGCACCTGCAGGTTGCAAAATGGTATCACTGCCAACACAGTCATTTACAATTTCCTTGTTTCCAACATTACTGCTAATAGTTGGTTTAATAAGTGAATTTTCAACTTGATAATTAAACAGAGAAGATGCAGAAACTGGTGATTTTCCATTTTCAATAGTATTATACCTAGCTTTCAATTGATCACAATGTCTACGCCAAATTAAATCTCCACTTTCGGTTAACACTTTTACAACATAGTTTCTGACACCTGTAACCTCAATAATAATGCCTGGTAACCAAGGTTCACCTCTAGAATAGTTTTTTGCAAAAACTGCTTGCCCAACTTCAAATCTGCTTTCTACACAATCAAGAGCATTCTTCTTGTTAACTAGCACACTTTCTTCCTCCTTTGTTTTAGACGTTTTACATATGTCCAGAGGAGATTTAGATTTTCTGTGAAACATCATTTCTGCAGGGCTTTCTTTGGTACCTGAATGAATGGTTCTCCTATTGTTATACAGAAACCTACTAACTCTTGTGTTAATTGATCCACTGTGATATTTTAGCATTCCCTGTTTAAAACTTTTAACATATCTCTCTGCCAATCCATTAGATGCTGGGTGAAAGGGAGCTGGATTGATCAGTTTTATTCCATTCCTTTCATAAAACTCTTTGATATCAGCAGAAACAAAATAAGCAGCATTATCCGAAACAATGACATCAGGAATACCAAAATTAGCGAAGCTTTTTCTTAACAATTCCATAGTATTAGCACTTGTCATGCTTGAAGTATATTGAACATCAATAAACTTAGAATAAGAATCTACTATGATAAAAAAATACTTATTTTCTATTGGTCCACAATAATCAATGTGAATCCTACTCCAAGGCTTACTATCAAAATTCCTCATCAATTTGCTAGAAGAAACTTGATTATTTCTAACACTACATTCATTACAACTCTTTGCAAGCTCTTCAATATCATCAGAAAGCCTGGGCCACCAAATGTTTTCTCTGGCTTCAGCTTTCATTGCCACAATTCCATTATGACTGGAATGCAGTAGCTCTAACACTTTAGCTCTTAAGGTAGATAACTCTATTTTTAAATAGAACAACATCCTTAAGAATTGATAAATCATGTTTAACATGAGAATCTTCTCTACAAACATCCGAGCTGTTAGTCCATCCAAATTTTACCTGAGAAATTAATTTATTCAGTACAGGGTCTGCTTTTGTCATTTTCTGTACAACTTCAAAAGAAAAGTTAAAAGCATTGAAATTTTCTATAAGTTTCACATATTCTGGTGGTGTACCTGAATTGATACAATCATCAATAGGTAACCTACTCAAAGCATCAGCAACCACATTGGTTTTACCACTTTTATGAACAAGATCATAGATATATTGTGACAACAGAACAGACCACCAGATTAATCTTGCATTTGAATTTATTGGAATTGCTTTGTTTTTTCCAAATAATCCAAGCAGTGGTTTATGATCCGTTCTCAACTCAAAATTCCTACCTAATAGATAGTATTGAAACTTTGTGACACCAAACACTAATGCTAGCCCTTCCCGGTCCGTCTGTGAGTAATTTTTCTCAGCAGAAGTAATTTTGTTTTACTAGCAAATGCAATAGGTTTTTCAACATTATTTTCAACCTGTATCAATACACACCCTACACCTACTGGAGAAGCATCACATTCTAGAATCAATTTTTACTTTCCTGTAAAGCATGATAAGACATTAGATTTACATAAAGCTTCTTTAATGACATCATAAGCTACTTGGCACTGGTTTGACCATACAAACTTGACATTGTTTTTTGTTAAATCATAGAGTGGTGACAAAATTTCAGAAAACTTAGGGATAAATCTACTATAGTAGGTGACTAATCCAAGAAATGACTGTAGCTCATGCAAGTTTTCTGGTACAGGAGCATCCCGAATAGCTTTAACCTTATTTGGTGATGGAGATAAGCCTTCTCCAGAAATTACATAACCAAGGAAATCAATGACAGTTTTATTAAACTCACATTTTCCCAGATTCAACTGGACATTAGCTTCAGCCAATTTATTCAAAACAAGCTTAACTTTATCACTTTGGTCTTCTCTCGACTTGGCGCATATAAGGATGTCATCTAATATCACTTAATAACTGTGATATGTACCTTTGAAAAATTCCCGGCGCTGATGCTAGTCCAAAATGTAGTCTTTTGTATTTAAACAATCCCCTTTCAGTTGAGATAACAAGGTATTTCTGGTCTCCTTCAGAAACCTTCATTTGCAAATATGCATTACACAAGTCAAGCTTACAGAACACCTTATTATCTCCAACTGTAGCCAACATTTCATCAAGCTTAGGTAGTGGGTATTTCTCAATATTAATTTGACCATTCAAATGCTTAAAATCAGCACAAATTCTCATTTTTCCTGAATCTTTCAAGACGGGTACAATGGGTAAAGCCCAATCACTATAAGCTACAGGTTCTATGACTTTATTTTCTACAAGCTCCTGTATGGCAATATCAACTATTTGTGTGCTAAGGGCACTAGCCTTGCTTTGATGAATTTAGGAGTAGCATCTTTTTTCACATATATTCTAGCTTCAACTCCTTTAATAGGTAAATTGTCATTTACTTTATAACTATCCAAAAGTTGTTTAGGATTATCAGAAACATTCATGTCATTTACTGAATTCACTTTCAAAGCTTCATCTAAACCAGTTATCTTTATGCCTACTTTGCTCATTAAATCTCTCCCACATAAATCATTACAGTGTGAATCAGTAACAAAAAATACATGATTTGTACTATAGTTATTAAACCTTACTACAAGATCAACTTGACATTTTACCTTTATTTGATGACCTCCATAAGCAGTCAATTCTTTGGAAGATGGAGTCATTTTAACATTTAGTACTTTTATCCAATTTTCACCTATCAGTGAAACACATGAACCAGAATCTATCTCTAAAGGTATAGATTTATCATTTAACACAAAATTGTACATTTCTGGTTTAACAGATTTTAGACAATTACAAGAAACTTTCAGCAACATGCTTTTATCAACAACATTATTAGCACTACACTGGTGTTCTTCATACTCTGGTTCCTGTTCAGAAACTGATTTGACGTTTTTATTCTTAAAACTTTTAAGAGCTATTTTGCTTGTATGCATCCTTTTGCTTAAATCTACAAACTTTTTCTAAATGACCCTGTCAACCACAATAGTGGCAATCCGAGTCTTTAAACCTACAAGCAGAACTTGGATGCAGGAAACCACAATGCTTACACTTTGACACAGTCTTGCTATGCACTTTTTGTACTGTACCTGATGAACTGGGATTACCTGTCTCTCCTTCCCCCATGTGAGCTTTTTCAAGCAACAGAATGCGTTCTAGGAGTGTTGAAGATGTTAATGCTTCTAGTTTCAGGTCTTCAGCAAGTAGATATTTGAAATAGGGTTCATGGTCCACTGCCATAAACAATTGGTCTCTCAGCCTGGCATCAAACATGGTGCCGAAGTTGCAATCCTTTGCCAGTCTCTTCAAGTCTGCATATAGCTCTTTCACAGTTTCTTTTTCAACTTTACGCCTTTGTTGAAACGAACACAAGCTTCGGTGATAGGATGGCTTTGTAATGAAATGGTTTTTCATTAATTCTATCAGCTCATCATATGTCTTGGTAGTTGACATATCTGGTGCCGTCAAATTCGCTAAAATTCCAAACATTTTGGTGCCTATGGACACAAATAACTGATTCTTCTTCTTGCCAGCATCAGTTATATCCTGTGTGGCTACATGGGCTTCAAACAAAGCCAAGTAGACATCAAAAGGGAGTTCTTCAGGGTTAAACGGCCCAATCTTGTTTGAGGATGCCATCTTTCACCCTGGTCTAGCTTCGTGGCTAGAAAACTAATAGACACTAGGAAATTGTAACCCTTTCTCCTCTCATGTAGGAGAAAACAAGTGATGTCCGGTGCTGTGTAACAGGAAGCAATATAAGCAAAGGCACCTACACTCTGTGTGGTCACCTCTAGCATAGCTTACCCCCGCGTTACGACGCGCGTAGCTGAAGAATGTTTTCCTGCATAGAGACCGTTTATCACTGTTTCTGGCCTAAACCACTAGAAAAAACACTTTGATCCTCGTCGCCATTGTTATGTATTGGCTTTTCCTTAGATGCCAATTAGTTTCCCAGTTCTCCATGGTTACACGGAAGGGTTGAAGGAAACATAGGCTTCCGGCACTGTGTGTATTTCACACTCTGTTTACATTATGGCGCTCTGGGAAGCGCGCGAATTCAACATTGAACAAAACAGAAACAGAAGGCGCATGTTGCCATTAACCTAAACATTTCTTAAATGTGAATACACTACAAATTGTTCAACCAATTACTTGTCCAACTTAATAGGCTACCACTTATTCTGTGTGAAGCTAATTTAGTAAGTAGCCTTTCGTGGTGGATGGTATCAAAAGTTTTTGCAAAGTCTAGATATATGAAATCTAAATTGTTTCTTTTGTCATAATTTGAGATGACTGTACGTGTTGTAGAATTCAGGTAAGTTAATCACTCAAGAATGTTTCCATCTGAATCCATGCTGGCTATCATTTATCAAATAGGTACTTTCTAAATGATGTTCGATAGCATTTCTGGTGATAGTTTCCATTATTTTTCCTATGATTGAAGTCAAGCTTATAAGCTTGTAGTTATTTGGTTTCTTTTTGTCACCTTTTTTGAATATGGGATTATTGTTAGCTAGCTTCCATTCTCTCGGGACATCTCCGGATATGATGGATTTCTTGAAAATAATTTCTAATGGAACAACAATCTCCTCTAAGATTCTTGGATGCCAACCATCAGGCCCTGGTGTTTTATTAACTTTGAGTTTCTCTATAGAACCTTTTAATTTTTTCTTTTGTTATATTTACCATAGTAAGTTAACCCTAGACTTTTCACAGGTTTCAGTTTGGAGTTCACTTTGAGGTGTTTCGTTTATGAATACTGAGCTAAAATAATTTAAAATATCACATATTCCTTCATATGAAAAAACTCACTGCTCTTAACAGCTTTTCTCCTGTCCATAATATTTGCACTACCTCCCACAGTGCCTTCCTGTCTACCCTGTCATAAGTCTTTCCCAAATCCATAAAGGCCCCTTAAAACATCCTTTCCTTTTCCTAAAGCATTTTCACATACATTATACCACTAAGATCTGATCCACACAACCCCTACCTGTCCTAAACTCACGCTGTTCCTCACCAATTACACCCTCTGTTCTTCTCCTAATCCTGTCAGTCAAGACCCTCCCATAAGCCTTCTCAACTACACTTAACAAGCTGATCCCTCTCAAACTACTACACTCACACTTGTCCCCTTTTCCCTTGTAAAGTGGAACTATACAGGCTCTCCTCCAGTCCTCCAGCACTTTACCCTCTTTTAGATAAACATTAAATAACCTCACCAGCCAGTCCACCATCACTGTACTTCCCTTTTTTAGACACTCCACATGACACCCATCTAACCCAGGTGCCTTATGTGCTCTCATCATTTTGATAACTGTTTTCACCTCATCTTTCCTTATTTCTTCTCCATTTTCCTCATTCATCATTGTCATTTTCTTAGCGCTTCCCACTGCAACTACCTTTCCCTCCTTATCCTCCTTCACATTTAGCAATTCCCTATAATACTCCGCCCATCTTCCTCTTATTGCCATCTCTTCCATTACCATCCCTCCATCTACATCTTTTACCTTTTCTTCTCTACTTGATTTGCCCTCTCTTCCTCTCTTAATTTCCTTCCAAAACATCTTTTTTATTACTTTCAAAATTTTCTGTCATACTCTTACCCCATTTCAATCTGCTCTCCTCCTTGCCTCCTTTATCTTATGCTTTATTTCTCTCCTTTTTTCTTTGTACTTCTCATATGATTCTCTTGTCTTATTTTGTAACCAACCTGTGAATGCTCATTTCTCCTCTTCTACAACCTTCTTTGCTTTATCATCCCACCACTTGCTACTCTTCCTTCTATTTCCTCCCATCCTCTTTGTTGCACACACCATGTTTGCACACCTTGTGACCCCCTCCTTGAACCATCCCCATTCCTCTCTGCTCCTAGTATAAAAAGTATACATGCACTCACAAACATTACAAACTACAACTATTCACACAACACTATACCTGACATCTGGAAGCATGGGAAAATAATCACAATCTCAAAACCCAATAAAGAATCAACAATCCCAACATCACACTTCTCTGCACCCCCTCCAAAGTCATTGAATGCCTCATACTTCAACTCATCACACCACATATTCCCCTTGCTGAATCACAACACAGTTTTAGGCCATTACACTCCACAAACACTCTTCTAATAAACCTCATGCAAAGAATATTAGGTGGCATCAGTTTAGATAGGCCCCATCACAGAACACTTCTTATAACATAAGACATTAGTAAAGCTTTTGATGCTATCCCCTGCCACAAACTAACAAACAAAATATATAACACAGACGTGCACAATAATACTAAAAGATGGCTAGCCAATTATCTGGCAAGCAGGAATGCTCATGTTTCATATAATGGCCAATCATCATATATCAGAAACATTAAGAATGGAGTGCCACAGGGTTCTGTTCTATTTCCCACACTCTTTAATCTATACATAGCATAATGGGACATGGTCTATACAACCACTGGGTGAAAAATAGAACAGACAAGCAAGGAGGAGGTGTCATGATATTGACCAAAAATGGTCTAAATGTGACAAAGATTATTAAAGGCCAAGGCAATGTAAAAGTAATTATAATTAGAATTGCAAACAAAAAGATAAAAAAGCAGAAAATTTGTAGCAGTGTATGTAACATCAAAACCCCATGCGTGGTCGGACAGCGAACATTCTAAATTACTGGAAGAAACAATGAATGTGCTAAACAAGTTACTGAAAAAAGGTGGAAACATAGTAATCATGGGCAGTTTACATAAGAATGAAGGAGACTGCAAGAGACCATAAGGCCTACACTAGGCAGCTCCGTATCCATCACCACCTGTCATCCCCATCCATAAAGTTGTCTAATCGTTTCTTAAAACAACTGATAGTTTCAACACTTACTACATGGTTACTAAGTTTATTCCATTCGTCGACCACCCTATTAGTAATCCAGTTCTTGCCTATTTCCTTTTTAAATCTAAATTTGTCCAGTTTATAACCATCACTGTGAGTCCTGCCCTGTTGTTTTAATATGATGACCTTGTTTACATCACCCTTGTTAAAGCCTTTGATCCACTTGAACACCTCTATTAGATCACCCCGCACTCTGCATCTTTCCAGAGAGTGTAAGTTAAAGTGTCGAAGCCTCTCTTTGTAAGGCAAATTTCTGAGTCCATGTATAATTTTGGTCATTCTTCTCTGTACTGATTCTAGTGAATTGATGTCCATTCTGTAGGACGGAGACCAAAACTGTACCGCATAGTCAAGGATGGGTCTAACTATCGCTAGATAGAGTTTAATAAATACCTCTGCACTTCTATTTATTACCATCCTAGTAATGAAACCTAATGCTCTGTTAGCTTTATTCCTGGCGCTAATGCACTGTTTCCTGGTTTTAAGGTCCAGACTCACTAAAACTCCCAAGTCTCTCTCGCACTCAGTTTTCTCTAAAAGCATGTTATCTAAGCTGTATCTATTTTCGGGGTTATGTAGCCCTACATTTAACACGTTACACTTAGAGATATTGAAGTTCATTTACCATTTCACTGACCATGTGAACAATTTGTTAAAATCATCCTGCAGAATCTCTGCATCGTCTCCTGACCTAATTAGGTGTCCTATTTTAGTGTCTGCAAACTTATTAACATCACTATTTATCCCGTCATCTAAGTCGTTTATGTACATAATGAACAACAAGGGACCCAAAATCGAGTCCTGGGGAACCCCACTAGTAACATTGCCCCACCTAGATTTTACTCCATTTACCGTATTTTCCGGCGTATAGTGCGCGACTTTTTTCCGTTGGAAGGGCCTAAAAATGGGGGTGCGCGTTATCCGGTGGTGCGCATTATCTACGGCCTACGATAAAAATTCTGCGGCTGTGTGTAATTTTTTTCACAACAACGTGAAGATGTTGGCCGTCACAAAGTCGGGATGGCACACTTCTCCGTGACGTTCCGTGAGAACAAGAAGAACAGCCATGGTGACATGAAAGAATACGCCAGCATGGGATATATAAATATTTGGATTAGCCTGTTGAGTGTAGTAGGGAAGGCTTATGGGAGAATCTTAATTGAGAGGATTAGGAGAGGAACAGAAGGAGTAATTGGTGAGGAACAGTGTGGATTTAGGACGGGTAGAGGTTGTGTAGATCAGATCTTTGTGGTAAGACAGATATGTGAGAAAGCTATAGGAAAGGGGAAGGATGTTTTTTGGGCTTTTATGGATCTGGAAAAGGCTTATGATAGGGTAGACAGAAAGGCACTGTGGGAGGTTATGCAGATTTATGGGATAGGAGGAAAGCTTTTGGGAGCTGTCAAGTTTTTATGTGAGTAGTAGCATGTGTTAGGATTGGAAATGGAGAGAGTGGTGGTTTGAAGTAAAGGTGGGACTTCGTCGTCAAGGATGCGTTATGTCGCCCTGGCTGTTCAACTTATACATGGATGGGGTGGTGCGAGAGGTGAATGCTAGGGTAGTGAGTCAGGGATTGGAGATGGTTAAAGAAAATGGAGAAAAGTGGGAGGTGAGCCAGCTGTTGTTTGCGGACGACACTGCGCTTGTGGCAGGGTCAGAGGAGGGATTGAGGAAGCTGGTGGCAGAGTTTGGGAGAGTATGTGATAGAAGAAAGCTAAAGATAAATGTGGGTAAAAGTAAGGTGATGAGATGTACAAGGGGTGAAAGTGGCAGTAGACTGGAAGTGAACATTAAGGGAGAGCGACTGGAGGAAGTGGATAGTTTTAGATACTTGGGTGCAAGTGTAGCAGGAAAAGGTGGAGTGAAGGTGGAGGTAGAATGTAGATTGAGAGAAGCGAGTAAATGCCTTGGTGGTTTAAAGAGTGTAATGAGAAATAGACATTTGGGAATGGATGCGAAGAGGAGACTGTATGAAGGAGTGATTGTGCCAACAGCACTGTATGGGGCAGAAACGTGGAACATAAGAGAAGAAGAGAGAAGGAGTTTGAATGTGTTGTGAGATGTCTGAGAAGTATGGTGGGGGTTACTAGGCTAGATAGAGTGAGAAATGAGGAGGAGGAGGAGAACAGGGGTGAAAAAGGATTTGGGAGAGAGGGTTGATGAAAGAATATTAGGATGGTTTGGACACATGGAAAGAATGAGTGAAGAAAGACTAGTAAAAGAGGTATGGAAGGCAGATGTGGAGGGAGTGAACATGAGGGGACGTCCTAGGATGAGGTGGATGGATGGGGTGAAGGGGGCTTTGGGGAAGAGGGGAATGTCTGTTGAGGAAGGAAGGGAGAGGACGGAAGACAGAGGTGAGTGGAGAATGGTTGTATATGGATGATGTTGTGACTGCATGGGGAGGAATGGGCGGGGTGGGTGGGGGGTGGGGTAGTGTGTGTGAGTGAGTTTTGACGCAGCCCGAAGGGATTTCTCCCCGTCCTCTCCTTATATGCAAGGGGGGACGGAGAGGGGGGGTCGCCGATTAAATGAAGCGGCCTTGCTGTGGATGTGCTGTGTCCTGCGACACTGCTTCTGACCCAGGGCGGTGGGCAGGGTGCAGGGATGACCCGTCATCCAGGAGGTGCTCAGATGAGAGGAAGGGTGGGAGGGGTGTGGAGTGTATTTAGGGATGAAATGGGTGGGAGTGTTTTTATGCCTTTCCCTTTTTGGCTACCTCCCTTGGAAGGGGGAAAAAGCCTTGGTATATGTATGTATGTATGGTATAGGTACGTATCTATCGAATCTTATTCTTTATGTTTAAATAGGCCTAAACACCATGAAACATGATCAAAATTCATGATATTTGCCCATGTTCACAGCATCCTAGTTTGAATTTTTATGTTGGCTTTGTTGCTTTACTTTAGGTATGGTACAAATTCCGTTGAGGCCG
Source organism: Oratosquilla oratoria (assembly GCF_046742065.1). NCBI lineage: Eukaryota > Metazoa > Arthropoda > Malacostraca > Stomatopoda > Squillidae > Oratosquilla > Oratosquilla oratoria. The sequence goes on along the minus strand of NC_134814.1, from coordinate 46,216,956 downwards.
TTCATAAACTCGTGTCAAACACCTGACTACAACACCCTCTTTCGGGAGTTATATTAACTAAACGTCACCTCGATGAGAGACTGTCCTATTTCACCACTGTCATTGCAGGTTCAAAGCTAAAACGAAACAGTCTGTATTTTGTTTCAGTATTAAATAAAAAATGGTAAAGACGAATTATTTCCTCAAGATATAAAATGAACATTTTCTGTAAAAATCCCGAAATTTTTCTGTATATTTTACTTTCAATAAACTTTTTTAGATCATATTTCCTACAAACTATTTAAGCTACAAAGTAATAAGGGACCAACGCACAACGTGAGTCATATACCGGTACATGTAGTTCCGACTTTTTCTTAGTTGTTTCCTGATTGATGACTAAACTGACACTTAATTTAGTGACAAATAAACAGATTTCCCAGCAGTGGCTTTAGCCAATGAAAAATACTTCTCCATGAAACCTCGTTCACATGATACTAAATAATTAATCGCCGTTATTTCATTGGTTTATTTTTACTAATATTAATTATCGTAGTCTATGCAACTATTTGGGATTCGTAAAACAGCACTGGTACCAACATCATGAACGTTGGCCGTTTTACCTCACCCGGAATATGCTAGATCAGGGCCGAGATTGACAGTTCTATTGCCAATCTAGCCTACACTAAACACCCTCTTGCGAGAGTTTGTTAAACTAAACGTCACTTCAGTAAAGACACTTATGAACCGAAACATAGTTTGTTGCTGCATGGCGATAAAAACTTGTACACGGTGATAAAAACTTGTAAGATGAATTGTTCCCTCAGGATAGTAAATTAAAAATTTTCTGTAAAAATCCGAAATTTTTCATGTACATTTTGTATTCAATAAACTTTTCATGGCTCAAATTTCCCACAAAACAATGGACCAACGCAAGCAGGAGTCGCATACATGCAGTTCACGAGCTTTAGCCACCAGTGACTTTTCCTGGCATGCGCGTTATACGTCGGTGCGCGCTATGTGTGTACTGAGATAACGAAGTGCATGGGTGCGTATTATAACCCGATGTGCATTTTAAGCCGGAAAATACGGTATGGTGACCCGCTGTTTTCTGTTACTAATCCAAGCTCTAATCCATTCTAACACTTTTCCTCCTATGCCATGGGCTTTGATTTTATTTAGTAGTCTCTGGTGTAGCACCTTATCAAACACTTTGCTAAAGTCAAGGTAAATAATATTGTAATTATCATTGTTATCTGACGCCTTATATACTTTATTGTAAAAGGATAGAAGATTAGTCACACATAACTTACCCTTGGAGAAACCACGCTGTGAATCACAAATTAAATTATGTCTTTCGATGTGTTCTCTAAGTCTAGTTACTATTATTGATTCAAGCATTTTTCCTATAACCAATGTCAAACTGGCCTGTAGTTGCATATAGATGATCTATCTCCCTTCTTAAAAACAGGAACAATGTTTGCTTGCCTCCAAGCAGTATGCACAAAACCAGTGTTTTCTGATTTATTAAATATTTCAGTTAACTGGTCACAGATTTCAAATCTACACCCCTTTAACATTCTCGGAAAAATTTCGTCTGGACCCGGGGATTTTGTAGCTTTAAATCTTTCAATCTGCTTTACTAATGCTGATATTAGATAGACTACTTTCTTCATCCCCTCTGAAAATCGGATCGCAGTTAGGTACTTTATCTAACCTCTCATCAGTAAACACCGATAGAAAATAGTTGTTAAACTCTTCACTCATTTTTTCCTCCGATTCTATCATGACATTTTCATTGTTTTTAATTGGTCCTATTCTTTCTTTATTTTTTGTTATATAGAGATGATAGAAACCTTTTGGGTTGGATCTTGCTTGACTAGCTACCTTAATTTCATAATTACGTTTCGCTGTACATGTATTCTTTTTAACCAGCTTTGCCATTTCGTTATATCTTGATCTAAGGTGTGTTTCCCCATTTTTTATTTTAACGTAAAGTCCTCTTTTCATTCCTATTTCATGTTTCAATCTGTCCGTCATCCATTTGGGAGTATTACTATTTTTCCATATTGACTTCAGGGGGATAAATGTATTTTGTGCATTAATAATTAATTCAGTTAGATTGCTATACATTTCATCCAAATCACTGACCTGTCTGTTGAGCCCTCGCCCCCAAATGACCTGACCCAAGGTATGCATATCACCCTCCGTGACCCAACCTCTAGTCATGACCTGACCCCCGGCCACGCATGGAGACTCGACAATGTCCGAAACGTATTTCAAATAGGTTTTTATATTGTCAAAGTTTGCTCTCCTGAAGTCTAGTACTTGGACATTATTCATGCTTTTTAATTCTTCCCAAATAATATTAAATCTTTTTCTTGATGATCGCTAGAGCCTAGACTATCTCTCACTTTTACGTTACTCATTATGTGCTCATTATTAGTTAAAACTAAGTGCAGAGTATTTACTCCTCTCGTAGGATCGGTAATCACTTGTGTTAGGAAATTATCCTGCACCAAATCTAGGAATTTCTTTGTTTCCTGATCTCCTATTAAAGTTTCCCAGTCAATGTTTCTATAATCAAAATCTCTCATGATCACAATGTTTTTGTACTGGGACGCTCTGTGAATTTCATGAATCAGGGGATCAGTCTGCTCAATGCTGAGGTTAGAAGTCTGTACAAGACGCCATTAATGACTTTCTTATTCTTTCCTATAATCTCTACCCAAATGGATTCTGTACAGTCCTCTTAATCGAATTGTTGATAATACTGTTGATGTATTTTTAATGAAAAGTGCATCTCCCCCACTCCTGCCAACCCTATCCTTGTGAAAAAAAACTTATATCCTTCTATTTCGATTTCTGGAAGGAAATGTTTATCAGCCATGTTGATCCAGGACTCAGTAATAGCTATAATATCGAAGTTCTCTACACATGCTTTACCTTGCAGCAAATAATTTTTGTTAATTATGTTTCTGCTATTTGTATAGTACACTTTAAGTTTATCTTCCCTCCACCTGCTTTGGTGATTCTTTTCATAGTCCCTCTCTAAGTTGTTTCTATTGCCTAAACTATATCCTGATACTTCCCCCCCCTACTCTCATGTAATCTACCTGAAAAAACCCTGTAGGATGCCTACTTCTCACTCAAGGGAATCAACAAGGAGCCGAAACACTCTGGGTGACAAGTGTACCCCGTCCCTTGTATATAGGTGGTTTCTACCGTAAAAGTGGTCCCAGTTGTCAATAAATGCACATCCATTGGCCATTGGCCTGACAATGTTTTGCCAGCCTGCAATTCTTTGCAATAGCCCTGGAATGCCACATGCCTCCAACTCTATGCCTCAGAAGGATTCCACTTACAACAGGAGCACCTCCCCTATTTCTAATCTTGTCTAGCATATCCTGGAACCACGCAAACAATTCCTCACTCCCTAACTTACCTATATCATTACCCCCGGCACTTAAGCAAACTATAGGGTCCTTACCTTCCCCTACAAAACACTCTTCAATCCTATCTCTAACATCTATCCCCACGCCGGAGAAACACACCTGCATCCTATGTTTCCTATCTTTATCACAGAAAGCCCTGTCTAAGTACCTCACTTGACTGTCTCCTACAACCAAAATCTTACCTGTGGGCAGGGATCCAGCATCTGCCCTTCCCTTCTTCTCTTGAATCTCATTTGCTTCTTCCTGCAGATTCGCTAGAACTTGAAACGAATTCTTGCAAGTGATCGGGGCTGGTGAGGACTTTTTTCTACTAATCCAAATCTTGTTTTTTGTCGTTTTCCATCCAAACTCATAGCTAGTTTTGTCTTCCGTATTTTGGGCCTTCGAGTGGAGAACTCGATTCTCCTGTTTGATTTCAATGCAAAAGACATAATTTGGGAAGAAATGATAGTTAAAGGGGGAGATGAACATTAGGGTAACATTCAATACACCCTAACGCAATGGGTTAAGGAAAATACTAGATATAAAAATGAGGAACCACCGAAACTAGACTTAATATCAACTTCTGAACCAGATATTGTGAACAAAATGGTGTATAAAACACCAATTGGAAAGAGTGAACATATACTAATAGAGATTGAATTAAAAGAACAGAACAATGTAGATAGGAATGATAAACATAGAGAAGGAAGATTTATGTACAACAAAACAGATTTTGTAAAACTAAGAAAAAAATTCCAAAACACAAACTGGGATAAATTCTCTAAAGAGGAAACAAAGATGGAAGACAAATGGAACATATTTAAAGAAAAGTACAAAGAAGGAATTAATAAATATGTACCAAAAAAAGAAACAAAAAGAGATTTACATAAAATGTTGGTTTAACTAAAGGTGTAGTGAGGCTAGAGCCAGGAGAGACAAAGCCTGGAAAACATAGAAAAAGATAGAAAAACATCTAAATGGCAAACATATATAAAACTTAGGAATGAATATGTGAATATACTCAGGAAAGAAAAAAAGAGAATATGAAAGGGATATAGACAAATGTAAAGATCAACCTAAACTCTTTTACAGATATATAATTTACAAACTAAAGGATAAGCATGAAATAGTGAAACTGCATGAAGGAGATAAAGAATACATAGATGACAGAGATGGCAGAAGTTGTGATCAGACATTTCAGGTCTGCTTTTACAATTGAGAGCTCACAATCTTGGGAAGATGAACAACAAGAAAGATCACCCATGATGAAAGAAATAAAGATAACACAAAAAGAAAGAAGAGACCAAATAAAAAGCCTAGATGTCAGAAAATTGCACGGACCAGATGGAATTGCAAATTGGATACTGAAAGAGTGTATAGATGAACTGACAGACAAACTATACAAGATAATTGACTTCTCACTCAAAGAGGGAAAGGTGCTGCAAAGTTGGAAAGATGCAAACATAGTACCAATATTTAAAAGGAGGAAATAGGGAAGATCCTACAAGCACAGTAGCAAAAAATATGCAAAAAGGTCATCAGGAACAAATGGACCAAACACTTAGAAGATAACAAAATAATAAACCCCAAACGATTTGGCTTTAGATGTGGAAGATCATGCACCACAAACCTAATCTGCTTTTACTCGAGATTGAGATATTACAAGAAAGGGATGGATGGGCAGATTATGCCTTCTTGGATTTGCAGAAAGCATTTGACAAAGTACCACACAAAAAATTAATAAGTAAAATTGAAAAAATAGAAGGAATTCAAGGCAAACTGTTGGAATGGGTGAAGGATTTCTTAACTGGGAGAAAATGAGAGTGGTACTTAGAGACAAAAATTCAAAATGGGAAGATGTGAAAAGTGGCATCCTACAAGGCTCTGTTTTGGCTCCTTTAATGTTTGCCATATGCATAAATGATATGGATGAGGGAGTTAATTGTTCGATGAACTTTTTTGCTGACAGAAGAACAGAAGAAGATTGCAGATCGCTGCAAGATGACCTGGATAAAATATGGGAATGGAGTCAGAGATATGAGATGAACTTCAGCATTAAAAAATGTAGCATTATGGAATTTGGAAAAAGTAAAAATAGAGTTTTGGGACAATATAAAATTGGAAACAAAGATGTCAAAAAAGTAACTCAGAGAGGGACCTAGGAGTAATTATCTCAAGTGACTTGACACCTGACAAACATGTAAATAAATCATTTGGAAAGACTTACAAATATTAAGATTGATGAAAGTGGCCCTCGGCTACATAGATGAGGAGATGGTGAAAAAAATAGTTCTTACACTGATAAGACTGAAATTAGAATATGCTGTATCAACGTGAGCACCTAGCACATAAAAGAACATAAGAAAATTAGAAAGAATCCAAAGAGTAGCGACAAAAATGGCACCTACACTGTCAAATCTGACATATGAACAAAGATTGGAGAAATTACAGTTATCAACACTAGAACAGAGAAGGGAAAGAGGCGATTTGTTGATCATTTTCAGAATTATGAAAGGGATGGAAGTTCTTGATAGAGATGACTTATTAAAGTGGGACAGAAGAGAAACAGGACACAAAAAGAAACTAAAGAAACACCATTACAGAAGAGACCTAAAAAAAAAAAAAAAAAAAGCTTCCTACATAGAGTGATTGATGTCTGGAACAAACTGAACAGAGAAACAGTGAATGCCAGAACTATACATGATTTTAAGAACAAACTGGATGTGGAGAGATACAAAAATAGGTCACTACGAGCATAGCTCTTGTCCCGTAAAATACAACTAGGTACAACTATGTAAATACATGTATAATATACCCACACCAGACACCTTAGAAATATAGATCTCTTCCTACACAGACAACATAACAATCACACGTACACATCATACCACAAACAAAGCCACAGAATTAATACAGCCATACCTTGATACTAGTAATTGGTTGAATGATTAAAAACAGAGTTGTTTTAAATGGAAAAACTTCTGGATGGAAAAATGTTACAAGTGGAGTTCCTCAGATTTCCGTTCTTGGGCCACTTCTATTCATAGTATATATAAATGATATAGACCATGGACTAAAATCTACCATTTCCAAATTTGCTGATGATACAAAACTGTGTGGAATGGCAAATGATCACTTAAACCAATTAGATATTCAAGAAGATTTAGATAAATTACAGCAATGGTCTGAAAAGTGGCTAATGAAATTTAACACAAGTAAATGCAAGGTAATGCACATAGGTAAAAATAACAGTATGATTACAAGTTATTTGGAAATTCGTTAACAAAAGTAGAGAGTGAAAAGGATCTCAGCGTAATTATCAGTAACGATCTCAAATCATCCAAGCACTGTATTTCAGCCTCGGAGAAAGCAAATTACGATTCTAGGACTGATTGCACAATCTTTTGAGTTCAAAAGTCCATCACTCATGAACAAGCTATATAGAATATTAGTTCATCCACATTTGGAACATGCTGTTTCCGTATGGCCACTGAATCTCATTGAAGACATTGACAGATTGGAAAAAGTACAACGGCAAACCACAAAACTGATTCCAAATATCAAAAATAAATCATACAAAAATTGACTAAAACATATGAATCTGTTTCCCTATAAAAGCATAGGCTCAGAGGTGACTTCATACAGGTCTTTAAGATTCTAAAGGGAATTGACAAAATCAAAAGTGACAAAATTTTCACACTGAATGAGAATCTGACAAGAAACAATGATCTAAGGCTGTCAGGAAATAGATTTAATTTGGAAGTGGGTAGAAACAGCTTTGCCAAATGTGTAGTTAATGAATGGAATAAACTTCCTGCAGAGGCAGTGCAATGTAGTTCAGTTTGAAGCTTTAAGAATCATTTAGATAAACACCTAAGCAAGATGCTGTGATGATTATCATTTATTTTACATTATTTGTTTTGTTATCATTTGTCCATTTGTTTATTATCATTTGCTTGATTCTCATTCATTATTAGTTATATGTAAATTTATTATTTACTATTTACCTGTTTGTTTATTATTTAACTATACCTATGCATTTATTAATGTATTTTATGTATTATTTACATTATAGTTCTTATTTATTCATTCATTTATCATTATTATGATTTTTTTGCATCTGACCTAGCTATGGACCAAAAGGTCTCCAGTTGGCATGCTCCACCTTTATAAATCCTTTGTAATTACTTTGGTTCATTACAAATAGACTAAAAATAGCCCCAGCCAAATCTACAGCAACACTTCTCACCAACTGGACAAAAGAACACAAATACATTCCTCATCTCTATATCAACAACACTCTAATACCACACACACACACACACCAAAAATTCTTGGTGTAACATATGATACATCCATGTCATTTAAACAACACATCACAAACATAAAAAATAAATGCACACCTAGACTCAATGCACTTAAATCAATCACTGGAACAACATTTGGACAAAACAAAGAAACTAATACTACAATATACAAACAATGCATATGCTCAGTGATGAATTATGCGAGTCCTGCATGGGCACCTAATCTCAGTGAGACACACCTCAACACCCTTCAGACCATACAAAACAAAGCCTTAAAAACAATTACAGGCTGCACATATACAACACCTACAGACCACCTACACTATGAAACAAAAGTCCTCATAGTCAAAGATTACCTTGACATGAGAGGCACACAAGCACTTGCTGCAGCCTCCACAAACATAGCACACCTGCTACACTACATAGCAGAACACCTACACACACACCAAGAAAAACAAAACAAACAAAAAACACCCAAATACCTATATTACACACAAATACTCTCATCTCTTCCTCCAAAACCACCAAATACCAGCCTCCGGAAACATATTCATAATCACATCACTCACTGCTCCATTAACACACTAAAAGACAACGCATTGCTGCATGCCAGCCCCCCTGATATCCATCCCTCTGAATCCTCTCTCCCACAAAAGGACAGAGTCCACCTGGCCAGACTGCAATGTGACCACCATCCAGCCCTTCTAAGCTACCAGAAGAGACTGGATGACCACATTGTGGACAAATGCCCAGGATGTAACACTTCACCCCATACTATTCAACACGTCATGGAAGACTACATTATACACAATCATGCATGCAAACAACACAACATACACTCCACAAAAGATTTGTGGGAAAACCCCTTTTCGGCCGTGGCATTCCTTGGGGAGATGGGACTGCTCGGACAGACAGTTTAGGGAACAACAACAGCAACAACAACTCTATCCTTCACTCCCTCCCATTCATGTCTCAGCTTCTTGTACTCCTTTTCCTTTTCTTTCTCATTTAAGCAGTTTACTCTAAGCACCTCTGTACCTTCTGTCCTTTTCCTCTTTCTCCATCTATCCTCCACTCTCAACTTACTTTCACCAAAAAATGATCTGATATTCCCCTATTCTCTCCCCTTAGAACATGTGCATCCAAAACTCTTTATACTCTTCCCCTGGTTACCACTATATAGTCCATTAATGCCCTATCTACCACCCTTCCATCCACCACCCAAATATATCTCTTTTCCTGTAAATTACAATTAAGTAAATACAATTAAGAGCCCTTGAGGAGCAGTCAATAGTATTCCTGTCTTGAATGTGGAAAACCTGGGTTTGATCCCTGGAAAGTGCTAGGCAATTGTTCAACTTGCACATTACTCTGGTTTGCTTCATTTATATCCATATCAATTCCAATGTGCTCAAAACTCCACATGTACCTCACACCATCCACTCAAACTTACCAACCCATATTAAACCACCATGACAGGGAACAAGAGTTGTCATCCCTTAAGGGATAAACCAATCCTACTGTGAACTATTACTAAATCCTACAGTGAATGATTACTAAATAGACTATGTTAAGTATAAAGACCCTAACATGTTGTAGCGGTGTGTTTGTACTTGTTTTGGGATGGAGATCCAGCTTAGCTAGAAAGAGAATTGAATCCCTGGTTGCTGCTCTCCTAGTGGAGATGTACCCTATTATGACTGTGATTCAGTGACCATCAAGTGATATTTATTGATGGCATTGGTGAAGACATCTTGGAGTAGCAGTAACCCAGCACCAAATCCTATGGAGAAGGGACACTATTTGGTAGCCATGGTGGAAATATGGTATTATACTCAGAAATTATTATAAATGTCTCTATTAATACATACATATACCAAAGGCTTTTTTTTTTCCTTATAAGGGAGGTAGCCAAAAAACAAAGGCATAAAAACCACTCCCACCCATTCCATTCCTATCACATTCCACTCCCCTCCACCCTCTTCCCTCCTTCTTATCTTGGCACCTCCTGGATGATGGGGCATCCCTGCATCTTGTTCACTGCCCTGGGTCAAAAGCAGTGTCGCAAGACACAGCACATCCACAGCAAGGCCGCTTTATTAAATTGGCGACCCCCCCTCTCCATCCCCTCATGGACAAAAGGAGAAGACCGGGAGAAATCCCTTCAGGCTGCATCAAATTTTTCTCACACATACTCCCTCACTCCCCATCCCCCACCCATTCCACCTCATACATCACAACATCATCCATATACAACCATTTTCCATTCACCCCTGTCTTCTGTCCTCTCCCATCCTTCCTCAACAGACATTCCCCTCTTTCCCAAAGCTTCTTTTACCCCATCCATCCATCTCATCCAAGGTTGCCCCCTTATGTTCACTCCTTCCACCTCTGCCTTCCACAACTCTTTTACTAGTCTTTCTTCACTCATTCTTTCCTTGTGTCCAAACCATCCTAATACTCCTTCATCCATCCTATCTCCCAACTCCCTTTCCACCCCCGTTCTCCTCCTCACCTCCTCATTTCTCACTCTATCCAGCCTAGTAACCCCTATCATACTTCTCAGACACCTCATCTCAAACACATTCAAACTCCTTCTCTCTTCCTCTCTTATGTTCCATGTTTCTGCCCCATACAGTGCTATCAGCACAATCACTCCTTCATACAATCTCCTCTTAGCATCCATTCCCAGCTGTCTATTTCTCATTACACTTTTTAATTCACCAAGGCATTCACTCGCTTCTCTCAATCTACATTCTACCTCCACCTCCACTCCTTCCTTTCTTGCCACATTCGAATCCAAGTATCTAAAACTATCCACTTCCTCTAGTCTCTCTCCCTTAATACTCACTTCCAATCTGCTACCACTTTCTCCCCTTGTACATCTCACTGCCTTACTTTTACCCACATTTATCTTCAACTTCCTTCTTTCACACACTTTTCCAAACTCTATCACCAACTTTTTCAATCCCTCCTCTGATCCTGCTACAAGAGCAGTATTGTCCACAAACAACAGCTGGCTTATCTCCCACTTTTCTCCATTTTCTTTAACCATCTCCAATTCCTGACCCACCACCCTTGCATTCACCTCTCACACCACCCCATCCATGTATATATTGAACAGCCAGGGTGACATAACACATCCCTGACAAAGTCCCACCTTTACCTCAAACCATTCACTCTCTCCATTTCTAATCCTAACACATGCTCTACTACTCTTGTAAAAACTCTTGACAGCTCCTAAAAGCTTTCCTTTTATCCCATATATCTGCAATACCTCCCACAGTGCCTTCCTGTCTACCATGTCATAAGCTTTTTCCAAATCCATAAAAGCCCCAAAAACATCCTTACCTTTTCCTATAGCTTTCTCACATATCTGTCTTACCACAAAAATCTGATCTACACAACCCCTACCTGTCCTAAACCCACACTGTTCCTCACCAATTATTCCCTCTGTTCCTCTCTTCATCCTCTCAATCAAGACCCTCCCATAAGCCTTCCTAAATACACTTAACAAGCTAATCCCCCTGAAACTACTACACTCACACTTGTCCCCTTTTCCCTTGTAAAGTGAAACTATACAGGCACTCCTCCAGCACTCTACCCTTTCTTAAACAAACAATGAATAACATCACCAGCCAGTCCGCCATCACTGTACCTCCTTTTTTCAGACATTCTGCATGACATCCATCCAGACCAGGTGCCTTACCTGTTCTCATCATCTTAACAACTGCCTTCACTTCATCCTTCCTTATTTCTCCTCCATTTACCTCACTCATCACAGTCATTTTCTAAGTACTTCCCACTGCAACTACCTTTCCCTCCCTATCCTCCTTCACATTTAGCAGCTCCCTAAAATAATTCTCTGCCCATTTTCCTCTTACTGCCTTCTCTTCCATTGTCATCTCTCCATCTACACCTTTTACCTTTTCTTCTCTACTTGATTCACCTCCTCTTCCTCTTAATTTCTTTCCAAAACATCTTTTTATTACTTTCAATATTTTTTGTCATACTCTTACCCCATTTCACATCTGCTCTCCTCTTTGCCTCCTTTATCTTATGCTTTACTTCTCTTATCTTTTCTTTGTACCTCTCATATGATTCCCTAGCCCTATTTTGTAACCAATCTGTGAAATCTTGCTTCTTCTCTTCTACAACCTTCTTTGGTTCCTCATCCCACCACTCACTACCCTTCCTTCTAATTCCTCTCATCCTCCTTGTTCCACACACCATCTCTATTAGTACAGTGATAAATATAAAAAAATCATAGAAACTTTCATCATTGTTAATCAGATCTGTTTCCCCAAGGGGGAAGGGTTGCTTCACCATTATTTAGTTCTTATATTACAGTAATTAGTGGAGTTTGTTGTATCATTTATTAGATATTTTGAATTTAATCTTTTATACATATCTTTGAGAATGTTTAGCTAGGAAATAAAAAAAAATCATTCATATTTCAGAATGTGCCCTTATTTGAAGGAAAGATCTGTCTGTGATTGTGGTCTAGATGATGGCTTGTGGGGCCCATGTTTAATTGGTATAGGTTTTGGCCTTCTCATTGTTATTTGCTGGTCCTACCGTATCGGTAGACTCATAAGAATGTAAGTATCCTAAGTTGTCATTTTTGAGGTAGATATACATATGAACTTAAGTTTATTTATTTATTAATTTGTTTTTTAGATTTGTATTTACCTAGTTGTATTTTACGGGAAGGCGAGCTATGCTCGTGGTGTCCCGTCTTCATATCTCATTTTATCTAGACTGTTTTTAAATTCGTGTATTGTTTTTGCACACACCACTTTCTCATCTATCTTGTTCCAAATGTCTATTACTCTGTGGGGAAAGCTGTTCTTTTTCAGATCTCTTCTATAACTGTCTTTCTTGATTTTCTTTCCGTGTCCCATTTTATTAGATCCTCTCTAACAATAGTTTCTATGCCTTTCATGATTCTATAAATAGTTATCAAATCTCTCTCTTTTCTTTGCTCAAGTTTTGCTAGTCTCTCATCATATGATAGTTCTAAGAGTGTTGGTGCCAATTTTGTAATTGCTCTTTGTGTTCTTTCAAGTTTTGTTATACATTTTTTTGTACTTAGTGACCACATCATCGCTGCATATTTCAATCTTGGTCTTATCAAGGTAACTAGTATTTTTTTTACCATTTCTTCATCCAGTTATGTAAAAGCCACTTTGATTGCTCTTATTAAATTATAAGTTTCTCCAATTTTTTTTTATATGCTTGAATAGAAACACATTAAGTTTGTGACGCATGATCGTCCTTGTCTAAATCCAAATTGTCTTGGATTTAGTACGTTGTTTTTTTCCAAATAATTTACCCATCTAGTTTTGATAGTTCTTTCACAGATTTTAGCTATCTTACTTGTGAGAGAGACCGGTCTATAGTTAGTAGGGTCTTCCTTGTTTCCCCCTTTATATATAGATACTATATTTGCCCTTCTCCAATCTTCTGGAACTTTTCCTTCTTTCAATGAACTGTTTATTAGGCTGTGTATTTACCTAGTTGTATTATACAGGAAGGGGGCTATGCTCGTGGTGACCCATCTTTGTATCTCTCAGCATCAAGTTTTTTTCTTAAAATCTTGAATAGTTTTTGCACACACTGTTTCTTTGTCTAATTTGTTCCAAGTATCTATCACTCTGTGTGGGAAGCTATTTTTTTCAGATCTCTTCTATAATTATCTTTTTTTTTTACTTTCTTTTCGTGTCCTCTTGTTTTTCCATTGTCCCATTTCCATAAATCATTCTTATCTAAGATTTCCTTTCCCTTCATAATTCTATTGTTAGTAGGTCTCCTCTTTCCCTTCTTTGTTCTAGAGTTGGTAATTCTAATTTGGACAGTCTTTGTTCATATGTAATTTTGGAAAGAGTTGGTGCCAGTTTTGTTGTTGCTCTTTGTATTCTTTCTAATTTTTTTATATTCTTTTTGGTACTGGGTGTCCATAGAGTTGCTGCGTACTAGAGTTTCGGTCTTATTAGTGTAGTTAGAATTTTTTTCTATCATTTCCTCGTCCAAATAGGCAAATGACACTTTTATTGACCTCAATAAATTGTAGGTTTCTCCGACTATTTTATTAATATGCTTATCCGGTGTCAAGTCTTTGCTGATCATCACTCCAAGGTCTTTTTCAGAGTTTACTTTTTTTACCTCTTCTTCACCAATTCTATAATCTCTCAATATTCTGTTTTTACTTCTTCCAAATTCTATTATACTATATTTCTTGATCCCTGTGGGACACCACTTATCATTTCTTCCCAATTTGAAAAATAATCTCTAATTTCTACTCTCATTTTCCTCCCAGTCAGGAAGTCTTTCATCCATTCCAATAATTTTCCTCTGATGCCATCTATTGATTCTATCTTCCTTATTAATTTATTGTGTGGTACCTTATCAAATGCCTTTTGTAGGTCCGGAAAGGCATAGTCTGCCCAACCATCTCTCTCTTGTATTATGTCTATTAATCTTGAGTAGAAGCAGATCAGGTTTGTTGTACATGATCTTCCTTGTCTGTATCCAAATTGATTTGGATTCATTATAGTTTTTTCATACAAATGTTTAACCCATCTATTTTTGACGACCTTTTCGCAAATTTTTACTACTGTGCTTATCAGGGAGACTGGTCTGTAATTTGATGGGTCTTCCTTGTTACCTCCCTTATAAATCGGTACAATGTTTGCATTCTTCCAGTCCTGTGGCACTTTTTCTTCTTTAAGTGAGAATTTAATTATATTGTATATTTTATCTGTTAATTCTTCCATGCATTCTTTCAGTATCCAATTTGCTGATTTCCTTCTGTGTTACAATTATTTCTTTCATTGAGGGGGATATCTCTCTATTTCCTTACAGTTAGGTGAGTTTTCTATTGTGAATACTGATTTGAAGTGGTTGTTCATAATTTCAGCCATTTCCAGTTCTTCTGTATGTACATGTTTACCTTGGCACAGCTTTTCTATTTCTTGTTTATTCTTCAGTTTGCCATTTACATACCTGTAAAATAGTTTGGGTTCTTCCTTGCATTTTTCTATTATTTTTTTCTCATAGTTTCTCTTTTCAACTCTGCATATTTTTACATAATCATTTCTTAGTTTGATGTACATTAGCCTTTTGCTTGTTTTCTTGTCTCTTTTCCATTTCTTTCAAGCTTTGTTTTTTTATCCTTAGCCTCACTACACCTTTTGTTGTACAGTACCATCTTTTTATGTATGTTATTTCCCTTTTTAGTTGTGGTACGTATTTATTCCCTCCCTCATTATAAATTTCTTTTAGTATATTCAATTTTTCATCCATCCCTGTTTCTTCATTAGGAATTTTTCTCAGTTCGCATTGCAAAAGAATTTTTTGAGTTTCCCAAAACTTGTTTTGTTGTACATTAGTCTTCCTATTCTATGTTTATCATTTCTGCTTTGATCCATTTGTTCTTTCAACTCAAATTCTATTAGTACATGGTCACTCTTTCCTATCAGAGTTTTGTAATCAATTTTATCGACAATTTCAGGCTCTGTCGTAAGTATTAAATCCAGCCTTGATGGTTCTTCACTACCTCTGTATCTGGTATTTTCCTTTATCCACTGAGTCATTGTGTATTCGATGGTCATGTCGAGCAGGACGTTGCCCCAGAGTTCCTCTCCACCCTTCACTGTCATTTCCTCCCAACATATTTCTTTTGAATTAAAGTCACCCATAATTATTGTATTTCCTCTGTCCTTCAGTATATTAGTTAATTCATATTTTGTATCTTCTAATATTTTGGAATGATCACTTTCTGTCCAGGACTTTGTTTTGGGGGGCACATACACCACTACAAATTTTCTACTCTTCATATGTTTGCTTTCAACTTGTATCGTAATTGATTCTACATTATTTTTTCCTTCAGTTATTTTTGTTACATTTAAATCTTTATTAGTCAAAATTAATACTCCGCCACCCTGTTTATCCTTTCTATTTTTTGTCCAGCAGTTGTATAAACCTTGTCCCACAGTGTTGGGTGGTGGAGTACACTTTAATTTAGTTTCCACTATTCCCATTATGTCTGGTTTTTCTAAGGCTAGATAATAATTTAATTAATTCATTCCTGAAGTTATTCCATCTATATTGGTATAAGCTATTTTTAATTTCCTTTCTACTTGTCTTTTTATGTCTTTTTTGTTTCCTTTTTCCTTACATACCATTTTCTCAGCCTCAGGTCCCTCTCCAAATTATTTTTTTTTTTTTTTTCAGTTTCAGTTCTTTTTTCATTTTTTTTTTTTTTTCTCTCTCTCTTGTGTTTGGGTGTTAATTGTTGGTTGGGAGTCTGTGGTGCCTGTTTCTTAATGGATCTCCTTCCTTGGGCCTCCACCTAACACCCAACCTTCACTTTCGATTCCCCATTGTATTGGATCATATGTGGCCCCAATTAGCTGTCAACATATGGCAACAGCTATACCCAAGGAAGTGGGATTGATTGGCTGGCTAAATTAGGTGAGAATAGCTGAAGATTCTGACTCCTAGTGATTGAAGGGCTTGTTTACCCTGCATGTGAAACCTGGGCTCAGTGGAGTGAACTGAAAAAATCTATCAAAGGTTTAACGTCTTCAAAGGCAGGCTTGCAAATTGTTGTAGAACACTTAGAGCAAGATGAGACACAGAAAACATCTTGGTCATCTACTGTATTCTGTCATATCTCCAGTTGCTTTGCCTTTGGACTTCAATTTGAAATAAATTTCTAACCTATGCGCAGGAAAAACCTTCTGTGATTTACTACATGAGTTGTCACACGGATTAGTTGAATTTGTAGGGTTACACAAATTAATGAATTTGATGAGATCTGTACATAGGCAGTAGACCGAGTATCCGGTTCGAAGGACCACCGAGCGGACCGTGTCACAAAATCCTCGGACAGTGGAAAGGAGAAGTTGTAGATGTGGGGTTATGAGAATCCTCATGCCTTGAGGAATAGGCGAAGGGGGATAGTTACAGTGGGAGCCAAGGTCCAGTAGATTCGAGTCACCGACCGGGACCACGTTCGCTCCCTTCTGAACGGCGTGTCTATATTTCAACACTTGAAAGGGGATGTATTAAGTAACAATTCATAAAGTAAATCACCAACCTAGGCTAATCAAATAAACTTGAAGAAATTTATTTTAATATTAATTCTACGGTAAACACAATTTGAATGCAAGTAATTTCATGTTAATTCCACAAAACATACAACTTGAATGCCAGTAATTTAACATTAAACACACAACTAGAATGCAAGTAATTTGAACTAGAATGCAAGTAATTTGACATTAAACACACAACTAGAATGCCAATAATTCGAATTAGAATGCAAGTAATTTATCATTAAACACACAACTAAAATGCAAGTAATTTGTCATTAAACACAACTAGAATGCCAGTAATTTGAACTAGAATGAAAGTAATTTGACATTAAACACACAATTAGAATGCCAAATAATTTAACATTAAACACAAGAACACATAACTTAAATGAAATGTTGCATATTAAACACCTATGATTTGCCAGTTCTACCTAGCTAGCCCTGCGCACTTTGAATCCTAACTAAAAATCTTATAAATGCCTCTATGTTTTTGTGTCTCTCCAAGCTTACTACACTCCTTAATTTCGGTTCCAACAAATGATGGGCTTCTAAACTTGGAGGATGTGGCTACTGATGCGTGATACACTTATATTTCATAGACAGACAGCATCATGGCTGTATTTCTTGGTGAAACCTTAAGAGCTGAGGGGAGGTTTGAACAACAAACGAGCCCGTTCCTCGTGGGTCAGGAACATCACTTCAATTACGAAAATGGCTTCGAGTAATGTAAGGTTGATGATCACATGAGTCGGAAACAAGGTGGAAAGTCTTAATAGCCGCCCCATGCGGTTGGAACACGTTTCTCTTCCTAATGCGGGAAACGCACTCACCCTTTGAAGACTCGTGATTAACTGCTGATGCCCAATGTGGGGCATGGGCTCAACGCCGTGCAATGCTGTCAAGTTTCTTAATTTCAAATCATTGCTTCCGAAGGGTATGGAGTGTAATGTGTATGCAGGAGTTGAATCGTCTCTAATAGTCCCTTTGAGACAATCACTAGAGACGAAAGAGGATTATAAATCCTAACTAGCCTAATCGACTAGCCTATTTACATAAACTGTATGAGAAGTGGCAAGTGCGCAGGGATGGGGGGGAGTTTGAACCTTTGATACAAATTTGAAAGGTAACGCTTGGTTGAAATACTAATCTTAAACATAAGGTAGCGAAACAATAAAATTGCGAGGTTGTTATATTCCAAGCTCAATCATTGAAACATTCGTGATATCTCTGGACCTTGACATAGATGGACACCGTGAACAAAAGGGGCGGGAAAACTTCCTATGAATAGGAAATTCTTTAAACTCGTTTAGGCTCTACAACTGATGGCCAAATTGGCGCAACAGTCAATAAGGATAATTGTGAGGGAAATAACAAGAAGCAGCTGCTTAAGGCCTTAAGAATTTCATTAATTCCGCAGAGTAGAGGAAACGATAACTGATAGGAGGCGAAGAGACAAAAATGTGAAGCCTACTATATCAGCTAGGTCCTTGAACGAAAGTATTTGATAACTACAGTTTGAAAACAGTCAGAAAAATGGGAATAAGTAGGCGGTGTGTCACAACCCCAAAGTTGTGACAGTTCTTCTTCGTCCTTAGCTCAGGGTAATCTAACAACTTTTCCGACATTTGTGCGCACAGTGTACCAAGGGACTCCTACAAGTTCGAAAAGAGCTCAGATGGCCACAGGTTAATATTTACTTTAAGTCATTTCTCAAAGTTAATTCCCAATTTATTAAACCAAAATAATTACATAGATTTAATAAACAAAATAAAGAGGAGGGGAGTTTAATCGTATCTTATTTAAAGTTACGATAAGCGTGGTTTGAAGTTTCAGGAAAGGCCCCTGAATCGAAGAAAATAACACTTTGAGGGAAAGTTTCCCGAACTAAGGTAAACACTAAGATTCCCAATAACAATTACCACAAGATCCAGTTTAGACAATCTTTGTATGTCAATTTTGAAAATGTTGGTGCCATCCTTGTCATTTCTTTGTGGATTCTTTTTAATTTCTTTATATTCTTTTTTTGTGTTGGGTGTCCATAGTGTCGCAGCGTACTCCAATCTTGGTCTTATCAGTGTGACTAATATTTTCTTTACCATTACCTCATCCAAGTAGTTGAAGGCTACCTTTATTGACCTTAGTAAGTTGTAGGTTTTATTATTATTATTTTGTTAATATGTTTGTCTTGTGACATGTCTTTGTTAATGATTACTCCTAGGTCCTTTTCCAAGCTTACTTTTTAACTTCTTTTGTACCAATTTTATGTTGCCCTAATATTCTATTTTTACTTTTTCCAAACTCAATTATACTACATTTCTTGATGTTGAAGTTCACTTTCCACTTTTGGCCCCATTCACAGACTTTGTCCAGGCCTCTCAGTCTTTTTCTGTACTTTCTTTAGTAGTTTTGCATCATCTGCAAAGAAGTTCATATAACATTCTACACCTTCATCCATGTCATTTATATATATGGCAGACAATATTGGAGCCAATACAGAACATTATGGGACCCTACTTATCATTTCTTCCCAAGTTAAGTTTTTGTCTCTTAGTACCACCCACATTTTTCTCCTGTTCAAGAAAGCTTCCATCCATTTCAATAACTTTCCTTGTACACCTATTATTTCGAGTTTTCTTAGTAGCTTTTTGTGTGGTACTTTATCAAATGCCTTTTGTAAATCTAGGAAACCACAATCAGCCCATCCATCCCTTTCTTGCATTATTTCTATTAGCCTTAAGTAGAAATAAATCAAGTTTGTAGCACATGATCTTCCTTGTCTAAAGCCAAATTGTTTTGGATTAAGTATATTATTTTCTTCCAGATGTTTAATCCATCTACTTTTGATAAAAAAAAATTGTATATGCATATATATGTATATGTATATATTCATATGGGATGGAGGCTAGGATCGGCATCCTACTCTCTGTAGTCCTAAAGAAGACATTAATAAAAAGAAAGAAAAAAAAACACATAAGAGAGTCTGGGAGGAGTTTTCCAACCAGAAGCCTGAAATTTGGGTCTTTTAATGTGCATGAGTGTGGTACAGATGAGAGTAAAAGGGAAGAGATAGGCAGTATGTTTGTGAGAAGAAAGATGCTTGTGTTGGCAATAAGTGAAATTAAGTTGAAAGGGAGGGATGAGTTTGAGTTTGGGAGTGTAATGGGTTGGGTGTTGGGAGTGAAGAAAGGATGAGAGAGAGAAGAGGTGTCTATACCAATAAATGAAGATATAGGTAAATGTGTGGTGGAATGGAAGGAGACTTCTTCAAGGTTAATGTGAATGAAGGTGAAATTGGGAAGGGAGATGTAGGTCTTTGCAAGTGCATATGGGCCTGGTAGGGAGAAGAATGTAGAGGAAAGGGAGGTTTTTTGGATATATTTAAATGAGTGCATAGAATTTTTAGGGAGAAATGTCAATGTAGTGGTATTGGGAGATCTCAATGCTAAAGTAGGAGATGAACCAATAAATGGAGTGGTTGGGAAGTGTGGAGTACCAGGAAAAAATTGTAGTGGAGAGTTGATGGTGATGTGTCTAGAGAGTTGATGATAGTTTACACAGTGTTTAGGAAAAAATCAAGCATAAGTACACAAGGGACAGGGTGGTGGATGGAAGGGTGGTAGCTAGGACTTTAATGGACTATATTGTGGTACCCAGGAGAAGAGTAGGAAGAGCTTTGGATGTACATGTTCTTAGGGGAGAGAGTGGGGGAATATCAGGTCATTTTTTGGAAGGTATGTTGAGAGTGGAGGATATATGGAGAAAGAGGAAAAGGACAGAATGTAGGGAGGTGCTTAGAGCAAAATGTTTAAATAAGAAAAAGGAGCAGGAGTACAAGGAGAAAGTGAGAGAACTGTGGGAGGTGGTGAAGGATAGAGTGGAAGTTAGCATGAAACAGGAAAGGGGATATTTCAAGGAGGAAGTGACAGGGGATAGATTGTATGTGGAGCAAGAAGGATGGGAGGGAATAAAAGAAAGGGTAGTGAGTGGTGGGATGATGAAATGAAGAAGGTAGTAGAAGAGAAGAAATGAGCTTTCAGGGACTGGTTACAAAGTAGGATGAGAGAAAAATATGAGAAGTATAAAGAAAAGAAAAACAAAACAAAAGATAAAGGTAAAAAAAGACACCAGGTATAAAATAGGGGAGAAATATGGCAGAAATTTTTGGAAGCAATAAAAAGATGGTTGGGAAGTAAATCGAGAAGAAGAGGAGGTGAGTCAAGTAGAGAAAAAAAGGTAAAAGGCGCAGATGAACAGATCTTGACAGAAGAGGAAGCAGTAAAGGGACGATAGGTGGAGTATTTTAGAGAGCTATTGAGTGTGGAGGATGATAGGGAGGGATTGATGGTAGCAGTGGGAGGTGCTAATAAAATGACAGTGATGGGAGAGGAAAATGGAAGAGAAAAAAAACAAAAAAATAGGTGCAAGTAGCTCTGAAAATGATAACATGTAAAGCTCCTGGATTAGATGGGTGTCATGGGGAATGTCTGAAAAAGGAAGGTACAGTAATAGTGGACTGGCTGGTGAGGTTGTTTAATGTGTCTAAATGAAGGTAGAGGGCTAGAAAGTGCCTGTATAGTTCCTTTTTACAAGGGAAAAGGGGACGAGTGTGAGTAGTTTGAAAGGGATCAGTTTGTTGAGTGTAGGTGGGAGGGTTTTGATTGAGAGGATTAGGAGAGGAACAGAGGAAGTAATTGGTGAGGAACAGTGTGGGTTTAGGAAAGGTAGGGGTTGCATGGATCATATTTTTGCGGTAAGACAGATATGTGAGAAAGCTTTAAGAAAAGGTATGGATGTTTTTTTTAATCTTTATGGCTTTGGAAAAGGTTTATGACAGGTTAGACAGGAAGGCACTGTGGGAGGTATTGCAGATATATGGAATTGGGAGAAAGCTGTTAAGGCCAGTCAATGTTTTTACGAGAGTAATAGAACCTCTGTTCGAATGGGATGTGGAGAGAGCAAGTGGTCTGAGGCAAAGGTGGGATTGCATCAAGGATGTGTCACGTCACCATGGCTGTTCAGTGTGTACATGGATGGGGTGATGCGGGAGGTAAAGGCGATGGCAATGGACAGGGGACTGGAGAGCGTTAGAGAAATAAAATGAAGAAAAAGGGGAGGTGAGCCAGTTGTTGTATGCTTACGATGCTACACTTGTGGCAGGGCCGGAGGAGGGATTAAGGGAGTTAATGATGGAGTTTGGAAAGGTATGCAATAGGAGAAAGTTGAAGGTAAATGTGGGTAAAAACAAGGTGATGAGATGTATAAGGGTAGAGGACAGCAGTGAGTGGAAGTCTAAAAGGAGAGAGGCTGGAGGAAGTGGGTAGTTTTAGGTATTTAGAGCCACATGTGGCAAGAAAGGGAGGAATAGAGGTGGAGGTAAGTTGTAGATTGAGAGAAGCAAGTAAATGTCATGGGGTATTAAATTTTGTTATGAAAAATAGACAACTGGGAATGTATACAATATGAAAATTGAGGTTTAACAATTCAGGAAAAGTTTGAGAACTTACCAGTCACAAAATTCTGCAGGGTTGGGTTCTCAAACAAGGGTAAGTTTAAATTAGGTAGATCTTGAAGGCCTTCTGAAACTGAAGACATAAGGTCCCTTGCTTTTGAATAAGAGGTCCATCTTGAACCAGAGCTCTGGTTTGTCTGATGTCTGACCCGACGATAATGTGGACCGTAATGCGAGGGACTCTTACGAGTTCGAAAAAAGCTCAAAAGGCCACGGGTTAACATTCACTTTAAGTAATTTCTCAAAGTCCCTGATTTATCAAACCAAAATTATTGCATAGATTTAACAAATAAAGAGGAGGGGAGTTTAATCGTATCTTATTTAAAGTTACGATAGGCGTGGTTCAAAGTTTCAGGAAAGGCTCCTGAATCGAAAGAAAATAACACTTTGAGGGAAAGTTTCCCAAGCACTGATGTTCCCAATAACACTAATGTTCCCAATAACAATTACCACAACAAAGAGGAGATTATATGAAAGGGGATTGTGCTAAAGCCATTGTATGGGGCAGAGGCTTGGAATTTAAGAGAGGCAGAAAGGAAAAGTTTAAATGTGTTTGAGATGAAATGTCTTGAGAAGTATGGTAAGGGTTACAAGGTTGGACAAAGCGAGGAACAACAAGGTGAGGAGGAGAGCGGGAGTGGAAAAGGAGATGGTAGATAAGGCTGATGAAAGATTATTGGGATGGTTTGGACACATGAAAAGAATGAGTGATAAAAGATTAGTAAAAGGGGTGGAGAAAGCAGAGGTAGGAGGAGTGAACTTTAGGGGATGACCGAGGATGAGATGGATGGATGTGGTGGAGGAGGTATTGAGTAAATAGGGGACATCCATTTAGGAAGGAAGGGAGAAAGCAGGAGATAGGGATAAATGGAGAATGTGTATTGATGATACAGTTATGCAAGGGGGGTCGCCGTTGAAGTGAAGTGGTCTTGCTGTGGATGTACTGTGTCTTGCTCCATTGCATTTGACCCAGGGCAGTTGGCGGATGCAGGGATGACCCATCATCCACGAGGAGTTGAGATGGTAGGGGGGAAAGGATAGTGGAGGGGAGTGAAATGGGTGTGAATTAGGTACGTGCCTCTGACTCAGCTATCTCCCTTATAAGGGGAAAAACTCTTGGTATGTATTTACCTAGTTGTATTTTACGGGAAGGGAAGCTATGCTCGTGGTGTCCCGTCTTTATATCTCATTTTATCTAAACTATTTTTAAATTCATGTATTGTTTTTGCATACACTACTTTCTCATCTAACTTGTTCCAAATGTCTATTACTCTGTGAGGAAAGCTATTCTTTTTCAGATCTTTTCTATAGCTGTCTTTCTTGATTTTCTTTCCATGTCCTCTTGTATTTCTTTCATCCCATTTTATCAGATTCTCTCTATCAATAATTTTTATGCCTTTCATGATTCTGTAAATAGTTATCAAATCTCCTCTCTCTCTTCTTTGCTCTAGTGTTTGTAGCTCAAGTTTTGCTAGTCTCTCTTCATATGATAGTTTTGAGAGTGTTGGTGCCAGTTTTGTAATTGCTCTTTGTATTCTTTCAAGTTTTGTTATACATTTTTTTGTATTTGGTGACCACATCATTGCTGCATATTCCAATCTTGGTCTTATCAACGTGATTAATAGTTTCTTCACCATTTCTTCATCCAGGTATGTAAATGTCACTTTGATTGTTCTTATTAGATTATAAGTTTCTCCAAAAATTTTGTTTATATGTTTCTCAGGTGACATATTATTCATAATAATGACTCTCAGGTCCTTCTCATTTTCTGCTTTTTTTATTCCTTCTTCTCCCAATTTATATGATCCTTCAATTCTTTAAATATATTTTTGTGTATATTATGAAACCTTAATCAGAAATAATATATTTGTATGATCAACTAAGACTTTCACTTCTATCTACACAGGTTCAATGGAATGAACTCTCGTGGGCGAGTTTGGAATCGAAATTATGGGAGAGGAAATGCAAGGGTTGCAACAATAACCAATCATGTGGCTCAAGTACCCTCATCTAATCCTCCAGAAAATGATAAGTTCATCAACCCTTCTCTTCCTTATCTCACAACTCAACAAACCAACCTCTTTCCTGTCCAACAAGTTCAAATGCCAGCCCCAACCAATTTCCATCCCTCAGGCATGCACACAATGAACATTACTAATCCAATGCCTTTGGTTGTGGGAACTCCTCAGCAAGCAAGATCAGCTTCCCGAATGAGTGTTAGAAGTGATTCACACACTAACTCTTCCTTCAGACCACAACCAGGTGAGCCCTCCAGCACTAATTTGAACTATAGCTACCTTAAGAATATATGGACGTCTTTGAAACAGCTCAGGCTGCTAATTTCATTCTTTGTTGTTTTTCTTCAATTAATAAGAGACAATATTACTCAGTTGAAAATGTTCCAGTACTAAAGAGATCTAGAACTATCTGAGCTAACCCTCTCAGCTTGGTCATACATTTTACAGTTATTCCAGATCATCTAAAGTTTAATCAGCTGAGAAGGAGTTCTTACACTGTTAAGGTTAGCACTTTTGGGTCCATCTTGTTACCTGAATGAATTTAAAGAAAATCACAACCAAATGCGTAAATAAGATATGGTGCTTTACAATCTGTCGCCCCAGATTTTGTTGCAGGAAGCCCACAGCTTCTAGTTAGCCTGCAGCAGCCATTGGATTAGCCTATAACTCACTCAAGGAAGAAATATTGTGTTGTCTGGGTATGGCTTGAGTTAGGCAGTATATTGAAGTATTTGGTGTCTCCTGTGTGATTTTTGCATCTTGGATAGTTTGTTTTTGTAACCAGACTTATTAGGTGTTTGTATTGTTTTAATGTTGGTAGTAACCTGAACATAGTTGTGCTAGAGAGGTTCTTCCTTGTTTTAAGAGGAATTTTTCTGCATAGTTAACGTCTGGAGTAGTTTAATGGAATAAGGAGTTTTTTTAGTCAGCCTTGAAATGCTTGTTTTGTGATCAGTTGATGCATTTTTGTATAGATGCTTTGTGTGGTGTAGCTGATATTTTTTGTAGATGTTTTAGTAGTATGCTGTCCGTAGTTTTTTGTTGCATTCTATTGATTGTGGTTGCATGATGTAATAAGATGGGTGAGTGCAATTGAGGGTTCTTGCATGTAACTGTGTACCCATCATTTACTTGTATTTACCTAATTGTAGTATAAGGAGTTGGAGCTGTGCTCATGGAATCCCATCTCTGCCTCCACTCATCAAACTTACCTATAAGTCCATTTATGGTGTTAGCTTAGATTATTTTTTATCCAACTTGTTCCAGAAGTCTACACGCACACATATATACAGGTAGTTCTCGATATATGCGACTTCGATATATGCGAATTCGCGTATATGCGATTCAAGAATTTGCACCACTTTTCGATATGTGCGGGGATATATTCGAAGATATGCGATTTGACCTAAAAAAAATAAATAAAAATAGTCGCGGCCGATTATTTTTTTCAAAATACCTATTATATATTTGAAGTTGGTGCGCATAAAGCCGTGTGGTAACACTGGCTGCATCAGCTAGGTAGAGCTGGCATCACTGCGGCGTTATCACAACACCGGCAGCTGTACAGACGGCATCGTCTTAGGCATCCTTCCTGTTTCATAGGCCAAACCATTGTCTTTCTGCAGGTAATTAAGCTTTTTTGATACACAAATTAATTATTTTTTTCACAAACAAATTAATTTTTGATACTTATTACTGCCCCAATTAATTTCGTCAATTTTCACTCTCTGCAAGAATTATCGTTTATTCTCCGCACTGGATAAACTCTAAGCAGTAAGCCTGCCTGTGTATCTCCAGAGCACATCAACAGTCAGTTTAAGCGTAGCAAGCAGTCTGAAATGTGAATTGTAAACAGACTGATTTTTCAAACAGCTGAAGAAAATACGCTTGGCGAAATAAGTGATGTTTACGGTAGCGTCTTTTCCCGAGGAAGCATTGTTACAAACTTCACATGATGAAGAAGACCCCGATGAGCCTGCACCACTCAGCCCCTAATCCATTGCCTTGTGCTAAAATGTATGTAAACATATATGAGATGCAGTATGTAAGCCCTTTGCCAAAATAAAATATGTAAAAAAAAAAAAAAAAAAAAAAAAAAAAAAAAAAAAAAAAAAAAAAAAAAACAAAAAAAAATCAATCCGAGTTGAGAACGTATCCCCCTTTTTCCCATAGGTTCAATAGTTCGATATATGCGGAACGGAACCCCCGCATATAACGAGAACTACCTGTATATAGAAAGCTATACTTCCTAGCATTCTTCAAACAAGTTTGCTTTTTCACTTTTTTTTTATTGTGACCTCTTGGGAATATTTCATCCCATACCAGCAGATTCTTTCTATACTATAGGATTCTGGTTATTGATGGTGCATGTGGGCTAGCTGGACTTTTTAGCAACAACCACCATTCTTGCACAGCATTCCGTAGCCTCTCCCACCAACACTGGTTCTAGGAACTCCATCTTGACATCATTGTCCAGCTATTTCTTGACTTCCACCTCCCAGTGTTTAGGTGTGGTGGCCGGTGTGTAACATGCATAGAGCTTGGCGTCTGGTAGCAGGTGGATGGTGTGTGGCTTGCCAACCATCACTGGGAGGGGACTCCTGGTTGTGTTGAATTTGGATCCTGAAAAGTGACAGAGGAGTCATTCCTCCAGTCGAGGCACATTTTCCTCCAGGGGGAAACAGGAGTGAGAGCGAGTGAGGGAACACGATGTCAGTTGATTGTGTGGCAGCATTGTCAACGTCGATGACTGCCACTCCTGCGGCGACCATGTGATGAGGAAAATTGTCATGCACCAGCCCCAGCTCCTCGCAGACTTGCACTGAATTGTAGCACTGTGTGGCTGTCTTCATAACAAACACCTCCTGTGTTATAGACTTGTTGCCATACTGTAGGTGACAGGTTAAGGAGCCCAGGGGTTGTAAGTTGATGTTTGCCACATCTCGCAGGCTTCCTTGGTGTGTTAGCAATGCCATCTTGATGCCCAGAGCAGACTGTAGCCCCGGACCAGCTACACACACCACCTGTGCTCCTGTGTCAGGTACGGCCTGGATTCTATTCAACTTCGTACCTCCTCAAGAGCAGCTAAAGGTCACCCAAATCTGTGGCTGACACTGGGCCACACCTACCCCTGCAATGATGATGCCAGATGTCTCCAGCCCCTCAGCTGTTGCCGCTGCTGTGTGTCTGCCTTTACTTCTACACATCTTTTGCATGTGTCTGACTTTGCCACAGCCGTGGCATACCAGTGTCTCCATGGGACACAGTCCTCTCCCGAACTTGTGCCTCAGACCACAGTTGCCACAGCGTTTCAGGTTCGACTGTGGTGGGTGGGCTGGGGGCTAGTTGATGGCTGATTGGTGGCAAGCCCTGGCGGCCAGAGGGGAGACTTCTGTTTGTGTGTCTGGCAGCGATGCCACCCCAGCTGTCACAGCGAGGGTTTCTCTTCCAAGATTCCCATCCCTGGTACTGTGGCAGGCATCTTTCTGTGCTGCCTTGAAAGTGACACAGAATTTGTGTAATGAATCCACATCACTAAAGGATTCACTCTGACAAAACACCTCCTCTTTCAGCACTATACTCTGTAAACCACACACTAGCTTCCGGAGGAGCATGTACTCAGACAGGCTGCACTCGTATTGCGAGCACTCGAATTCACAACCTGGGGCACACTGTGTTGAATGTGTAAAGTAGTCACAGATGGACTCACTGGGTTCCTGTGTGGTCAAGAAGAACATGCACCAATCTGCTGCCTGCTTGGTCGCCTGCAAGGCCATGCGACCTATGGTGTCCAGAGCGTCACTGATGAAAAGGGTCTCCCACTGCTGTGTGGTGTACCTGGAGTCCAAGGAGCATTGCATGATCGGGGCACAGAGAAGGCGAATGTGCATGACTGCTTCGACTGTTGTAAAGCTGTTGAGACCTAACCAGTACTCCATAGAGTGCCTCCAGGTGCAAAATGTTGCTGAGGATGTGCCCAGGTCACATTTCTCAGGGGCTGCAGACCGGTGGGCTGGAGAATGGCGGCTGGGTCTTGTCACCACCAGTTGCTGCAAGGCTGTGATGGCTTCGGTCTGTGCCAGTAGCAGCTGATGGGCCTGTTCCAGGGTTGTAGCTGCTTGAGGGGACCGACAGCTGGACTGTGGGGTCTGAGTTGCTAGACGGGGGTGACAACCAGCCATAGTGAATGCATACATCCGTAGGGCTGTCACTGCGCCATATAGAATAGGCGAGTGAGAGACGAGCTTCATTAATGTCTTTATTGATACCCAAGGCCAACTGCCTACAGCACATTACCGCGGGCTTGCTGTCTGCGGGGCCCAGCATATCCTACATATACTTTTCTCTGATCACAGTACTAATATCATATAATTTCTCTCTCTCTCTCTGTTATTTCAATACAGGAATTCCTATTTTCTTCAGTATTTCTTCATATGACTTGTTTGGATTTGGGATCATCTTGGTTATCACTCTTTGTATTCTCCATTTTGACAAATGCCTTTTCCAAATCTAGGTGCACACAATCCACCCATCCACCTCACTCATGCAGTACATCTACCACTCTTGAGTAAAAGAAAAAAATCAGGTTGCTTACACAAGACTTTCCTTTTCTAAACTCAAATTGATTATCAGTCAAAATGCCTTTTTCCAAATGCATCATCTTTTACATTTTTTCATAGATTTTGGTCAAGGATACTTGTCTACAGCTTGTTAGATCTTTGAGTAATGGTATCAAATTTGCTGATTTCTTATCCAGTGACTTTTTCTCTTAACCAATGAACAAGCCAGTTGGTGTACGTTATCCACTTATTGTTCCCTACACTCTTTCAAAAGTAACAAAAACATCATATTACCTTATAATGAGTCCATCAACGCTGTTTCCAAATTATTACCCAATAACAACATTAAGATGATATTCAACTACATCAACAGTATATTTAGAAAAGTAGTGAATGTACACCATAGAACTAGTGTGGATAACAGCCCTGTGGTATATAAGCTACCTTGTAGTTTGTACTTAGGCCAAACAGGAAGAGACTTAACCACAAGAATCAAAGAACATAAAAACTCTATCAAATATATCCAAGAGAATTCCGTAAGAATCAAAGAACATAAAAATTCAATCAAATATGTTCAAGAGAATTCTGTGGTGTTTCTTCATACCAGCAAGGAGGATCATCGCATGGACTGGAAAAATGCTGCCATCATTTACAAATCCCAATGTAGTTCCTGGAAAAAAATAATCAAATCCTCCCTTATTAAACACTACTCAGATTTCAATACCTTTAAAGGTCAATGGTCCCCAGACTGCATCACTTGGGTAGCAGTCAATAAATTAATTTCAAAAGTAATTGGACCTGACCTCACTGTCAACCTTTGACGCAACCTCATCAAGGGCATGTGACATGATTCCCCCCTTTCCCCATCACCTAACTGTACGCCTCATGGCTATATTTATTCTTGTTCACCACTTTTTGTATCTATCTGCTGAAGAGGACCACATATAGTGGCCAAGATATACAGATCTTCCGTATCTTTGAACTTATTTCTCTGATAGTGGATTAAAAGTCTTATTTCACTAGTGTGTGACTGCATTACATTTCTCTAATAGGTATATGATTATATATATATATATATATATATATATATATATATATATATATATATGTATGTGTATATATATCTGAATAGAATCACCAGTGACAGTGATGTCGATCAAATAATTCCGACTGTTGTCCCTGGATTCGAACCGGACTCATGAAATCTCACTGCCATTCCCTTACCAACTGAGCTACTGACCCTATGAAATTCTCCAACCTGGAAGTTAATCTACTTTCTGAGGAACTAAGTCTACTGCTAACTGCTATCTGTACTTATTATTTTACAGAGAACCAGGGCTACTTAGCTATTGGTTAGACTGGTACATTTCCTTGATGGAGTTATCATTGTTGTTATACCTGAATAGAATCACCAGTGACGGCGATGTCGATCAAATAATCCTGACTGTTGTCCCCGGATTTGAACCAGACTCATGAAATCTCACTGCCGTCGCCTTACCGACTGACTGTGTGTATATATATATATATATATGTATATATATATGTATATATATATATGTATATATATATGTGTGTGTATATGTATATATATATACACATATATATATATACATACATATGTATATATACATATATATACATACATATATATATATACATATATATATATATATATATATGTATGTACAGGTACTCGTTTAACGACGACAATTGGGACCAGCGCGCCGTCGTTAACCGAACTGGTCGTTAAGCGAAAGTGTATACATATACGTACATGTACTGTATGTACAATGTCCAGCAATACATGTATCTTTATTTTCGTGTATTTTCCCTCTTTTATACAGTACATTAAAGCTTTATTTACTGTTTATCTACGGTGGTTAGGTTCCTAAAATTACCGTATATGACCAAATCCACGTATGCTGACATTCCATATTGAATACCGGGGTATTTTTTTAGTTTCGACAATGGGCGCAATATAGCAATAAAAAATTAATTATTAATTTTGTAAATTAAAATGTATCAACGTAATATGCAATTTTGTGGGCGGAAATGAAAGTAAAAAAATACCATGCTACAAGAAAATATGCTAATGAACGAAGTCGGTAGCATAGGCTTGGGACGCCATCTTGTCGTCTGCCAACGTCTCTCACGACGACGACAATGAGGATGAGCAGGATGACATTTAATTTGCAGGTAATGATTTATTAAACACAGGTTAGTTTAGTTTAGGTTAGACGAATTAATTTATCATCATTTCATTTCTTCGACATCGGCATCTATCATCAAACATGGTGTACCATTCGTCCGACATGACTTCGTTACTTACGAAATCTGTTTTAGCATTTTTGTTTTCATTTCCACTCACAAAATTGCATATTACGTTGATACATTATAATATACAAAATTGATAAATAATTTTCTATTGTTATATTGCGCCCATGGTTGAAACTAAAAATTTACCACTACCGGTATACACTGTACCCCAGGTAGTTTTTGCAGCTTGCAGGATGGTAATGTAGACCTAAGCTTCAGAACACTTTACCTCGCAGCTAATATCCACCGTACAAGTTCATTTATAACATCATACAAATTTGCCTCAGCCAACTTAATTATCATACACGACGTCGTAACTTCTGGAGATTTACGTTAAACGACATCATAAAGCCCGTCGTTACTCCGAGTTGTCGTTAACTGAGTAGGTCGTTAAACTAGGAGTACCTGTATATATATATATATACATACATATATGTATATATGTATAATATATATATATATATATATATATATATACATACATATATATATATATGTATGGAAGGAGAGGGCGACGGTGCGAGGTGGACGTCGCTGAGGAATCCAAAGAGAGTCCCAAAGAGTTCTGCGGTTGCATTGGAGATGGGGGGGTTGTTGGGAATCCTATTGGTCCGCTGTTATCTGCTGACGGTCAGCTTGAATGTTCAAATGAAGGAATGTGTGATATCTTAAACAATTGTTTTGGCTCGGTGTTCGTGAGCGAAGCGCCTCAGGGTGGATTCCGGGCTGGAACCTGTGAAAGGTCTGGGGTGGACTTGCTCACTGCGGTGGGTGTAACAAGGGAAAAGATTAAAAGGTGTGTAGACAGACTCAAAGTTAATAGAGCACGGGGCCTGGCGGTTGGCGTCCTGGAATCTTAGAGGAGGTGAAAGGTGAGATTGTTGTTCCATTGGAGATTGTTTTTGGGAGGTCCATCATATCCGGAGGTGTCCCGGGAGAGTGGAAGCTAGCTAACGTTACTCCCATATTCAAAAAAGGTGACGGGGGGAAGCCAGGTAACTGTGGGCCTGTTGGTTTGACTTCGATCGTGGGAGGGGTGATGGAGGCTGTCATCGGAGATGCTGTCGAGTGTCATTTGGAGGGTGGCCGTTTGATGGGTGATGGCCAACATGGTTTCAGACGGAAGCGTTCTTGCGTGGCTGGCTTACTCGAGTTCTGCAACACAGTTGTCTCGAATTATGACAAGAGAAGCAATGTAGATTTGGTATATCTGGACTTTGCAAAGGCTTTTGATGCCGTCCCACACGAAAGACTACTTACTAAATTAGCTTTGCATGGAATAAGTGGTGGCCTGTTGGGTTGGACTGGTAATTGGTTGAAAGGTCGAAAACGGGGAGTTGTTTTAAGTGGAGGGGCTTCTGGATGGAAAGGTGTTGCAGGTGGAGTTCCTCAGGGTTCCGTTCTTGGGCCACTTCTATTCATAGTATATATAAATGATATAGACCATGGACTGAAATCTACTGTTTCCAAATTTGCTGATGATGCAGGGCTGTGCGGAGTGGCAGATGATCGCTCAAACCAATTAGATATTCGGGAAGATTTGGATAAGTTGCAGCGGTGGTCTGAAATGTGGGTAATGAAATTTAACACAAGTAAATGCAAGGTAATGCACATAGGTGGGAATGACAGTAAGTGCGATTGCAAGTTATTTGGGAGTTCGTTGATAAGAGTGGATAATGAGAGGGATCTCGGCGTGGTTGTCAGTGGCGACCTCGGGTCATCCAAGCAGTGTATTTCAGCCTCTGAGAAAGTAAATAGGATTCTAGGACTAGTTGCGCGATCTTTTGAGTTCAGGGGTCCATCACTCAATAACAGGCTGTATAAATCGTTAATTCGTCCACATTTGGAATGTGCTGTTTCCGTGTGGTTACCGAATCTCATTGGAGACATTGACAGACTGGAAGAGGTGCAGCGGCGAGCCACAAAGCTGGTTCCAGGTATCAAAAGTGAATCGTGCGAGGGTTGATTAGGGCATATGAATCTGTTTTCTCTGAGAGAGCGTAGACTCAGAGGTAACTTGATACAGGTCTTTAGAATTCTAAAGGGAATTGACAACATCAGGGGTGACCAGGTTTTTACATTGAATGAGAGTCGGGCAGGAGGCGGTGGTCTCGGGCTGTCCGGAGGTGGATTCGGTTTGGAGGTGGGTGGGGGCAACTTTGCCAACCGTGTGGTTGGTGAGTGGAATGAGCTTCCTGCACAGGTGGTGCAATGTAGTTCGGTTCGGGGCTTTGAGAATCATTTGGATGGATACCTGAGTAACATGCTGTGGTGATCGTAATTTGTCTTATATTTTTTGTTTTGTTATCATTTGTCTGTCTGATTTTTATTTATCAGTTGTGTGTCAATTTATTATCATTTGCTATTTATTATCATTTGCTATTTGCCTGTTTGTTTGTTATTCAACTATACCAATGCATTTGTTTGTGTGTTTTAATTGTTGTTTACATTGTTGTAGTTTTAATTTATTTTTAATGTGATTTTTTTTTTTTTTTTTTTTTTTTTTTTCATCCGACCTAGATATGGATCAAAAGGTCTCCTGTCGGCATGCTTTGCCTTTGTAATCCTTTGTATATATATGTATATATATGTATATATATGTATATATATATATGTATATATATATATGTATATATGTGTGTATATATATGTATATATATATGTATATATATGTATACTGTATATATATATATATATATATATATACATATATATATATATACACATATATATACTGTATGTGTGTTTACCTAGTTGTATCTTACAGGAAGGGGAGCTACGGTCATGGTGTCCTGTCTCTGTATTTTGCCATATCAAATTTGCTCTAAAATTCTTGTATTTGCCCACACTATTGTTTTGTTTAATATGTTCCATACATCCATCACTATGTGGAGAAAGCTGTTTTTTCAAGGTTCTTCTATTATTGTCCTTTTTGAGGATTTCCACACCTCTCATAATTCTGTAGATGGTCACCTTCTCTTCTTTGTTCCAGAGTTGGTAATTCTAATTTTGACAATATTTCTTCATATGACATTTTTTATAATGTTGGGTCCATCTTTGTAGTTGCTCTCTGGATTCTCTCAGTTTTCCTTATATTCTTTTTAGTACTGGATGACCATAGTGTCGCTGTGTACTCCAATTTATGTATTATCAGTTTGACTTGCATTTTCTTTACCATTTCTTTATCCAAGTAAGTAAAAACCACTTTTATTGATCTTAGCAAGTTATAGGTTTTGCCAACAATTTTGTTTATATGTTTGTCAGAGGACATATCTTTTGTGATGATAACCCTCAGGTCTTTTTCAGATCTCACACAGAAGCAGGCAGCTACCACCGCCCGACACACACCAGACCCAATATAACCAACGGACCAATCAACATGCAGATTCTCACCCCCATATCCATTGTGAACCACAGCAACTTCCTTATAGATACCAATGCATTCATATTATATAAATTATTACCTCTGAAGAAGCCTCATAAGACAAAATCACTCAGGAATAACGTCTGTTCCCAGTCATGTGATTTCCATTCTTACTATTATTACACCTGTCATGATGCCACAATATATACTTTGTTAATATTTTTGTTTCTCACAATATCACCTACCTTAGGCCCTGTACTGAAAGCAATTTTCAAACCTGCCCTAATGAGAAACTGTCCCATTTGGCTCGAGAGTGTAGATATGGGGATTGAGAAAAAACATTGTCTGCTCCTTTCTTCTCCCTCTCTGTTTCAAATTTTCAAGGCCTTTTCCTTTGGTCTGTGTATTAACTCTTCTGGATAGCATATATTTTTTTTTAAACCATCAAATATGTAGTGAATATCCTCCTGGAGGAATTCCTCACTGCATATTCAGTATGTTCTTAGGAAGGAACCTATGATACTCTCGATTTTGTCATTGTGGGTTGAGTAGGAGTGCATGACATCAATTTTGTTTGTGCCTTTCCTGTGGACTGAGAATGAGGTGTTATTCCTTTTACTCCATATCACTATGTGCAGGAAGGCCAACCTATTATTTTCCTTGTGCTCCACTGTGAACTGCTTGTCCTGTTTTATCCTGTTTAACCTCTTCAGCTTTACGTTAAGGTCAATTTCTCTGGGAGCAATGACAAGCACATCGTCCACTTTCTGCATGCAGGTGGTATCCCAGCCTATTATTGTTATAAAATTATCTCTCTCTAACAACTCCATATACAATGAGGCCAATAAAGCACTGAGGGAACTCCCCATTGCAAGTCCATGACACTGAAAATATTCTTCATTATTGAAAACAGAGGGGCCAAATTTCACACAAAGGGATACTAATTTTGAAAAATCTTTCTTACCTAGTGGTATGTCATTGTCTCTCATATTGTTGACCACCTCTCTAGGAGCCTTTAATGTTCCTTTAATGGAGACATTAGTGAACAAACTTGTTACATCATATGAAATTAAGGTCTTCTGTGAGAGATCCACATTTCCCAACCTTTTGATCAGATCATTTGCATTTTCAAATTGGCTTTGCTCACTGATCCTAGTCTGGCAGACAAAAGTTTGGCCGAACATCTTGCCAATCTATGTGGAGCACTACCAATCTCAGAAGAAATGGGTCTCATTGGGATGTTAGGTTTGTGTGCTTTTGGAAATCTGCACATATTGGGTGCACATATTGGGTGGTATGTCATTGTCTCTCATATCGTTGACCACCTCTCTAGCAACCTTTAATGTCCCTTCAATGGAGACATTAGTGAAGAAATATGTTACGTTATACGAAACTAAGGTCTTCTGTGAGAGATCCGCATTTCACAACCTTTTGATCAGATCATTTGCATTTTCAAATTGGCTTTGCTCACTGATCCTAGTCTGGCAGACAAAAGTTTGGCCGAACATCTTGCCAATCTATGTGGAGCACTACCAATCTCAGAAGAAATGGGTCTCATTGGGATGTTAGGTTTGTGTGCTTTTGGAAATCTGCACATATTGGGTGGTCTAGGGGCTTCCTCCAGTAACCCCACTAATTTTTTACTTCTGTTGGATCTCATAAGTATCCTCCTAGCTTCTTTCTTGAATTTCTCTCCTTCTAGTGCTACATGTTCCTTATATTTCTACATGTAGGTTATAGTGGCACTTAGGTCTAGTATTTTGTCTGTCCAAACTCTAAACTCTTGAGCCAAATGGGACAGTTTCTTACCAGGGCAGGTTTGAAAAATGCTTTCAGTACAGGGTCGAAGGTAGGCAAGATTGTGAGAAATAAAACCATTAACAAAGTTGAAGCAAAAGAGAACAGCTTGATTTACCGTGTAAAAGTTGTCCTGCTATCTATTATGGAGAAACTGGTAGAGGGATCAATAAACAGACATATGAGCAGAAAAGCGGTCATTAGATCCCACTGTACTTCAAATTCATTAGTGGTCCACCTTGAAAACTTTGGCCACCTACCAGATTGGGAAAACACACAGGTGCTCCATAGAGGACTATCAAAAAAGGAAAGGAGAATAATTGAGGTAGCATACATTGTTTCATACCCATGTAGCAACCACCAAGATGGGTTTATCAAGATAGCAAGGTTAGCAAGTGGTATGTTTCTTCACCAAGCTGGGCAGAAGTGTGGGACGAGTGATGTTGATCCGGGAGAACGGGACAAGCTAGGAGTATACAAGCTATCAATGAAATGTTTGTGTACACTCTGAGGAAGTCCTTATAGGATGAAATGTTAGTAATAAAGCTCCAACAGTTTTTGGTGTTTACCTCACCACCCTTCCACTCATATATATATATTGGGAAGTATGGAGTTCCAGGTAAAAATCATAGTGGAGAATTTATGGTGGAGATGTGTCTTGAAAGAGAGTTGATGATAGCAAATACAGTGTTTAAGAAGAAAGTCAAGCATAAGTACACATGGAAGAGGGTGGTGGATGGAAGGGTGGCAGATAGAGCGTTAATGGACTATAAAGTGGTGACCAGGAGTATGGTAGGAAGAGTTAAGGATGTACATGTTCAAAGGGGAGAGAGTGGGGGAATATCAGATAATTTCGTGGTGGCAGGTAAGTTGAGAGTGGAAAATAGGTGGAGAAAGAGGAAAAGAGCAAAAGGTAGGGAGGTACTTAGAGTGAACTGCTTAAATGAGGAAAAAAAGGAGAATGAGTATAAGAAGTTGAGAGAGTAAAGGATATAGTAGAACTAGGAGTGGAGGAGGAAAGGGGATGGTTCAAGGAGGGAGTCATAAGGTGTGCAAAGATGGTGTGTGGAACAAGGAGGGCGGGAGGAAATAGAAGGAAGGGTAGTGAGTGGTGGGATGAGGAAGCAAAGAAGGGTGTAGAAGAGAAGAAGCGGGCATTCATAGATTGGTTACAAATTAGGATGAGGGAATCGTATGAGATATACAAAGTAAAGAGAAAGGAAGTTAAGCATAAGATAAAGGAAGCAAAGGGGAGAGCAGATGTGAAATGGGGAAAGAGTATGACAGAAAATCTTGAAAGTAATAAAAAGATGTTTTGGAAGGAAATTAAAAGAGGAAGAGGAGGTGAATCAAGTAGAAAAGAAAAGGTAAAAGCTGCAGATGGAGAGATGATAATGGAAGAGAAGGCAGTGAGAGGAAGGTGGGCAAAGTATTTCAGGGAGTTGCTAAATGTGAAGGAGGATAGGGAGGGAAAGGTAGTTGCAGTGGGAAGTGCTAAGAAAATGAGAGTGATGAGTGAGGGAAATGGAGGAGAAATAGGGAAGGATGAAGTGAAAGCAGCTGTTAAGATGATGAGAGCAGGTAAGGCACCTGGGTTGGATGGATGCCATGCAGAATGTCTGAAGAAAGGAAATACAGTTATGGTGGACTGGCTGGTGAGGTTATCTAATGTTTGTTTAAGAGAGGGTAGAGTGCCGGAGGACTGGAGGAGTGCCTGTATAGTTCCGCTTTACAAGAGAAAGGGGGACAAGTGTGAGTGTAGTAATTACAAAGGGATCAGCTTGTTGAGTGTAGTAGGGAAGGCTTATGGGAGGATCTTGATTGAGAGGATTAGGAGAGGAACAGAAGGAGTAATTGGTGAAGAACAGTGTGGATTTAGGGCTGGTAGGGGATGTGTAGATCAGATTTTTGTGGTAAGACAGATATGTGAGAAATCTATAGGAAAGGGGAAGGATGTTTTTTGGGCTTTTATGGATCTGGAAAAGGCTTACGACAGGGTAGACAGGAAGGCACTGTGGGAGGTACTGCAGATATATGGGATAGGAGGAAAGCTGTTAAGAGCAGTCAAGAGTTATTACGAGAGTAGTAGAGCTTGTGTTAGGATTAGAAATGGAGAGAGTGAATGGTTTGAGGTAAAGGTGGGACTTCGTCAGGGGTGTGTTATGTTGCCCTGGCTGTTCAATCTTTACATGGATGGGGTGGTGCAAAAGGTGAATGCAAGGGTAGTGGGTCAGGGGTTGGAGATGATTAAAGAAAATGGAGAAAAGTGGGAGGTGAGCCAGCTGTTGTTTGCTGATGACACTGCTTGTAGCAGGATCAGAGGAGGGATTGAGGAAGTTAGTGACAGAGTTTGAGAAGGTGTGTGAAAGAAGGAAGCTGAAGATAAATGTGGGTAAAAGTAAGGTGATGAGGTGTACAAGGGGAGAGAGTGACAGTAGGCTGGAAGTGAGCATTAAGGGTAAGAAACTGGAGGAAGTGGATAGTTTCAGATACTTGGGTGTGAATGTGACAGGAAAGGGAGGAGTGGGGGTGGAGGTAGAATGTAGATTGAGAGAAGCGAGTAAATGCCTTGGTGGATTAAAAAGTGTAATGAGAAATAGACATCTGGGAATGGATGCTAAGAGGAGGTTACATGAAGGAGTGATAGTGCCAACAGCAATGTATGGGGCAGAAATATGGAACATGAGAGAGGAAGAGAGAAGGAGTTTGAATGTGTTTGAGATGAAATGTCTGAGAAGT
Organism: Oratosquilla oratoria; assembly: GCF_046742065.1. Classification (NCBI taxonomy): domain Eukaryota; kingdom Metazoa; phylum Arthropoda; class Malacostraca; order Stomatopoda; family Squillidae; genus Oratosquilla; species Oratosquilla oratoria. Next base: position 46,177,836 of record NC_134814.1, on the reverse strand, counting down.
ATGATAGGGGTTACTAGGCTAGATAGAGTGAGAAATGAGGAGGTGAGGAGGAGAACAGAGGTGGAAAGGGAGCTGGGAGATAGGGTTGATGAAAGAGTATTAGGATGGTTTGGACACATGGAAAGAATGAGTGAAGAAAGATTAGTAAAAGAAGTGTGGAAGGCAGAGGTGGAAGGAGTGAATATGAGGGGGCGTCCTAGGATGAGATGGAAGGATAGGGAGAAAGGGGCTTTACAAAAGAGAGGAATGTCTGTAGAGGAAGGACGGGAGAGGACAGAAAATAGGGGTGAATGGAGAAGGGTTGTGTATAAATGAGACTGTGATGCTTGAGGGGGGAGTGGGTGTGGGATGGGGGATGAGGAAGTATGTATGAGGAAAAAAGAAAATTGATGCAGCCCGAAGGGATTTCTCCCCGTCTTCTTTTTTTCTGCATGAGGGGACGGAGAGTGGGGGTCGCCGAATTTATGAAGTGGCCTTGCTGTGGATGTGCTCTGTCTTGCAACACTGCTTCTGACCCAGGGCAGTGGACAGGATGCAGGGATGACCCATCATCCAAGAGGTGCTAAGATGGGAGGGAAGGAGGAGGGTGAAGGGGAGTGGAATATATGGGAAATGAAATGGGTGGGAGTGGTTTCTATGCCTTTTTCTTTTTGGCTACTCCCTGTGTAAGGGGGAAAAAGCCTTTGGTATATGTAAGTATGTATATATATATATATATACACACATATGTTGAATTGAATACAACAGCATGCTTATCAGGATTTTTCCTGCTGGAGGGTGAGCTAATACAAGATCTCCATAGTTCTCCACTTAATATTACAACCTTTTGTCTTCAAAGCAACATCATCAGGATTGACAAAATTTCTGTAATAAATATAGATATCGGTACAAGTCTGGTAAATGACAAAAATTAAAACAAACAAATATATAAGTGGAAAACAGTCACAAAATAAAATGTTTAACACAAGTGTTGTCACATCTAAGGGAAACGTACAAATGGTAGTGGAAGAGAAGTGTTTAAATGCACCACCAGTACTCCATGTTCCTACCTTGGAGCTGAGTTGACTGCCTATGCAGCCTGGCAGTCACAGTAGGGGGTGGGAGAGAGTGGGAAGAGGGGACCTCTATACAATGCTGTCTCGAGTAAGCATTGTTGCACAGCAAAATAATGGGTTATATTAGATTGTACATTGTGGGAGCAGTATCCCTAATGTGGAATGCCTCCAGAAGTTTTGACCTTCTGGGGTCCTTTTTGTGTGCATTTATTTTGGTACACTGAATCAGGGTGCCTCTGTCAATGATCTGATTGTGATATTTTGCATAGTGATCCTTAATGGTCCTGTCCTGCTGGTGCAAAGTTAGTCTTTGGCAGAGAGTACAACTGGTATGTCCAACGTATGTGATATTGAGAGGTGTACAGTCCTTGGCAGAACATTTAAATGAGTACACAATGATGGTTTTGGATGTAGTGTCAATTCGACTAAAACAATTGTTTATCATAACTATTGTGCTAGTTCTGGGGTTTCTATGATAAATACGAACTCAGATCTCACAGTTCTCTTTAGTGAGGTGACATTTTTTCTTAAGTATATCTTGGATAACTTTTTTGTTCTTTTTATGTGCATCACTGAAGGTGTTGTGATAGAATATATTAATGAAGTTTAGCTTATTGGCACACTGGTTGGACCCAAGTTTGCTTGTCAACTTGTTGGTTATATCATAAATGTCGCAGTTGGCATAACCATTGTTGGTGAGCATTTGTTGTAAATGCTCAAGTTCTATATGAAGTGTTTCCCACATTGAGCATACTTTTTTCACTCTTCTGATATATGCTTTAATTACATCCTTCTTGTAGTTATCTCTGCACTCACTGTTGCTATTCATGGATTTATCAATGTTAGTTGGTTTATGGTAGACACTGGTAGTAGACTTATTGGAGGTAGAATTGACCAGAACGTCTAAGAAAGGAAGTTTACCATTTGTATTCATTTCAACTGTGAAATTTAAACCTGAAATTTCTTGTAAGTGCAGCCTTAATCTTTCTAGGAGTTTGCTGGAGTGTCTACATGAAAATATCATCAATGTACCTACACTAAATTTTGGGTTTAAGTTCACTTGAAAGAAATGTTTCTTCCTCCAAGGAGGACATAAAGGCTAACTTTGCATTGAAGACTAACTTTGCACCAGGAGGACAGGGCCATTAACGATCATTATGCAAAATATCACAATCAGATCATTGATAGAGGCACCCTGATTAAGTACACCAAAATCATTGCACATAATAAGGACCCCAGAAAGTTAAAACTACTGGAGGCATTCCACATTAGGGGTACTCCCACAATAAATATACAATCTAATAGAACATCTATTATTTTGCTGTACAATGGTGCTTACCTGAAACAGCATTATATTGAGGTCCCCTCCCACTCTCCCCTGCCCCCCACTGTGACTGCCAGGCCACCAAGGCAGTCAATTTGGATCCAAGGTAAGAACATGGAGTACTAATGGTGCATTTAAACACTTCCACTACCATTTGTCAGAATGCTATCGTATTCAATTCAACATGCATCAATGAAAATGTTCTTCCTTCTTTTATGCTTTATGTATATATATATATATATACATATATATCAAGGACTACTATTATACAGGATATGCACACCTAGATTCCTGGGTCTGCTAGCAGAGGCCAGTCCAGTGTGCTACGATCAGTGGAGGTGCAAGGTTGTGTCGCTCCGTCTTTTGCACGTGGCTGCATTTAGAAATAGATAGTGTTTGTTTACATAGGTTTTTGCTGATTTTGTTTGTTTGGTTCTTCATAGGTTCTTGCTGATTTTGTGTATTCAAAATGCTGAATAAGTGTGGTGTTGTGAACTGCAACGGTAATTATAACAAGGATAACAGGTGCCAAGTGTTTTGACTGCCAAAAGACCGTTATGAAAGACAGAAGTGGCTTGATGTGCTACCACCATGTAAGAACTTTGTTGTTGATTCTGACAGATTTTTCATTTGTGAGAACACTGGGGTGCTAACCCTCCTTCTATCAAATTGCCTGGTGGTTCTATGCGACCTGTGGTCCCTCCTAGTGTCTTCAATGTGCCATCTTCAAAACCTGTACTTCGCCCGGCAAAAGCCAAGGACAAGCAACTGAGGCATTTTCTTCAGAAAGATACAATTACTTCATTTGATGCTTTTAGACCTGAACATGACCCACAGAAGCAGTACAAGAACTTAATTATTTCAAGATCAGAAGAAAGATTAGTGTGTCTGTTCATGACAGAAAATTTCAGTTAGTGCAACCTGTTTGTGATTGTCGAAAACAAGCCCAAATTATGTAGCCCACTGATCTGCCATGCATTCAAGAAGGGCATTAGTGCACCACTGGATAAGACGCTTCATCCCAACAATGGTTTGAGGTCATATGGTCTGTTCGCCGAAGCTGTGTGCTTAGCAATTAACTAAGGCATCCCGTTTGACAAAATGATTGAGATTGTTGTCATTTCTTCAAACCCACACATCAGCCTGTGTGAACACCGAGAATGAGAAGAAGCTGGTATTTTTGACACATCAGTTGAAACTTTTATCACAGAAACAGTTTTCCATGAATGATAATTGTTTTGCTATTGAATTATACCCCAAGTGTAGTTATTAACAGCTCAGAGACTTTTTGGTGCTGCCAAGCAAATGCAAGCTGCAGTACATCACTTCATCTATTGACAAGGATCAGGTGATGAGGGAAACATTTGCCAAAGTGAAGATACTGCAGCAGAAGAATGCAATCCTTCTCCAGACCTCTGCAAAGAAGGCCCAGCTCGCTGATTAATTGCTGCAGTCTGGTAAGCTTTTGCTTCTATGTCTGTTTATATGTGTGAATGTTTGTTTGTTTGTAATCACAAAGGTTTAACTATAATCCGTTTTGCAAAATGTAAAACAACAGCAATTTGGGTTCCTTTAAAGTGTCCACTAACCTCATACAATAAAACATGTTAAGTCTGGCTAAAATTGGTATTTCAAAGCATAACAGTGCCTTAAAGATAATTTCTTATTTCACTATAAAAGTTTATATTAACTTATACTGCATTGAATAAGGCAATAGTTGATATATTTGTCCTATATACAATGTTAGGTTTCTAGTTTTGATATATTTGTACAATATAAAATGTTAGGTTACAAAGAAAGCAATGGCCTCCACCAGCAGAGACAGGAATCTGGATGTGCACGTCCTGTATAATAGTAGTCCTTGATATATATATACATATATATATATATATATATATACATTTATATATATATTATATATTTATATATATATACATTATATATATATATATACATGTATATATATACATATATATATATATATATATATATATATATATATATACACACATCATTTGTCATAGTGTCAACACGCATAAATTGGAGCTCCTGAAATACTTTAAAACGAAACGTCTTAACAGTGATACCATTACAGAATACCTAGGGTGTGATAATGGGAGGGGGAGTGCTCATGTGTTCCCAGAATGGTTAATTTACAAAGTAAATATAATGTGTAATTGAAGTAAAATGGAAGGAAATGATGACAGGCCAGAGAATCCTGAAGATGGCCATCCATCGCGTTACAATATAAACATGTACCCAGAGCCGTCTATTGGCGCAAGGGCGAAGCAAAATGTAAACATAGGTTTCAGATCACCAAGAGGCACAAGAAGGTTTCTACTTGATAATGGCAATGAGGGTCATTTCTTTGGATTTTGTGGGTACAAAAGAAGACTTCTTAATAGAATTTTAGACAAGAGGGACATGAGAAATATGAAAGAATCATGGAAGAGAAAAACTATACAGATCTACGGAAGACAAATAAAGACCTAAACAAGGGAGTTAAAAAAATAAGCACGGAAATAAAAGAAGAGTTAAGTGCATTAAAAAGAACTGGCTGAGTCAAAATGTGAAAATGAGAGGTTGAAAAATAATGAAAACACAACGAGACCATAAGGAAAGAGATGGATGAATGGATAAAAGCAATGACCGTGGATGCGGGAAAAACCATAGAAGACGATTTGCAACAGCTCCGGAATGATTGGAAAAAGACAAAGAAGATAAGGTAATCTTTAAAGAAATAGTTCATCAATAAATTCAGGAAAAGGCCGAAGATGTTGTCATTACGGTAAATAAAGAAAAAGAAAATCTAGTAAGAGATACAGTAGAAAAAAAGTGGTAATATATGGTCTGAAGGAAAAATGTAACCCAAATTGGTTCCTAAGAGATAAAGAGGGCAAAGAATTGGCAAGAAATGTTCTAAAAGTAGTATAAGATAAAGAACAAAAAATAGAAAAGAAAACAGAGGAAGTGCACAGAATGGATAAAAATGCAGAAGGAAAAGTCGAGCACTAAAGATCAAATTAAGGCCACAAATGGTAGCAGAAGAAATCTAAGAACAGGAAAATGGCCAAGAAATGAACACTATAAAAATATATGTATAAAAAGAGATATGAATGATGAGGAAAGAGAATAAATGAAGACAATAAGAAAGGAAGCTAAAATAAAGGGGAAAAAAATAAAAGAAAAACGAGATCGAGACGACGCAGTTCTATTAGTGTTAGATATGAGACTGAAAAAAATGTATATTCAAGAAGAAGGACAAAAAACACATGAAAGGTTCAGAGAATGAGATGGAGGGAATAGAAAATTGAAATTAGCTTATACCAACATAGATGGATTAATCTCAGGATTAAACAAACTAAACGATTACCTGTCAGAAGCAAAACCAGATGTAATGGGAATTGTGGAGACAAAATTAAGGGGTCCACTAGTACCAAACTATGTTGGACATGGATTATATAATCACTGACTTAGAAATAGGGAGGAGAAACAAGGTGGAAGGTACGTCATGTTTCTGGTTAAGAAAAACTTAAATGTGATGAAATTTACATATATGGAGAAAACAGGGTAGAGATGATCTCAATGAGAGTTGAAAATAGTGACACAAAAAGCAGAATGTTTGCAGTGATTTATATGCTCCCAAAAATGAGGTCTTGGAGAGAGCTTATTCCAAAATGTTAGATTATACGAGATCTTCATTAAATGAGATGCTGAAGGACAGAAATGTGGTACTCATGGGACATTTTAATTGCAAAGAAATATGTTGGGAAGAGATGACAGTGAAAGATGGAGAGGATCAATGGGGAAATGTATTACTTGACATGACTATAGACCATACAATGACGCAAGGGGTTAAAGGAAACACTAGATTTAGAAATAAGACCTGTTGAGACTAGATTTATTATTTATGTCAGAACCTGAAATAGTAGACAAAATTTAATACAAAACTCCAATTGCGAAGAGTGATCACATAGACTACTACTCGGGTTAGTACTAAAGGAGGAAATATATATATAAAGAGAAATGAGAAAAGGAAGACTGATGTATAGTAAAACGGACTTTGAGAAACTTAGGATTTTTTTTTAAAGTGAACTGGGATAAATTCTACAAAAAAGAAACACAAGTGGAAGAAAAATGGATGATTCTGATGAAAATCTATAAAGGAGTGGATAAATATGTCCCAAAGCAAAAACTGGAAAAGGTGTATATTAAGTGCTGGTTTAATAAAAGGTGCAGTGAAGCGAAAGACAGAAAAGATAAAGCTTGGAAAAGATGGAGAAAAAAAAACAAAAAACATAGAAAGTGGCAAATATATATTAATCAAAGGAACGGATATGTGAAAATACACGGGAAAAAAGTATGGAAAAGACATAATAGAAAAATGTAAGGATCAGCCCAAACTATTTTGTAGATACGTAAATGGTAAATTAAAAAATAAACAGGAAATAGTGAAACTATGCCAAGGGAATACCAAATACACAGAAGATACAGAAATGACTGAAGTCATGAGCAAACCCTTCAAATTGGTTTTCACTAGAGAAAAAAATGTAACATTGGGATGAATGATCGAGAGAAGTGAACCCCCCCCCCCCCCGAGTGAGGGAAATATTAGTAACACGGAAAGAAATAATGGATCAAATAATGAACCCTGATGTCAGGAAATTGCACGGCCCAGATGGAATAGCTAATTGGATATTAAAAGAATGTAAAGAACTTACAGACACAATATATAACAA
>NC_134814.1:46123218-46168218 GCF_046742065.1 Oratosquilla oratoria | reverse complement strand
ACGAACGGACGGCTTGAAGAACGTTCTGAAGAAAAGTGCAGATTGTGGATCCCAACGCAAAGAGAAGTGCCTTTTTGTATTTACAGGGTGGGGGGAAATTGCTCGTGGGGTAGTGGGAAAGTAAGGAAAGAGGAGAAGGGGAGTGATTGATGGGGAAATGTAATGAAATGAGGAAGTCGAGGACTTGGCCAAAACAGACCGCCGAAAATTAAACAAGCGACCGCAAGACCAGCTGGAAGATGACGACATGTCTAATAAGAATGTAAAGATTAGAAGTATAGACAAGAGCAATACAATAGAAAGTGATGAGAATATTTTCCAGGGATTTAAAGAGGGTGGGGGGGGACACAACCCCCCCCCCCCCGACTGACAAGACTAGAAGAGAAGGTCGATAAGATGATCGAGGACTTGGAGCGTAGGTTCGGTAATGTTGACAGTATGATACGAAGAATTGAAAAATTGGAAGAACTAGAGAGGGCGAACAAAAACTTAACTAAGGAAATTGAAGAATTAAAACAACAGTTAAAAGAAGTAAAAGATGAGAATAAAGTCTTAAAGGAGAATAATATGGAGAACAAGGAGGGTTGGAAAAAAATTCATGAAAATAGCAAGGTTGCATTCACTGACATAATCAGACAGCAAATGAATGAACAAACTGAAAACTCAGTTATTAAAGTGATGAGACAGAAGGAGAATATAGTAAGAGACTTAGCAGACAAAAAGAAATGTATAATTATATTAGGAATGGAAGAGAAACATAACCCAGATAGAACCACAAGAATCAAAGAGGAAAATGAAAAAGTAAGAAATTTACTAGAATTAGTTCAGGAAGATGAACCAGAAATAATGAAACAAATCGAAGAGAAATTCAGGCTTGGGAAATATAGTACAGACAAGACCAGACCAATCAAGATTAAATTCAGGTCACAAACTACGGCTGAGAATATCTTATCCAAAACAGGGAAACTAGCAACAAGTGAACAATATAAAAAGGTATGGATAAAAAGGGAAATGAATAAAGAGGAAAGAGAGGAAGAAAAACAGAAAAGACTTGAAGCAAAGGAAAAAAACGAGATAAGAACGGAGTCAGAAAAAGAGAGATTCTATTGGAGAGTAGTGAATATGAAAATGAAGAAAGTCGACATACAAGAGAAAAACAAAAGGGAAACAGAGAACACAATGGAAGTGGCAGAAAACTAAGAGTGTCTTACACAAATATAGATGGATTAATAACAGGATTGAATGAACTGAATGATTACTTGAAAGAAAAAGAACCAGACATAATGGGAATTGTAGAAACAAAATTAAAAGGTCCACTACCACCCAACAGTGTAGGACATGATGCATATAATTATTGGATTAGAAACAGAGTGAAAAAGGAAGGGGGTGGAGTTATGTTCCTAACTAAGAAGGATATAAACGTGAAGGGTGTCACATATGGAAAGAATACAGTAGAAATGATAATGATGGAAGTAGAAGACAGAGATAAGAAGAACAGAAAGTTTGTGATAAATTATGTGCCCCCAAAAACAGCCTCATGGGAAGAGAGTGAACATAAAAGTATGTTAGAGGACACAAAGATAACATTAAACAAGATAATGGAAGAGGGAGGAAAAATAGTTATGATGGGCGACTTTAATTGCAAAGAAATCTGCTGGGAAGAAATGACAGTAAAGGGTGGAGACGGCTCATGGGGTAACGCTCTACTCGAGATGTTTACTGACCATACAATGACACAATGGATACAGGAGAACACTAGGTATAGAAATGAAGAAGAGCCATCGAAACTAGACCTAGTAATTACATCCGAACCTAGAATAGTGGACAAAATTGAATATAAAACACCAATAAGTAAAAGTGACCACATACTGATTGAACTGGAACTTAATGAAGAAAAATATATGAAAAGAAATGAACAATACAGAAAAGGAAGAATGATGTATGAAAAAACAAACTTTGATAAAATAAGAGAATTCTTTCAACAAGAAAACTGGGAAGAAATATACAAAGAAGAAACAGCAGTAGAAGAGAAATGGAATATTTTGACAAAAATTTACAAAAAAGGAGTGGAAAAGTATGTCCCAAGACAAAAACAAGAAAAAGAATATGTAAAATGCTGGTACAACAAAAGCTGTAGGGAGTTAAAAGACAATAGAGACAAAGCCTGGACCAGATGGAAAAAAGACAGAAGACCTGAAAAATGGAAAATATATACCTGCTATAGAAATGAATCTGTACAAATGTGCAGAGAAGAAAAGAGAAAATATGAAAAAGATATCATAGAAAAGTGTAAAGATCAACCGAAACTATTCTACAGATTTGTAAACAATAAACTGAAAAACAAACAAGACTTGGAGAAATTAAGACAGGAGGGAGTTGAATACACTGAGGAAATGGAAATGGCGGAAATTATGAACAAACATTTTAAATCAGTGTTTACAAGGGAGAACATACAACCTGAAGAGAAAGAATGGAAAGAGAAAGTCCCCCCTATGGAAGAAATAGAAGTAACAAAGAATGAAATATTAACACACTTGAGTAATCTTGATGTCAGAAAATCGCATGGACCAGATGAAATAGCAAACTGGATACTAAAAGAATGCAGGAATGAACTGGCAGACAAAATACATAGCATAATAAATAGTTCCTTGAAAGAAGGAAAAGTTCCAGAAGATTGGAAAAAAGCAAACATAGTACCTATATACAAAGGAGGAAATAAAGAAGACCCTACCAACTATAGACCAGTCTCTCTAACAAGTACAATAGCAAAAATTTGTGAAAGAATTATCAAAAGCAGATGGGTAAAATATTTAGAAAAAAACAAAGTGTTAAATCCAAGGCAATTTGGATTCAGACAAGGACGATCATGCGTCACCAATTTAATATGTTTCTATTCAAGACTAATAGATATAATACAGGAAAGAGATGGATGGGCGGACTGTGCATTTTTAGATCTAAAGAAAGCTTTTGACAAAGTACCACATAAGAAGTTGCTTAAGAAATTAGAAACTGAAGGAGGAATACAGGGCAAACTACTAAATTGGATGGAGGACTTTTTGCAAGAAAGAAAAATGAGAGTAGTGATAAGAAACCAGCACTCAAAATGGGATGAAGTAATAAGCGGTGTTCCGCAGGGAACAGTTCTGGCCCCAATAATGTTTGCTATATATATTAATGATATGGATGAAGGAATAGAAAGCTATATGAGCTTCTTTGCAGATGATGCAAAACTACTGAAAAGAGTGAAAACTGAAGAAGATTGTGAATCACTACAGAGAGATCTAAATAAAGTACAAGAATGGAGTAGGAAATGGGAGATGGAGTTCAATACAAAAAAGTGTAGTATAATGGAATTTGGAAAAAGCAAAAACAGAATAACAGGAGCATATAAATTGGGAGAAGAAGGAATAAAAAAAGTAGAAAACGAGAAGGACCTGGGAGTCATTGTTATGAATAATATGTCACCTGAGAAACATATAAATAAGATTTTTGGAGAGACTTATAATCTAATAAGAACAATCAAAGTTGCATTTACATACCTGGATGAAGAAATGGTGAAGAAAATCCTAATCACCCTGATAAGACCAAGATTGGAATATGCAGCAACGATATGGTCACCAAGTACAAAAAAATGTATAACAAAACTTGAAAGAATACAAAGAGCAATTACAAAACTGGCACCAACACTCTCAAAACTATCATATGAAGAGAGACTACAAAAACTTGAACTACAGACACTAGAGCAAAGAAGAGAGAGAGGAGATTTGATAGCTATTTACAGAATCATGAAAGGCATAGAAATTACTAACAGAGAGAATCTGATAAAATGGGATGACAGAAATACTAGAGGACACGGAAAGAAAATAAAAAAAGACAGCTATAGAAGAGATTTGAAAAAGAACAGCTTTCCTCACAGAGTAATAGACAGTTGGAACAAGTTAGATGAGAAAGTGGTGTGTGCAAAAACAATACATGAATTTAAAAATAGTTTAGATAAAATGAGAAATGAAGACGGGACCCCACGAGCATAGCTCCCCTTCCCGTAAAATACAACTAGGTAAATACAACTAGGTAAATACATACTTTTCACTCCTTGTACTTTTTACTCCTTGAAAAAGTAGGTAACTTCACAAGGAGTGAAAAGTACAATAAGATATGGATGAAAAGAGAAATGAGTATTAAGGAATTAGAAAAAGAAAAGACGCTAAGAGATGAAGCAAAAAAAAACAAAAAAAAATGCGAAGAGAACGGAGACAGAAAGCAAGGAATTCCATTGGAGAGTAATCGACATGAGACTGAGGAAATGGTACATCAGAATTGGCAAACCAAAGACAGAAAAAACAAAAAAAATGGAGAAAGAAGAAAATTGAAAGTGGCCTATACTAACATCGACGGATTAATTTCAGGACTGAATGAACTTAATGATTACCTGCTAGAAGAAAAACCAGACATAATGGGAATTGTCGAGACTAAACTAAGGGGTGAAATACTATCCATCGATGTTGGACATGGACTATACAATTACTGGATTAAAAACAGAGACAAGAAACAGGGAGGAGGAATCATGTTCATGGCCAAGAAAAACTTGAATGCGACAAAGATTGCGGAGGGCTAAGGTAATGTAGAACTGATCATGATATTTGTCGAAGACAAGAACATGAAAAGTAGAGAGCTTGTAGTGATTTATGTGCCCCCAAAAAAGAACATTTGGAAAGAAAACGAGCATACGAAAATGCTAGAAGGTAAAAGGCTATCATTAATGGGCGGGGGTAATCTGGTAATTATGGGGGACTTCAATTGCAAAGAAATTTGTTGGGAAAATATGACAGTGCGATAAGGAGACGACTTGTGGGGCAATGTACTACTGGATATGACCATGGAATACACAATGACTCAATGGGTCAGTGAAAACACCAGATACAGAAATAACGAGGTGCCGTCGAAACTAGATTTAATATTTACAGCAGAACCTGAAATTGTGGATAAAATCCAATACAAGACACCAATTGGAAAGAGTGACCATATACTCATTGAAACTGAACCAAAGGAAGAAATATACATGGAGAGAAATGAAAAGCATAGGAAAGGAAAATTGATGTACAACAAAATGGACTTTGCAAAACCAAAGAAATTCTTCCAGAATGCAAACCGGAAAAAAAAGAAATTACATGGAAGAGACAAAAGTGGAAAAGAAATGGAATATCTTGATGGATGATTACAATGACGGGGTAAATAGGCATGTACCAAGACAGAAGCGAGAGTGTACATTAAATGCTGGTTCAACAAAAGATGCAGTGAGGCAAAAGGCAAGTGACAGAGCTTTGAAAAGGTGGAGAAAAGATATATATAAAAAAAAACTGGAAAATGGCAAGTTTATAATCTATAGAGATGAGTATGTTAATTAAAGTGAGAAGAGAGGAAAAAAGGAACCATGAAAAGGATATTATAGATAAATGCAAAGAGCAACCCAAGCTATTCTATCGATACGTGAATGGTAAACTTAAAAACAAACAGGAAATGGTGAAACTACGCCAAGGGAATATAGAATACACAGAAGAATTAGAAATGGCCGAAGTCATGAATAATCACTTCAAATCTGTCTTCACTAGAGAGAAAGCACAATATTGGGACGAAGGTAATGAAAGGCGATCTCCCCCCATGAGCGAGATAACAATAACACAAAAAGAAATATTGGAACACCTATCAAACCTTGACATCAGGAAATCACATGGCCCGGATGGAATTGCAAATTGGATTCTAAAAGAATGCAAAGAAGAACTAACGGACAAAATACATAACATAATAAATTGCTCACTCAAAGAAGGAAAAATACCAAAAGACTGGAAAAATGCTAACATTGTACCAATATATAAAGGAGGAAACAAGGAAGAACCAACTTACTACAGGCCATTCTCATTAACAAGCACTATAGCCAAAATTTGTGAGAAAATCATAAAGAATAGAAGGATAAAACACCTGGAAGACAACAATATAATAAACCCAAGACAAATTGAGTTCATACAAGGAAGATCATGTACCACAAACTTAATATGTTTCTACTCAAGATTAATAGACATAGTGCAGGAAAGGAATGGATGGGCTAATTGTGCCTTCCTGGACTTATACAAATCTTTTGACAAAGTACCACACACACACAAAAAAAAAAGAAAAAAAAAACACTAGAACATATAGGAGGGATACAAGGGAACCTACTAAAATGGATGGAGGACTTCCTGATTGGTAGAAAGATGAGAGTAGTGCTCAGAGAAAAATATTCAGATTGGAAAGAGGTGATCAGTGGAGTACCGCAAGGATCTGTATTGGCTCCAATAATGTTTGCTATTTATGTGAATGACATGGATGATGATGTGAAATGTTACATGAGCTTCTTTGCAGACGACGCCAAACTGTTAAGGAAAGTAAAAACTGAAAAGGATTGCGAATCACTGCAGGAAGACCTGAATAAGGTATGGAACTGGAGTCAGAAATGGGAAGTGGACTTCAATATTAAGAAGTGTAGCATAATGGAGTTTGGAAAAAGCAAAAACAGAATATCAGGACAATATAAAATTGGAACCAAGGAGGTAAAGAAGGAGAGATCCGAAAAAGATTTGGGTGTAATTATCTCAAACGACTTGTCCTATGACAAACAGATAAACAAAATTGTCGGAGAATCCTACAACTTGCTAAGATCAATAAAAGTGGCATTTACATATTTGGACGAAGAAATTATTAAAAAAAATATTGGTCACACTGATAAGGCCTAGACTAGAATATGCGGCGACATTGTGGTCACCCAGTACGAAAAAGAATAGAAAGAAAATAGGAAGAATCCAGAGAGAAGTAACAAAAATGGCCCTTGCACTTGCAAACTTGTCATATGAGGAGAAATTGTCTAAACTGGAGTTACCGACTCTGGAGCAAAGAAGAGAGGTGATCTACTGACCATCTACAGAATCATGAAAGGCACAGAAATACTCGATAGAGAGGACTTGTTAAACTGGGACAAGAGAAGCACAAGAGGACATGGAAAAAAAAAACATAGCTACAGAAGAGATCTGAAGAAAAACAGTTTTCCACATAGAGTGGTGGACACTTGGAACAAACTGGACAATGAAATAGTGTGCGCAAAAACTATTCATGAGTTTAAGAGCAAACTAGACACTGCGAGATACAAAGGCGGGACACCACGAGCGTAGTTCCCCTTCCCGCAAAATACAACTAGGTAAAGACATACACGCACACACATTTATATATATAAATATATATATATATATATATATATATATATATATATATATATATATATATACATATATATATATATATATATTTCCCTATCTGGGGTATTGGCTACATGTTATTGTGCGGTTAAGAGCTGCTTGGTCGCATGTAGTGGGCACATGTCAAGCATGTTATATTTGTAATATTGTATATGTATATATAGGTGTGTAACTGTGTGGAACCATGTAGCGGATTCCAGTTAATGAATTTGCATTCCACCTAATGGACTTTTCTGACACCAGGTGACTTCAGTACTTCGACAGCCTTAGGCGAGAGAACACGTCGCTCTCCTTAATATCATACTTTTCTATTAATAAATTGATTTATTAATCCACCATTATACTAAATGGTGGCAGCGGGTAAAATCTTCATAGTTCTTTGTGAGACGTTTCAGTAATGATTTATTTGTGACTTGTGCGCAAGTGAACTATATGGTTTCGTGGGGTTTCGGTGCGTATATTTTTTCTTTTCTTTCACTCATTCTTACAGCTAGGCTCGTACAAACACTAGTGCATGCAATTGCAAATTATTGACTTGCGGAAGTGCAAAAAGTGAATTTGTGGATTACTTAGTATTTTTTTGTTGGACATCGACTCGTGCAACTTTGCCTCCGAATATAAAGTTATCTCTTCGCCAATAGCTAGCTTAACATTGTCCCAGACTATCATCATCAGTGTGCTTAGATATTTCTCAACGCATTGTTACAGTAACTCCAGCAATACCCTTATTGTGCACTTGGATGTTGTCGGATGAGTATTGTGCTCCGAGTCCATGTGTTACTCCTTAGTTGGCGTGTTGTGGATATATTGCCATTAATGTATATCATGGCCACCCCTATCTTAGTAGGCCTACTTATGTTTTCTATAGTTCTTCGTATTCTATGCCAAGGCTAATTTCACTTAGGCAAATGTGACCTTTTATATAATTTCTTATAATTCCAAACTTTTGTAGATATGTGTGTGCCAGGATCATATGCATAAATGTTGATCGGCAGCTAATCCCTGTGTGGATGAGAGCCACACCGCAATCAGTGGTCCCCTGTCCATATAAATGTATTCCTTCAGGACGCAAGTGGCCCTCTCCAAGTAGACAAATCCAGCATTTATGTGTTCTTGATCCCTGGACTGTACATAATGTCTTTCTTATTTTATGCACACGTTACTCAGAAGCTGACGAGCCATACCTGCCTGTCAATGATCCTCTCAATGTCTAGTGACAGTTTCTTCATTTTATATTGTAACCATTTGGTAACTGCAGCCATGGCTCCCCCCACTGTTACTCTATTGCTCCAGGACCCTTCCGTTTTAAAATTCTCTGATGAGGATCCTGTTTATTCAACGTCTACATTTATTCAACAATGTGAGGGTAGAATCATCAATACTAATGTCATTACAAGGTCCGATAAAATTTCTTTTGTAAGGTCTCAACTTGTACCTAACTCACTAGCCTCTGAGATTATGTTAAGTTCATGCGTCAACCCTAGAGTTTTAACTATGATTACGCTACCTTCAGGGCGAATTTTCTTAAAATGTTTGATGCAAACTGGTAAGTGATAATTTTCTCTGGTGCTTCAGGTTAGCTGACGTACTCTCTTCCTCTATGGGCTTTGTAAATTTTATGCGTGCTCAGGGCAGAGCCAGAACGGGGGCCTCTGAAACATTAGATTCATTGATACATTCAAATGTGGGCAGATAAACATTCTGTTACATTAGATAGACTTCGACTTGTTTTGGAGTACCTATTTTACATTTTGTTCCTCGCTCCATATGACCGAAGATTTGCTTCTTCTCTTAGTTATTAGACAGATGAGTCTTTACTAACAGCTGCAACATAGCTTTCTAAAGAATTAAAAGAATTGCCTCATCGTGATTTGCAAGTGCCTGTACTACCTAGTCATTTAAAGCAGAATCCGGAGGTTCCTATTCCTCCACCACCTTTGTCTTCAACACCACAGAGCACAAATTCATCTCCACCTGTATCCACCGTGCTTACATGCACGTATTGTAACAAAATAGGTAATTCTAGTGTTTTCTGTTTCCTTTGTAAGCGTCATGAGCGAAATTCTAGGCAGACTCCTGTACGTAGACATTTCACCAATTCCTCTTCTAGCATCACACATGACTTTTTAGAATGTTATTCCAGCCTCAATCTAACTACTGTCTTATCTATGGACAGTGTAGCCATTCTTCTGATCAGTGTTCCACTATTTTGAAGCTTAGAGCAGAAAATAGTTAAATCCCCAGGCATACTCAGTCCCATTTTCACAAATGCCCTTATCAAAATCCCAAAGACTGACTAACAATGGCCAGACTAAGATTGTCCCTTTAGTGGCTGCTGTCTCTTCCCAACTCCTTACCTTTAGGTGTTATATGGACCAGTTACCTATCTCTGTAGCAATAGACACTGGGGCAGAATGTCGTCTTCTAAGTTACAGAGCATATTCTGCTCTCAAGGATTTGTACGTCGTAACATTGTTACCTTCTTGTAGTGCTTTGCAAGTTGTATAAAGCTTGTCTATTCTTGTGTGTATTTGCATTCCCTTAAGGTTTTCTTCCCATGCTAAAGTGTTTCATATTAACTTTGTGATAGTTTCTGATTTCATACTTATGTGTGATTGTCTCTTAGGCTTTAATTTGATACTTTAGCAACTCATACCATAGAAATATTTCCTCGGCACCATATAGTTTTGACAACAATGTCATTTCTGCAATGGACATGCCAGTTTCCATACATAGCTCACCTTCTGTGCATGGTCTGACCAGACATTTATCTTCCAAGGGTTAAAAACTTTTAGGCTCTCCTCTACTTTCTTGTGCTACTGTTGTTGTAGGCGAGCACTATATTACTTCTTCTAGTGAAGCTCAAGTCCCGGTGTGCATTTCAGATGTTCCAGTTGGTTCTGACGTTTTGGTTAAACTTGACTCTGTTCGTGTCAGACATATTGCATTGGAGGGTACTCTTTCCACTTTTCGTGAGGACCATGTTACCAAGGCCCTGGTAATCAATATCACTGGTGCTCCCATCACATTCTCCTCTGGTATTCACTTTTTTTTTTCCCCCTTTTTTTTTTAATGTCAACACTGCAGGTTTCAACTCCTATCATAGCAGCTCCTATTCAATCGTCTACAAATGCAAGTGATACAGCTCATTTAGCCTCTCAGTATGCAACATATGTAGGTAACATTGATTTTCCTGAGGTAAGAGACCGTCTCATTGAACTGTTAGTGACAAATCATCAAGCTTTGGCCTTACCTGGGAAATAACTGGGAGTTAAGGATTGTGTTGTCCATATCATTGATCTTAACCCAGGGGTGCATCCAGTCTACATATCTTCTTACAGGTTGTCTCATTCTCGTAGACTTGTAGCCCAGAATCTAGTTGATGAGTTGAATGAGGGTGTCATCCAAGAGATTCGTTCCGAGTGGAAGTCCCCGCTCCTTCTTGTGCCCAAAGAAGAACGGATCATTTCGCCCTGTTGTGGATTATAGGCGTGTCAACTATGTCACAGTTCCAGGTCATTATCCTTTGCCTGTGTTGAGTGATCTTCTTCAGTCCATTATGAATGGTTCCGTTGCCCCATAGGTTTGCAGAATCCTCATTTAACATGCCAGCGCCTTTTAACTAAAATATTCATGAACCTAAAGGCTGGCTTTTGGCAGAATCCTTTGGAAGAAAAGTCTCGTAAGATCACGGCCTTCTCGACTCCGTCAGGTCATTATTAATGGCTCCGTCGCTCCATGGGTTTGCAGAATGCTCCTTTAACATGCTAGCGCCTTAGTAACCCAAATGTTCATGGACTAATGGGTATTTGTGTGTATTTACCTAGTTGTACCTAGTTGTATTTTACGGGAAGGGGAGCTATGCTCGTGGGGTCCCGTCTTCATATCTCATTTTATCTAAACTATTTTTAAATTCATGTATTGTTTTTGCACACACCACTTTCTCATCTAACTTGTTCCAACTGTCTATTGCTCTGTGAGGAAAGCTGTTCTTTTTCAAATCTCTTCTATAGCTGTCTTTTTTTATTTTCTTTCCGTGTCCTCTTGTATTTCTGTCATCCCATTTTATCAGATTCTCTCTATCAGTAATTTCTATGCCTTTCATGATTCTGTAAATAGCTATCAAATCTCCTCTCTCTCTTCTTTGCTCTAGTGTCTGTAGTTTAAGTTTTTGTAGTCTCTCTTCATATGATAGTTTTGAGAGTGTTGGTGCCAGTTTTGTAATTGCTCTTTGTATTCTTTCAAGTTTTTTTATACATTTTTTTGTACTTGGTGACCATATCGTTGCTGCATATTCCAATCTTGGTCTTATCAGGGTGATTAGGATTTTCCTCACCATTTCTTCATCCAGGTATGTAAATGCCACTTTGATTGTTCTTATTAAATTATAAGTTTCTCCAAAAATCTTATTTATATGTTTCTCAGGTGACATATTATTCATAACAATGACTCCCAGGTCCTTCTCATTTTCTACTTTTTTTATTCCTTCTTCTCCCAAATTATATGCTCCTGTTATTCTGTTTTTGCTTTTTCCAAATTCCATTATACTACACTTTTTTGTATTGAACTCCATCTCCCACTTCCTACTCCATTCTTGTACTTTATTTAGATCTCTCTGTAGTGATTCACAATCTTCTTCAGTTTTCACTCTTTTCAGTAATTTTGCATCATCTGCAAAGAAGCTCATATAGCTTTCAATTCCTTCATCCATATCATTAATATATATAGCAAACATTATTGGGGCCAGAACTGTTCCCTGCGGGACACCGCTTATTACTTCATTCCATTTTGAGTGCTGATCTCTTATCACTACTCTCATTTTTCTTTCTTGCAAAAAGTCTTCCATCCAATTTAGCAATTTACCTTGTATTCCTCCTTCATATTCTAATTTCTTAAGCAACTTCTTATGTGGTACTTTGTCAAAAGCTTTTTTTAGGTCTAGAAATGCACAATCAGCCCATCCATCTCTTTCTTGTATTATATCTATTAGCCTTGAATAGAAACATATTAAATTGGTGACGCATGATCGTCCTTGTCTGAATCCAAATTGCCTTGGATTTAGTACGTTGTTTTTTTCCAAGTATTTTACCCATCTACTTTTGATAATTCTTTCACATATTTTTGCTATTGTACTTGTTAGAGAGACTGGTCTATAGTTGGTAGGTTCTTCTTTATTTCCTCCTTTATATATAGGTACTATATTTGCTTTTTTCCAATCTTCTGGAACTTTTCCTTCTTTTAAGGAACTGCTTATTATGCTATGTATTTTGTCTGCCAGTTCATTCCTGCATTCTTTCAGAATCCAGTTTGCTATTTCATCTGGCCCATGCGATTTTCTGACATCAAAATTACCCAAGTGTGTCAATATTTCATTCTTTGTTACTTCTATTTCTTCCATAGGGGGGACTTTTTCCTTCCACTCAATCTCTTCAGGTTGTATATTTTCCCTTGTAAACACTGATTTAAAATGTTTGTTCATAATTTCTGCCATTTCCATTTCCTCAGTGTATTCAACTCCTCCTTGTCTTAATTTCTCTAAGTCTTGTTTGTTTTTCAGTTTATTGTTTACAAATCTGTAGAATAGTTTTGGTTGATCTTTACACTTTTCTATAACATCTTTTTCATATTTTCTTTTTTCCTCTCTGCACTTTTGTACATATTCATTTCTATAACCAGTATATATTTTCCATTTTTCAGGTCTTCTGTCTTTTTTCCATCTGTTCCAGGCTTTGTCTCTTTTGTCCTTTAACTCCCTACAACTTTTGTTGTACCAGCATTTTACATATTCTTTTTCTTGTTTTTGTCTTGGGACATACTTTTCCACTCCTTTTTTGTAAATTTTTGTCAAAATATTCCATTTCTCTTCCACTGTTGTTTCTTCTTTGTATATTTCTTCCCAGTTTTCTTGTTGGAAGAATTCTCTTATTTTATCAAAGTTTGTTTTTTCATACATCATTCTTCCTTTTCTATATTGTTCATTTCTTTTCATATATTTTTCTTCATTAAGTTCCAGTTCAATCAATATGTGGTCACTTTTACCTATTGGTGTTTTATATTCAATCTTGTCCACTATTCTAGGTTCAGATGTAATTATTAAGTCTAGCCTCGATGGTTCTTCTTCATTTCTATACCTAGTGTTCTCTTGTATCCATTGTGTCATTGAATGGTCAGTAATCATCTCAAGTAGAGCATTTCCCCATGAGTCATCACCACTCTTTACTGTCATTTCTTCCCAGCAGATTTCTTTGCAATTAAAGTCGCCCATCATAACTATTCTTCCTCCGTCTTCCATTATTTTAGTTAATGCTATCTTTGTGTCCTCTAACATACTTTTATGTTCACTCTCTTCCCATGAGGCTGTTTTTGGAGGCACATAATTTATCACAAACTTTCTGCTCTTCTTATCTCTGTCTTCCACTTCTATCATAATCATCTCTACTGTATTCTTTCCATATATGACACCCTTCACGTTTATATCCTTCTTAGTCAGGAACATAACTCCACCCCCTTGTTTTTTCTCTCTGTTTCTAATCCAATAATTGTATGTATCATGTCCTACACTGTTGGGTGGTAGTGGGCCTTTTAATTTTGTTTCTACAATTCCCATTATGTCCGGTTCTTTTTCTTTCAAATAATCATTCAGTTCATTCAATCCTGTTATCAATCCATCTATATTTGTGTAAGACACTCTTAGTTTTCTGCCACTTCCATTGTATTCTCTGTTTCCCTTATGTTTTTCTTTAGTATGTCGAACTGCTTTATTTTCATGTTCACTACTCTCCAATAGAATCTCTCTTTCTCTGACTCCGTTCTTTCCTCGTTTTTTGCCTTAGCTTCAATTCTTTTCTGCTTTTCTGCCTCTCTTTCCTCCTTATTCATTTCTCTTTTTATCCATACCTTTTTATATTGATCATTTGTTGCTAGTTTCCCTGTCTTGGATAGAATTTTCTCTGCTGTTGTTTGTGACCTGAATTTAATCTTAATTGGTCTGGTCTTATCTGTACTATATTTTCCGAGTCTGAATTTTTCCTCAATTTCCTTTATAATTTCTGGTTCATCTTCCTGGACTAATTTTAATAAACTGCTTACTCTTTCATTTTCCTCCTTGATTCTTGCGGTTCTATCTGGGTTATGTTTCTCTTCCATTCCTAATATAATTATACATTTCTTTTTGTCAGCTAATTCTCTTACTATATTCTCCTTCTGTCTCATCACTTTAATAACTGAGTCTTCATTATGTTCTTTCAATTGCTGTTTGACTATGTCAGTGAATGAAACCTTATTCCCTTCTTGAGTTATTCTCCAATTTTTAGCTTCTGTAGCTATTTTCTCTCTGTTTTCATTACTATTCTTCTTCAATTTCTCATTCTCCTCCTTTACATTTCCTAACTGTCTTTTTAGGTCCTCTATTTCTTCAGTTAAGTTTCTGTTAGCCTTCTCTAGTTGTTCCAACCTTTCAATTCTTTGGAAAATGGAGTCTACGTTACCTAACTTACGCTCCAAGTCCTCGATCACCTTATCAACTCTCTCCTCTAGTCTTATCAGTCGGGGGGGGGGGGGTTGTGTCCCCCCCACCCTCTTTAAATCCCTGGAACATATTCTCGTCACTTTCTTCTGTATTGCTCCTCTCTATACTTCTAATCTTTACATTTTTATTAGACATGTCATCCTCACTCAGTCGTTTGTTTACCTTCCGCTTGTCTGGCTGGGCCAAGTCTACTCCCTCCTCATTTCCTTCCATTTCCCTCAGTAATCCCTCCCCTTTTCCTCTTTCCCTACTTTCCCACTACTCCACGAGCAATTTCCCCCCCACCCTGCAAAAACACTAGGCACTTCTCTTTGCGTTGGGATCCACAGACTTCAGTTTTCTTCAGAACGTCATCCAAGCCGTCCATTCGCTGAAGTGTGTGTGTGTGTGTGTGTGTGTGTGTGTGTGTGTGTGTATTTACCTAGTTGTATTTTACGGGAAGGGGAGCTATGCTCGTGGGGTCCCGTCTTCATATCTCATTTTATCTAAACTATTTTTAAATTCATGTATTGTTTTTGCACACACCACTTTCTCATCTAACTTGTTCCAACTGTCTATTGCTCTGTGAGGAAAGCTGTTCTTTTTCAAATCTCTTCTATAGCTGTCTTTTTTTATTTTCTTTCCGTGTCCTCTAGTATTTCTGTCATCCCATTTTATCAGATTCTCTCTGTCAGTAATTTCTATGCCTTTCATGATTCTGTAAATAGCTATCAAATCTCCTCTCTCTCTTCTTTGCTCTAGTGTCTGTAGTTCAAGTTTTTCTAGTCTCTCTTCATATGATAGTTTTGAGAGTGTTGGTGCCAATTTTGTAATTGCTCTTTGTATTCTTTCAAGTTTTTTTTTTACATTTTTTTGTACTTGGTGACCATATCGTTGCTGCATATTCCAATCTTGGTCTTATCAGGGTGATTAGGATTTTCTTCACCATTTCTTCATCCAGGTATGTAAATGCAACTTTGATTGTTCTTATTAGATTATAAGTTTCTCCAAAAAATGCATTTATATGTTTCTCAGGTGACATATTATTCATAACAATGACTCCCAGGTCCTTCTCATTTTCTACTTTTTTTTATTTCTTCTTCTCCCAATTTATATGCTCCTGTTATTCTGTTTTTGCTTTTTCCAAATTCCATTATACTACACTTTTTTGTATTGAACTCCATCTCCCACTTCCTACTCCATTCTTGTACTATATTTAGATCTCTCTGTAGTGATTCACAATCTTCTTCAGTTTTCACTCTTTTCAGTAGTTTTGCATCATCTGCAAAGAAGCTCATATAGCTTTCTATTCCTTCATCCATATCATTAATATATATAGCAAACATTATTGGGGCCAGAACTGCTCCCTGCGGAACACCGCAAAAAGTCGTCCATCCAATTTAGTAGTTTTCCCTGTATTCCTCCTTCAGTTTCTAATTTCTTAAGCAACTTCTTATGTGGTACTTTGTCAAAAGCTTTCTTTAGATCTAAAAATGCACAGTCCGCCCATCCATCTCTTTCTTGTATTATATCTATTAGCCTTGAATAGAAACATATTAAATTGGTGACGCATGATCGTCCTTGTCTGAATCCAAATTGCCTTGGATTTAACACTTTAGTTTTTTTTCTAAATATTTTACCCATCTACTTTTGATCATTCTTTCACAAATTTTTGCTATTGTACTTGTTAGAGAGACTGGTCTATAGTTGGTAGGTTCTTCTTTATTTCCTCCTTTATATATAGGTACTATATTTGCTTTTTTCCAATCTTCTGGAACTTTTCCTTCTTTCAAGGAACTATTTAGTATGCTATGTATTTTGTCTGCCAGTTCATTCCTGCATTCTTTCAGTATCCAGTTTGTTATTTCATCTGGTCCATGCGATTTTCTGACATCAAGATTACTCAAGTGTGTTAATATTTCATTCTTTGTTACTTCTATTTCTTCCATAGGGAGGACTTTCTCTTTCCATTCGTTCTCTTCAGGTTGTATGTTCTCCCTTGTAAACACTGATTTAAAATGTTTGTTCATAATTTCCGCCATTTCCATTTCCTCAGTGTATTCAACTCCCTCCTGTCTTAATTTCTCCAAGTCTTGTTTGTTTTTCAGTTTATTGTTTACAAATCTGAAGAATAGTTTTGGTTGATCTTTACACTTTTCTATGATATCTTTTTCATATTTTCTCTTTTCCTCTCTGCACATTTGTACATATTCATTTCTATAACAGGTATATATTTTCCATTTTTCAGGTCTTCTGTCTTTTTTCCATCTGGTCTAGGCTTTGTCTCTTTTGTCTTTTAACTCCCTACAGTTTTTGTTGTACCAGCATTTTACATATTCTTTTTCTTGTTTTTGTCTTGGGACATACTTTTCCACTCCTTTTTTTGTAAATTTTTGTCAAAATATTCAATTTCTCTTCTACTGCTGTTTCTTCTGTGTATATTTCTTCCCAGTTTTCCTTTTGAAAGAATTCTCTTATTTTATCAAAGTTTGTTTTTTCATACATCATTCTTCCTTTTCTGTATTGTTCATTTCTTTTCATATATTTTTCTTCATTAAGTTCCAGTTCAATCAATATGTGGTCACTTTTACTTATTGGTGTTTTATATTCAATTTTGTCCACTATTCTAGGTTCGGATGTAATTACTAGGTCTAGTCTCGATGGCTCTTCTTCATTTCTATACCTAGTGTTCTCCTGTATCCATTGTGTCATTGTATGGTCAGTAACCATCTCAAGTAGAGCGTTTCCCCATGAGCCGTCTCCACTCTTTACTGTCATTTCTTCCCAGCAGATTTCTTTGCAATTAAAGTCGCCCATCATAACTATTTTTCCTCCCTCTTCCATTATCTTGTTTAATGTTATCTTTGTGTCCTCTAACATACTTTTATGTTCACTCTCTTCCCATGAGGCTGTTTTTGGGGGCACATAATTTATCACAAATTTTCTGTTCTTCTTATCTCTGTCTTCTACTTCCATCATTATCATCTCTACTGTATTCTTTCCATATGTGACACACTTCACGTTTATATCCTTCTTAGTCAGGAACATAACTCCACCCCCTTCCTTTTTCACTCTGTTTCTAATCCAATAATTATATGCATCATGTCCTACACTGTTGGGTGGTAGTGGACCTTTTAATTTTGTTTATACAATTCCCATTATGTCTGGTTCTTTTTCTTTCAAATAATCATTCAGCTCATTCAATCCTGTTATTAATCCATCTATATTTGTGTAAGACACTCTTAGTTTTCTGCCACTTCCATTGTGTTCTCTGTTTCCCTTTTGTTTTTCTCTTGTATGTCGACTTTCTTTAGTTTCATATTCACTACTCTCCAATAGAATCTCTCTTTTTCTGACTCCGTTCTTATCTCGATTTTTTTCTTTGCTTCAAGTATTTTCTGTTTTTCTTCCTCTCTTTCCTCTTTATTCATTTCCCTTTTTATCCATACCTTTTTATATTGTTCACTTGTTGCTAGTTTCCCTGTTTTGGATAAGATATTCTCAGCCGTAGTTTGTGACCTGAATTTAATCTTAATTGGTCTGGTCTTGTCTGTACTATATTTCCCTAGCCTGAATTTCTCTTCGATTTGTTTCATTATTTCTGGTTCATCTTCCTGAACTAATTCTAGTAAATTTCTTACTTTTTCATTTTCCTCCTTGATTCTTGTGGTTCTATCTGGGTTATGTTTCTCTTCCATTCCTAATATAATTATACATTTCTTTTTGTCTGCTAGGTCTCTTACTATATTCTCCTTCTGTCTCATCACTTTAATAACTGAGTTTTCAGTTTGTTCATTCATTTGCTGTCTGATTATGTCAGTGAATGCAACTTTGCTATTTTCTTGAATTTTTTTCAAACCCTCCTTGTTCTCCTTATTATTCTCCTTTAAGACTTTATTCTCATCTTTTACTTCTTTTAACTGTTTTTTTAATTCTTCAATTTCCTTAGTTAAGTTTTTGTTCGCCTTCTCTAGTTCTTCCAATTTTTCAACTCTCCGTATAATATTGTTAACATCACCGAACCTACGCTCCAAGTCCTCGATCATCTTATCGACCTTCTCTTCTAGTCTTGTCAGTCGGGGGGGGTTTGTGTCCCCCCCACCCTCTTTAAATCCCTGGAAAATATTCTCATCACTTTCTACTGTATTGCTCTTATCTATGCTTCTAATCTTTACATTTTTATTAGACATTTCATCGTCGTCGGGGGGCCTTTTGTTTACCTTTCGCCTGTCTGCCTGGGCCAAGTCTACTCCTTCCTCATTTCCTTCCATTTCCCTCAGTAATCCCTCCCCTTTTCCTCTTTCCCTATTTTCCTACTCCACGAGCAATTTCCCCCCCACCCTGTAAATACAATAGGCACTTCTCTTTGCGTTGGGATCCACAAAACTTCAATTTTCTTCAGAACGTCTTCTAAGCCGTCCATTCGTTGAAGTGTGTGTGTGTGCGTGTGCGTGTGTGTCTGGATGACTTGTTTCTAGTTTCCAAGAATATGGAAAGTCACTTCCATAAGTTGTCTTTAGACTTGCAACGTTTTGCTGAAGCTGGGTTGAAGCTCAATTTACCCAAATGTTTGTTTTTTAAGTCCAGCATCTAATTCTTAGGTCACGTGGCAGGCAAAGATGGCATTCATATTACAGATGATAATATCGAAACTTAGAAACTTTATGACACCTAAGACAGTTGACCAAGTATGCTTATTCTTAGGATTGGCAGGATACTATCGTGCTTTTGTGAAAGACTTTGCTTCCATTGCATTACCTCTTACTCGTCTCTCCAAAAAGGATACTTCTTTCCAGTGGCATAATGCTCATCAGAAAAGTTTTGACTTACTCAAGCAACTGTGTTGGCATTCCCATATCATAGTCTTCCTTTTACCATTTGCACTGATGCTTCTGGTTTAGGTATTGGAACTGTCCTAATGCAGCAAGTAGATGGTCGTCGTCCACATGTCATTGCATATGCCAGCCACATACTCAATCATGCTGAGTCTCGCCACTCTGTTACACATCTGGAAGCTTTAGAAGTGGTGTGGGCTCTAAAGCATTTTAGTGAGATCATCTTTGGCTATTCTGTCACAGTTTACACAGACCACATTGCTGTCCCAATACTTTTCAAGGGCAAAAATCTCCCAGGCCGCCTAGCCAGATGGTTTCTTACTATTGAGGAGTTCAATCCAGTCTTTAAGTATATTCTTTATGATCTTTTGGATAGTCCTATTCGTTTTTCTACAATTCTGAAGATTATAGGCAACTTCAGTGCCATACACTGCATACCATTTATGATTCTGTCAAAAGAAAACTCCAGGATTCTAGATCAAACATGATAAGGACACAACACAGTAAGGCTACACCTGTTTCCATTCAAGCCAGTCTAAGCTAAGCAACAATTTTACTGATCCTTTTCTGATGAGGCAGAGGCTTCATCCTAATAAGTACATGGTTTTGACTCATCTCAGTTACTTAGTGAGGTTCCGCATTCTGACAGGTTTAAGAAGACACAAGTGCCCATACCTGCATTTACCCGGCCTCCCTCAGGCTCCAATGTTCCCACTGTATCCCCTCCTGTTCATCACTCGTATCATATACGTTCACAAGGCACAGTGCCTTGATGATCGAATGAGACGATTTTGTACACCTGTGTTGCTGTGCACCCTTTTTGTAATAGTAACCGCTACCTATTAAGGTTGTAAATAAGTATGTGTAGCCTCGGTTATGCATGGCATAACCGAGGGGTGTGTGATCTATGTTTTCCAATATCGATTATGTAATTGTCAGCCAAATGTATGGTTCTTGTGTATTTTCTCATTTGTACTATGTATCAATATATACTTCATGTGTGTATTGTCTCATATCCCCAACTTCCGGCAATTTATGTCATGTTCCTTATTTCCAAAATGTACCTACTGGCACCAGTATATGTTCATGTCTTTTGTAGACTATATCATGTTTCTGTACCTGTTCATGTCTTTTGTATATCGTGTTCTTGTATATGTTTGTCTTTTGTCAATTGCTGTATTTTACGTACCTTTGTGTTTGTCTGCTCCCTGCCACGAATGTTGTTTGTTTGGTGAGGGCAACGAGAGATGGTGGCCAAACTATGTAGTGGGCACGTGTCAAGCGTGTTATATTTGTAATATTGTATAGGTGTATATAGGTGTAATGGTGTGGGACCATGTAGCGGATTCCCGCTGATGAGTTTGCATCCTCACTAATGGACTTGCCTGACGCCAGGTGGCATCAGTACTTCGACAGTCTTAATATCATACTTTCGTATTAATAATTTTTTATTAATCCACCATTATTGGCATGCAACTAACACTTTAGGGTCTACGTGGAGCTACTATACAGACTAGAGTCACACATAATTTTGTCTGTGATAGAGGAAATCTTTATTCATAGCGAAATGATGCTACTGTATTACCCTGCAACTGTCCCTCTGGTATGCTGTCCCCCTCTCTTAATATTACCCTGTACTACTTTTCTGAATATTCATTTCCTTTTTCGCTGAACCCTGTGGTTGAGTCGTAAAAGGTGACAGAAACGGGACGGGGATGGGACTGGGCATCCTACTCTTTGTAGCCCCTAAGGGGACATTCCTTAAAAAAAAAAAAAAAAAAAAAAAAAAAAAAATAAATAAAATATATATATATATATATATATACATATATATAATTATAATAATAATAATAATAATAATAATAATAATAATGATAATAATAATAATAATAATAATAATAATAATAATAATGAAAAATAGATAAATAAAAAATAAGAGGGTCTGGGAGTATTTCAACTAGAACCCAAAGGTTTGGGCCCTTTAATGTTCGTGGGTATGATACAGATGAGAATAAAAGGGAAGAGATAGACATAATATGAGAGGAAATATGGATGTGTTGGCATTGAGTGAAACCAAGTTGAAAGGGAGGGGCAAGTTTGAGTTTGAGAGTGTAGTTGGGAGAGTGTCAGGAGTGAAGAGAGGACGAGGGGGAAAAGAGGTGGCTATATTATTAAGTAAAGAGATAGGTAATGGTATGGTGGAGTGGAGGTGTCTCCAAGGTTAATGTGGATGAAGGTGAAACTGGGGAGGGAAATTTGGGTCTTTGTAAGTGCATATGGGCCTTGTAGTGAGAGAAGAGTGTAAAAGAAAGGGAGCCTTTTTTGGATGGATTTTGGTGAGTGCGTGGGGGGGTTTGGGGAGAGGTGTTGGAAGATTTCAAATGCTAGGGTGGGTGTAGCCATTAAAAACATTGGAGCTACACAATGAACTTAGAGAGGTCAGATAAACCTTCTTCGGTTTTTATTTATTTATTTGGCAGGTACTTGTAGATATATCTACAGGTTAGAATATAATCTCCAAAGGGGAAATGTCTCCCTTATCGAGTCTAAGTGATAGTGTTTCCCCTATGCTCCTATCTCTGGCGAACGCAGTCGCCTGGTTATAAAGGGTAATAAACTTAGGTAAACATACTTGGTGTAGGTTGTCACAGAGGAAATGTGTTTGTGATAATATTACATGTGTGTTAGTTGCATTGTAAGGGGTTTAGTAATCTTATTTGTGAATGTGGCTAGTATGTATTGGAGTTACGATAATGTAGCTTGGTAGGTATAAGGAACAGTTAATGAACTGTCTGGTGACATTAGGCACTTGTGTCGGTTCCTTGCAGGACGATGGCACGATGTAGCTTGTTATGATGTGTCGCGCTATCAGAGTCAAGTGTTTATGATTAGGAAATGTGAGGTCATCAAGATTGGAGGTATTGCTAAAGGCTACTTTCTTGTACGTGTGTGGATTATGTGTCATGGCGTGTGATATATCGTAATGATTAGTAATGGTAGGATATGTGCCTCTCTGACCTCTTGAGGTACGTTCTCGTACCTCGGGTTAAGGTCGAGACGGTGTGGTTTGTCATAAAAATATGTAATTGTAGAAGAAAATGTATGATCATGTGCTATGTTGCTAGTGAGAGATATTGACTAATAAAATTCATTATTTGAATGAGTAAAAGGGATGGGGCTTACATATGTTATCATATATTCGAATATATTCAGTAATTAAGCTATGGTATAATTGCACTAAATTTGTTTCACTTTGCACGTAATTATTTTTTTCTCTTTTCAATGAGAATGTATGATAATGTATGTCACTGTAGTTCGATGTCTATTTTCAATTAAATGTTTAGTTTCCGATTTCATTAATTCAATGAGAATTGGGTAGCACTTTCACTGATTACCACAATTTAATGAATTTAAAATTTCAGTGTATGTTAGTTTATTTGTGAAGTTATTATAAGAGTGTGTTTCATGTTACATATCTAGAATATAGTAATAATAACATATAAATAAATCTTTCAATAGAGGGAGGACTATTCTCTTGTTTCAACGGGAATTTTATACAGGTAATCTCTTTTCTGTAAAATTTCACATTTTCATATATAGATGTCAGTGCGTGTGTGTGATGTCAGTTTTCATATATTGCATAATGTTCAGGTAGGACTATATTGTAGGAGTTTGGGATTGTTTCTAGTGGATTGACCTATATATTAATTTTTTGTTGTCTCTGAGAAGTATCTAATATATATCCTAATGTTATATCTGTATCGATTAATTAGTGGAATACAAATTTGTTTATTTATTGATTTGGTTTGTTTCACTATGTTATGAATTAACGTTGCTCATATTTGTTTCGTGGATTTTATGTCGAGGTTTTTGTGAATATCTATCGGCTATATTTTGTGGGAAATTGTGATTATTTAAAGTAATCTGTTGTTCCTATCATTACTCTAGTATGTTGATTATGGAAATCTGTGAGTTTGTGTTTAGTTCAATGAGGTTGACTTTGAGTTTAAAAACAATGTATGTGTGAGTAAATTTTGACGCAGCCCGAAGGGATTTCTCCCCGTCCTCGCCTTATATGCAAAGGGGGACGGAGAGGGGGGGTCGCCGATTAAATGAAGCGGCCTTGCTGTGGATGTGCTGTGTCTTGCGACACTGCTTCTGACCCAGGGCGGTGGGCAGGGTGCAGGGATGACCCGTCATCCAGGAGGTGCTCAGATGAGAGGGAGGGTGGGAGGGGTGTGGAGTGTATTTAGGGATGAAATGGGTGGGAGTGTTTTTATGCCTTTCCCTTTTTGGCTACCTCCCTTGGAAGGGGGAAAAAGCCTTGGTATATGTATGTGTATGTATGTTTGAGATGGAGGTTTTTGTATTGAAGTATTACATTTCGTGTATGGGTTTTGGTTATTGTTTATTGTATGAAATAATGATTGGCTATCTTTGTGTGGGAAGTTTTGTTATTCCATCTTGAGGGTCTATATTTCTTGAATTTTGTGTGAGATCTTTCTGTATGCTGGTTGGGTTTGTCAGAGTTATATTGTTTCAGAGTTGAGTTGGTAAGATGAGAATATTTTATATGTTTAGGTGAAATGCATGGGAGTTTATGCAATCTCACTTTGTGTTTAGACTAGTGTATATTAGAGATGGCTATATTATGTTTGCAATGAATGGGGTTAGTGTAGTATTGAGTTTGATATTAATAAGATGATATTCCTGGGTCGTCACGATCTGAAGGAAGGTAGAATTTTTTTTTTTTTTTTTTTTTTTTTTTTAAGATGGCATAAATTTGGTAATTAAAGGGATCGTTAATACCTTGTTAACCTTTTGAAGAATTGCACGACGTCTTGTGTCTCTTATAGGTGGAATATTTAGTGCAAATGCATGTTTTTTTGTTTTCTGTGTTGGTTTTGTTCATTGTGGGATTTGTCTTTGTGTTTTCCTTGGTTTATCTTGGTATATTATGTGTTGGCTTTGGGTGACTGCCTGTGGGTCTTCCTTGGGGCGGATGGAGTTGAGTGAATATGCTGAGGTGCTCATATTGTTGGGTGTGATCGTCTAAAGTAGTTTAAAGTTAATGTGATATTGAGTTGTTATATATATGGGTCAATAAGAATTATTTGGGTATATGATGGTAGGGTTGACATTACGTTTAGTGTGTCTTAGTACTGGGGTTTGTATTTGAGAGGTGTAATGTCTTTGATATGTTTATATGGTGTTTGGTATTATATATACAATATTATCTCTATTTTTGTAGTATTTGTTTATTTGTATTTGTTTATTTCTATCAGCTGTTGGTTGATATGTATAATTATTGTGGTGGATCTATGTAGATTTGAAGATTTGTGTATTATCTACTTTAAGTCTTATGAAGGCCGAATTTGTTGTGCGCTTTTAGTTATGTTCATTTGAAAATTTGACAGTGAATTATGTGAGTATTTGTCACTTTATGTCTTAGTATGTGGATTCTCTTTAAAGCATTAGATAATAATTGTTTTTCTTATATGTGTATGTACTTATTAGCTTGTTTGTATCTTTCTGTTTAATTGTATATACCTATTAGCGTATCTACCTACTGGTACGTATGTGTAATTATTCTTACAGTATCTATTAGTCTTTGTATATCTTAGGAGTGTGATTATGTTTAAAGATTGGTATTTGAGTACTTTACATGGTGAAGGCTGAAGAGTAGTGCTGCCTGGATAGTTTGGATAGCACTGTGGATAGTTGGAGACTGACGGTGCTTTCAAAGAATTGGTGGTAGCTGGGTGTCAGATTTTGCTGACTTGTAGTTTCTTTATGCTGCTTGTGTCTCAGGCGGAGGGAAGGGGTGAAGCGGGCGGAGGTTGCTGGATCGGTCCTTGCTGTGGGTCACGGTATGGAGGGAGTGGGTGTAGGTGTAGTGGTGGGTAGAGTGTGGAGGTCACTCACGTCGGCTACGCTCGACCGACGCGATAACGTGGAGGGTCGAGGTCCACCTCTGGCCGACGCGAAGTTCCTGCCAGGCTCTGTACGTGAAGGAATAAAAATATAAATGGAAATTATTAGGTGGTTATATTTGATACGGGTGGGGTGGGTTGGTTTTACTGGAGTGGGAAGAGGTTGCAATCGTCGCTTCGGAGGGGACGGTTGTGGAGGGGATGGTGTGTAGACTGACTGGGCAGGGACTTGTGGTCGAATGAAGTCGCCTGGAACTGCTGGGCTTGGGTCCCTTGCGATCTGTTGGAGTCACCTGGTTTCCTTCTAGAAGTAGGGGAATGATAGATAAGTGGTGTTGCTTATGGAATTGATTGCGAGAGTGCTTTGCATTGCGTTTGATTGCGTTGTTTGTCTGGCGGCTGGCGAGGTCGGTTGGGGCGGGTCGAGTGGGTAGAAGTGCAATGATTGTATGGAGGGGTCGGTTGTGGAGGGGTGTTGTGTGTAGGGACTTGTCGCTGTCTCGGGCTGAGGGATGGGTCGAGTGGGTGGAGGTGGTTGGTGGGCTCAAAGTAGGTGCGCGGGGCTTGATTGAAGTCTTGTGGGTAGTTGCCTCGATTCTGTGGGCCTGATTGAAGTCTTGTGGGTAGTTGCCTCGATTTCGGGGACTTGAGTGAAGTCTTGAAGTCGATGTGTTGGGCTTGATTGATACTTGGTTTTGATGCGTTGTACTGGGAGTTCTTGTGACTTGATTGGATTTTGATGTGGTCATGCGTTGAGTTGACTGAAATCTTGAATGTCGCGTTACTGGGAACCACTGCTCTGGGCTGACGATTTTAGTCGTGTAACTGGTGGATGGCTACTTAGACACGCTACGGAGGGGTAGTGTGGGTAGTCTTGTAACCGGGGGTCTCTCCTACTCAGACAAGCTACGGAGTGGTAGCGTGGGGAGTCGAAGACAGGCAGTTTCCCGTACCCTGAGAGCGGTCTCTCTTTAGACAGCAGTCTCTCTTCTGATTGGTAGCAAACTGCCACCAGGTGGTTTGAAATAGAATGCCTTATCGATTTTACCACTGACTCTCTTCAAGATGGCTACACCTGCAGGTTACACCTGTGAGGTCGGCAGACTTGGTCAGGCAATGACGGCAGTCGAGCTGGTAGACGGGTGAGCTGGCGGACGGTAGACGGCAGACGAGTTGGTAGTCGTCAGACCTGGTAGACGTGGCTAGTCGTGGACGTGTGGCTTGGCAAGCGACGACGGTTTTAGTCGGGTACTCGGGCGATCTCTTCTTCGGGGGCGTGGGACCACCTCCTGGAACCAATATATAGCCGTTAAACGGTTGGGGCTTCAATGGCAGTGCCAGCGGGGTCTCTTCGGATGGGTGTGGTAGTCGTGGACGAGCGGCTTGGCAGGTGTGGATGGGCGGTCTCTTTTTTATGGGCGTGATCCCATCGCTGCCACCGATATGTAGCCGTTATAAGTTGGACCTACACAATGGACTTAACGGGGTCAGATAAACCTTCGGTTTTCTTGGTTTGATTGGCAGGTACTTGTGGATATATCTACATGTTAGGATATAATCTTCTAGGGGGGAGTGTCTCCCTTACTGAGACTAAGGGATAGTATTTCCCTTAGGGTCTTTCTGGCGAACGCACTCGCCTCGTTATAAAGGGTAATAAACTTAGGTAAGCATGTTTGGTGTAGGTTGTCACATAGGAAATATGTATGTGATAATAATATATATGTGTGTTAGTTACATTGTAAGGGGTTTAGTAATACTATTTGTGGATGTGGCTAGTATGTATTGGAGTTATGATAATATAGCTTGGTATATATAAGAAAAGGTTAATGAACTGTCTGGTGACATTAGGCACTTGTGTCGGTTCCTTGCTGGACGATGGCGCGATGTAGCTTGTTATGATGTATCGCGTTATCAGAGTCAAGTGTTTATGATTAGGAAATGTGAGGGCATCAAGATTGGAGGTATTGCTAAAGGCTACTTTCTTGTACGTGTGTGGATTATGTGTCATGGCGTGTGATATATCGTAATGGTTAGTAATGGTAGGGTATAGTGGTAGACGAACGAATAGACGAAGTGGTTGCGAAGTGTGGAGTTCCGGGAGGGAGTCGTGGTGTTGTGTCGGGGGTGGGGGTTGGTGATGGTAGATACGGTATTTACGTGGAGGCTTGAGCATGGGTGCACATGGGAGGGGGCGGTGGATGGAAGGGTGGTAGATAGGGTTTTGATGGACTGTATGGTGGTGACCGGGAGAAGAGTGGGAGGAGTTTTGGATGTGCATGTTCTTGGGGGAGATAGTGAGGGAGTGTTAGATCGTTTTTTGGTTGAAGGTGGGTTGAGAGTGGAAAATAGGTGGAGGGGGAGAGGACAGAAGGTGGGGAGGTGCTTGGAGTGGGCTGCTTAGGTGAGAAAGAGGGAATTCAAGGGCTGAGGGGAGTGGGGGATGGGGAGCAGGGAGTGGAGGAGGAATGGGGATGTTTCAAGGAGGGGAGTCACAAGATGTGCAAAGGTGGTGGAAAGGAGAAGGTGGAGGAAGGGGTGATGGGTGGTGGGATGATGAAGCGGGGAGGGTTGTGGAAGAGGGGAGGCGAGCACTCACAGGTTGGCTACAAAATAGGATGTGAGAATCATATGGGAGGTTCAAAGAAGGGAGAAGTGAAACATAATAAAAAGGAGGTAAAGAGGTGAGCAGATGTGAAATGGGGTTAGAGTATGACAGAATTTTTTTAAGGAAATAAAAAGATGTTTTGGAGGAAATTAAGCATATGAAGAGGAGGCGAATCAAGTAGAGAAGAAAATGTAGGGAACGCAGATGGAGAGATGGTAGTGGAAGAGACGGCAGTAAGAGGAAGAAGGGCAGAGTATTTTAGGGAGGTGCTAAGTGTGGAAGAGGATAGGGAGGGAAAGGTAGTTCCAGTGGGATACGCTGAGAAAGTGACGGTGATAAGTGGGGAAAATGGAGGAGAAATAAGGAAGGATGAGGAAGAAGCAGTTATTAAAGTGATGAGAGCAGGTAGGGCGTCTGGATTGGGTGGGTGTCATGCGTAGTGTTTAAAAAGGGGAGGTGCAGTGATCGTGGACTGACTGGTGAGGTTGTTTAATCTTTGTCAAGGGTAGAATAGTGCTGGAGGACTGGAGAAGTGCCTGTATAGTTCCACTTTACAAGGGAAAAGGGGACAAGTGTGAGTGCAATAGTTTCAGAGGAATCAGTTTGTCGAGTGTAGCTGGGAAGGCTTATGGGAGGGTTTTGATTTGGGGGATTAGGAGAACAGAGGGAGTAATTGGTGAGGAACAGTGTGGGTTTAGGACAGGTAGGGGATGCGTGGATCAGGTTTTTATGGTAAGGCAGACATATGAGAAATCTTTAGGAAAAGGTAAGGATGTTTTTTGGGGCTTTTATCGATTTGGAAGAGGCTTATGACAGGGTGAACGGGGGTGTTGCTGATACATGGGATAGGAGGAGGGCTGTTAAGAGCAGTAAAAAAAAAATTGCGGGAGTGGTGGAGCCTGTGTTGGAATTGGAAGTGGGGAGAGCGAGTGGTTTGAGGTAGGGTTGGGACTTCACCGTGGATGTGTTATGACGCCTTGGCTATTCAATTTATATATGGATGGGGTGGTGCGAGAGGTAAATACAAGGGTAATGGGCCGGGGATTGGTTAAAGAAAATGGAGAAAAGTGGGAGATGGGTAGGATGTTTGCTGATGACTCTGCGCTCGTAGCATGGTCGGAGGAGTGATTGGGGAAGTTGGTGACGGAGTTTAGGAAGGTGTGCGAGGGAAGGAAGTTGAAGATAAGTGTGGGTGAAAGTGTGGTGATGAGATGTACAAGGAGAGAGGATGGCAGCAGAGTGGAAGTGACTATTAAGGGAGAGAGACTGGAGGAAATGTATAGCTTAGATACTTGAATGCGAATGTGGCGGGAAGGGGAGTGGAGATGGGGTGGAATATAGATTGAGAGAAGCAAGTAAATGTCTAGGGGGATTAAAACGTATAATGAGAAATAGACATATGAGAATGGGTGCTAAGAGGAGATTGTATGAAGGACTGATTGTGTAGACAGCACTATATGGAACGGAAACGTGGATTATAAGAGAGGAATATTTTAAATGTGTTTGCGATGAAATGCCTGAGAAGTATGGTTGGGGTTACTAGGCTGGATGGAGTAAGAAGCAGGGAGGTGAGGAGTATAGTGGGGATGGAAGGGGAGTTGAGAGATGGGGTTGATAGAAGCGTGTTGGGATGGTTTGGACGCATGGAAGGAATATGTGAAGAAAGATTAGTGGAAGAGGTGTAGAGGGGGGATGTGGAGAGGACGAGAATGGGGGGGGGGTGAGATGGATGGATGGAGTAAAAGTGGCTTTGGGGAAGAGGGGAGTGTCTGTTGAGGAGGGAGAAGACAAGACAGGGGTGAGTGGAGAATGGTTGTGTATGGCTGATGTTGTGATGCATGAAAGGGAGTGTTTGCGGGATGAGGGAGTATGTGTGAATGATATTTTGACGCAACCCGAAGGGAATTATCCCCGTCTTTTCTTTTTCTGCAGGAAGAGGATGGCGGAGAGAGGGGTGCCGCCGATTAAATTAATCGGCCTTCTTGTGGATGTACTGTGTCTTGTTACGTTGCTCCTGACCCAGGGCAGTGGGTGAGATGCAGGGATGACCTGTCATCCAGGAGGGGCCAAGAAAATAGGGAGGGAGGGGGTGGTGAATGGGAGTGGAGTATGTGGGGATGAAATGGGTGTGGATTTATGCCTTTGACTTTGGCTACCTACCTTGTAAGGGAAAAATGTTGGTATATGTATGTATATATATTTCTGTACATATGCATATATATATATGAATTCATGTACAAAACACACACACACACACACACACACACGTCGGTCGAAGTGGCAGCGAAGTGTGGAATTCCAGCAAAAATTCAAGTTTCATCGATCTCAACAACGAGGGAGTACCTTTGTTGTATTAGTAGAGAAGGGGAAAGCTTATGGTGTAGTGAGAAGGTGAAGAAAAAAGAGAAAGAGAGGAATTACTGAGGAAAATGGAAGGAAATGAGGAAGGGGACGAACGGGCCCCGGATATTAGAAGGGGTGTAAACAAAAGAGGTGTAGAACACACAGACGAAGGAGAGCAAGGAAGCAGAGGTGTCAAAAATAGAAATATAGATATTAGCAGCTCAATGGAAAGAAAAGATAACTGCTTTTATGGATTGAATGAGGGAGGAGATGGCAACCTCCCCCGACTAGTATATCTAGAGAAGAAACTGAAAAAAAAAAAAAAAACGAAGCATGGGAGGTTAGGTTTAACCAATCAATACTAGTTACCCAAAGAGTTTATAAACTGGAAGAAATAAAGAATCAAAACCTAACTAAAGAAACAGAAGAATTAAAAAGACAGTTAAAAGAAATAAATGATGATAATGAGGAATTAAAGAATAATAATAAAGAGAATAAAGAGTCCATAGCAAAAGAAGCACAGGGTTGGAGAAAAGTCCAAGGGACAACAAAATTATATTTAGAGATATAGTGACACAAAAGATGAAAGAACAAACTAAGGACACAGTTATTAAAGTGATGAGAGAGAAGGAGAATATAGTAAGAGACTTAGCGGACAAAAATAAATGTGTAACTATATTAGGGATGGAAGAGAAGCACAATCCAAATAGGACTACAGGAGTAAAAGAAGAAAAGGAAAAGGTAAACAAGATATTAGAAGTAGTTCAAGAGGATGAACAAGAAACAGTGAAAGAAATTGAAGAAATATATAGAATAGGGATATACAATACAGATAAGACCAAACCAATTAAGGTTAAATTCAGGTCACAAACGACAGCAGAGAATATCTTAGCAAAAACATGGAAACTAGCAAACAATGATCAATATAAACAGGTATAGATAAAAAGAGAAATGAATGAAAAGGAAAGAGAAGATGAGAAAACAAAAAGACTAAAGCTAAGGAAGAAAAAAAAACGAGAAAAGAACAGAGTCAGAAAAAGAGAAATTCTATTGGAGTGTAGTGGATATGAAAGTGAGGAAATGTTTCATAGCAGAGAAAGACGGAAGGGAAACAGAAAACACGATGGAAGTAGCAAAAATTAAAAGTGTTTTACACAAATATAGATGGTTTACTAACAGGCTTCAACGAACTGAATAATCACCTGAAGGAAAAAGAACCGGACATAATGGGAATTGTAGAGACAACATTGAAAGGTTTACTACCACCCAACAGTGTAGGACATGGTGCATACAATCATTGGATTAGAAATAGGTAAAACAAGGGGGTGGAGTTATGTTCCTAACCAAGAAAGATATAAATGTGAGGAATGTCACATGTGGAAAGAATAGAGTAGAGATGATTATGATGGAAGTGGAGGACAGGGATGGGAAGAGCAGGAGGTTGTAGTAAATTATGTGCCTCCCAAAACGGCTTCGTGGGAAGATAGAGGACACAAAAATATGTTAGAAATCACAAGGATAACACTAAATAAGATAGTGGAAGATGGAGGAAGAATAGTTATAATGGGTGACTTTAATTGTAAAGAAATCTGCTGGGAAGAGATGACAGTGAAGGGTGGAGACGACCTATGAGGAAATGTACTACTTGGTATGATTATAGAACATACAATGACGCAATGGATACAAGAGAGTACTAGGTATAGAAATGAGGAAGAACCATCGAGACTGGACCTAATAATCACATCAGAACCCGACATAGTGGACAAGATTGAATATAAGACACCAAGAAGTAAAAGTGACCACATATTGGTTGAACTGGAACTAAATGAGGAAAATACATGGAAAAACGAACAATATAGAAAGGGAAGATTGATATATGGAAAAACAAATTTTGATAAAATGTGTGAATTCTTTCAAAAAGCAGACTGGGAAAAAATACACAAGGAGGAAACAACAGTAGAAGAGAAATGGAATATTTTGACAAAAATCTATATAAAAGAGTGGAAAAGTATGTTCCAAGACAAAAACAAGAAAAAGGATATGTAAAGTGTTGGTACAACAAAAGATGTAGGGAGTTAAAAGACAAAAGGGATAAACCTTGGATAAAATGGAAAAAAGACAAAAGACCTGAAAAAAGGAAAATATATACTAGTTATAGAAATAAATATGTGCAAGTGTGCAGAGCAGAAAAGAGAAAATATGAAAAAGATGTTATAGAAAAATGTAAATTATCGACCAAAACTATTTTTCAGATTTGTAAACAACAAACTGAAAAACAAACGAGAATTAGAGAAACTACGATGAGGAGGAGTTGAATACACAGAGGAAGTAGAAATGGCACAATTATGAACAAGCATTTTAAATCGGTGTTTACGAGGGAGAACATACAACTTAGAGATGTCGAGTGAGAGGAAAAAGTCCCCCTATGAAAGGGACAGAAGTAACAAGGAAAAAAATAATGAATCACTTGAGTAATCTCGATGTCAGAAAATCGCATGGACCACATGAAATGGCAAACTGAATTTTGAGAGAATGCAGGAATGAACTAACAGACAAAATACATAGTCTAATAAACAGCTCATTGAAAGAAGAAAAAGTTCCAGAAAATTGGAAAAGAGCAAATATAGTGCCAATATATGAAGGGGGAAACAAGGAAGACCCTACTAAC
This sequence comes from Oratosquilla oratoria, assembly GCF_046742065.1. Classification (NCBI taxonomy): domain Eukaryota; kingdom Metazoa; phylum Arthropoda; class Malacostraca; order Stomatopoda; family Squillidae; genus Oratosquilla; species Oratosquilla oratoria. The sequence continues at coordinate 46,135,044 of NC_134814.1, read as the reverse complement.
TATAGACCTGTCTCTCTTACAAGTACGATAGCAAAAAATTGTGAATTATCAAAAGTAGATGGGTAAGGCATTTGGAAAAAAACGTACTAAATACAAGGCAATTTGGATTTAGACAAGGACTATCATGCGTCACAAACTTAATGAGTTTTTATTCAAGGCTAATAGATGTAATACAAGAAAGAGATGGATGGGCTGATTGTGCATTTCTAGACTTGAAAAAAGCTTTTGATAAGGTGCCACATAAGAAATTGCTAAAGAAATTAGAAACTGCAGGAGGAATACAGGGCAAACTGCTGAAGTGGATGGAAGACTTCTTGCATGAAAGAAAAATGAGAGTGGTGATAAGCAACAAGCACTCTAATTGGGATGAAGTGATTAGTGGAGTTCCACAAGGAACAGTTCTGGCCCCAATAATGTTTGTTATATATATTAATGATATGGATAAAGGAATTGAAAGTTATATGAGCTTCTTTGCGGATAATGCAAAATTGTTGAAAAAATTGAACAATGTAGAAGATTGTGAGTCGCTGCAGAGTGATCTCAATAAAGTATGGAAATGGAGTAGGAAGTGGGAGATGGAATTCAGTTTTAAGAAGTATAGTATAATGGAATTTGGAAGAAGCAAAAAAAGACTAGTGGGATCATATAAATTGGGAGAGGAAGAAATTAGAAAAGTAGAAAATGAGAAGGACCTGGGAGTCATTATTATGAATAATATGTCCCCTGAGAAACATATAAACAAAAATTTTGGAGAAACTTATAATTCAATAAGAACAATCAAAGTGGCATTTACATACCTGGACGAAGAAATGGCGAAGAAAATACTGGTCACTTTGATAAGATCAAGATTGGAGTATGCAGCAACGACGTGGTCATCAAGTCAAAAAAAAAAAAAATGTATAACAAAACTTGAAAGAATATAAAGAGCAATTACGAAATTGGCTCCAACACTCTCAGAACTATCATATGAGGAGAGACTAGCAAAACTTGAGCTACAGACATTAGATCAAAGAAGAGAGAGAAGAGACTTGATAACTATCTGTAGAATCATGAAAGGCATAGAAACTATTGATAGAGAGGATATAATAAAATGGGATAGTAGAGATACAAGAGGACACGGAAAGAAAATCTAGAAAGACAGTTATAGAAGAGACCTAAAAAAGGACAGCTTTCCCCATAGATGTTTGGAACAAGTTAGATGAGAAAGTGGTGTGTGCAAAAACAATACACAAATTTAAAAACAGTCTAGATAAAACGAGATATGAAGACGGGACATCACGAGCATAGCTCCCCTTCCCGTAAAATACAACTAGGTAAATACACAAACACACACATGCATATTATATATATATATATATATATATATATATGTGTGTGTGTGTATATACATATATATATATATATATATATATATATATATATATATATATATATATATATATATACATACACACACATAAATGAGAAATTATAAAAAAAATTGAGCAGACTTTTGCTACCCTGGCAATAACCGAGAAATTGAGCTATTTTATGACTCTTAGATAAAAAAAAAAAAAAAACCTAACTTGCATGAACATAAGTAGCTGAAATTGGCACACAACCTTGCATAACAAAATTAAAAAAAATTGTAATTTTGAGTTATATACATTACGAGAAAGACATTCATTGTGCCATACATGTGCAAATTTTACTATTAAATGTTGTAACCAGTATAAGTCCATGACCAAAAAGCTAAGAATATATATTTTCCCGTCTCTTTAATCTGCCTTGTTGGATATCCTGCAGTCTTTGAAGGGAGGGAGTTTTATACTTTATAAGGTAACCTTAGAAATGAAAAATTTTGTACTTATATATGTTAGGATACTATACATTACAAGGCAGGATCCTAATACATCAGCAATAGGACATGTGTATAATAAAGAAGTGTTACTTATACAATAAAGGAGATACATGTACAATAAATATATACAATAATTAAGTAAGGAAGGGCTTGCCTACATCACCAAGTGTTGGAAGCTTAGTTTTAAAAATAAAGAAATCCAAATCATTGACAATGTTGATTTTTGTTGATACATTCATTAACCGTTTTTACACTCAGCAGCTACACAATAGACCATAATTGATCGAATTTTCTCACAGCTATTCAATAGATTCATTGTTCACATTGGCGTGCGAATAGTGACGTATGGCTCAAGTGTCACACTTCCGATGATTACCGAACCTTTTTCAGTGTGCAGATGCTTTTATCAGAGTTGAAAAATAGTTTAAAATTTCCCCTAAATTCAAGTTCGATTGCAAAAATATTTCATGGGAATGCTCGGCAATGCTTTTTATTTACTCTAGTGTTAAAAAAAAAATGAAAAGTGTAAATTTCGTTCACTCTTACCTAAGTACACATACGACCGCAGCCGCACACTATCAGTCCACCGCACTTCAGAACACCACACCACAGTGTAGTGCAAAACGCTTCATGTTTGACAGTAAGTGGCAGGCTACCTACCAAGCATAGTCACATAACCCACACATCGGTGTCGAGTCAGTGGTGCCTTGGGTTTCGAATATAATTCGTTCTAGAAGGCTGTTTGAATTGCAATAAAATAACTGAAAATAACATAAGAGATCATAGCTACTTTCACTACTACTTCAAGAAAGAAACTGAGCGCTTAGAGAACGTGGGTGAAAGAACAACGTAAGACGAATACAAGCAAGAAACGTCTGGAACGTTCAAGATTTCATTCAAATTTGGAAAATCGTTGGTAGTATGAGGCAATTTTTCTTGAATATTTTGTTCGAATTCCAAGTTGTTCGAGTTTTGGGACGTTCGAATTCCGGGAGCACAACTATTTTCATGCGAAACTCGTTATGATGCTCTCTACCCTCCATTAATAAGCATTCGGATATTAGAACTTTTCGGATTTTAGAATTTCGGTTGAAGGGTTGTGTACCTGTATCATTATTACCATTATCATAACTATTATTCTTTATCATTGTTATTACTATATTATTATTGCTATTATTATTATTATTATTATCATTACTGTTATTGTTATTGTTATCGTTATCGTTATCGTTGTTATCATTGTTATCATTGTTATCACTGTTATCATTGTTATCATTGTTATTATTTTTATTATTGTTATTGTTGTTATTGTTATTATTATTATTATTGTTGTTGTTGTTGTAGTAGTTGTAGTTGTTATCGTTGTAGTTGTTATCGTTGTAGTTGTTGTAGTTGTTATTGCTGTAGTTGTTATCGTTGTAGTTGTTATCGTTGTAGTTATTATCGTTGTAGTTATTATCATTGTAGTTATTATCATTGTAGTTATTATCATTGTAGTTATTATCATTGTTGTTATTATCATTGTTGTTATTATCATTGTTGTTATTATCATTGTTGTTATTATCATTGTTATTATCATCATCATCATCATCGTTGTTATCATCATCATCGTTGTTATCATCATCATCGTTGTTATCATCATCATTGTTGTTATCATCATCATTGTTGTTATCATCATCATCGTTGTTATCATCATCATCGTTGTTATCATCATCATCGTTGTTATCATCATCATTGTTATCATCGTCATCATTGTTATCATCATTATTGTTGTTATCATCATCATTGTTATCATTATCATTGGTATTACTATCATCATTGGTATTACTATCATTTTTTATATTACTATCATCATTGGTATTACTATCATTGTTAGCATTATTAATGTAGTCTTGTCTTGCTACATGATTCTGGTCCATAATCGTTAAAGTCCCTATAATAACGCCTGAATAAAGCTCGGGAAGTCATCAATATTACCATGCTGATTGGACTAGTTATGAATGATCTAAATATTTCATAATACTAATCTCATCTTTTGTGATGTTTCACCTATTCAGTCTAAATCTATTGCAATTATATTAATGTGTGTAAAATTATGAAAAAATCAGTATTAAATCTACAAAGATTAAATAGGAGTTATGTGCACTGGTGGCGTAATCGAAAGCGTGCTGGTCTGGCATTATATTAAATGTTCGAATCCCGCACTCCTCTACGATTCCCAGCAGCGACTGTTACGCCCCCCAATAGTCCAGGCACATAGGGCAAAGGTGACGGCTTCAGCCAGAGCTACGTGACTCCTGGATATTAAACTCCTCACCTGCGGAACAAGTAATATGTTTCAGTTTGATGACAGATATTAAAATATGGACTACAGAAATTTTTGTCTAACTTCACTATCTTGACTCGATCAGGAATCAGGTAATGCACCTATCATATGTGCAGCATGTAAATTATCTACTGATCAGTACCAGTATATGCTGTTCATAATTTTACAAAATATTATCAAGAGAGGAAACCTTATATTTTTTCCTGGCAAATATTATCGTATGAAAAATGAAAAATTAAAAAATCCACAACAATAAACAAAAGTTAAATCAACTATACTGTATATTTGAGAAGAATTGGTATTATCATAGAATTTCTCCGTACTGACTTCTACCTGATATGTTTTTCCAAGACTACTGAAACACTGTTTTTTTTTTATTCAGTAAAAGACTAGTAAGGAAAGACCGCAGTTCAATAAAATACTATCTAACAATATATCTATATACTTTTTTCTTACAAGGGAGGTAGCCAAATCAAAAGGCTCCCAGCCACTCCACTTTCATCTATCACCCTTTCCTCTCTCATATTAACTCCTCATGAGTGACGGGCCATCCCACTGCCCTGGATCAGAAGCAATATATCAAGACAGTATATCCACAGCAAGACCACATCATTTAATCGGCAACCACCACCCTTTCTGTCCCCTCATGCAGAAAAAGAGAAGACAGGGAGAAATCACATCAAAATATAACTCACACATAGCCACTCCCTACCCCCCATCCCCCGTCCCCTTTCTTCCTTACATCACAGTACCATCTATACACAGCCATTCTCCACTCACCCGTATCCTGCCTGCTCCCTTCCTTGCTCAACAGACATTCCTCTCTTGCTCACTGCCCCTTCACTCCATCCATCCATTTCATCCTTGATATTCCCCTTATGTTTACTCCATCCACCTCTGCCTTCCACACCTCTTTTACCAATCTTTCTTCACTATTTTTTCCATGTGTCCAAACCATCCCAATACTCTTTCATCACCTTTATCTGCCATCTCCTTTTCCACCCCAACTCTCCACTTCATCTGCTCGTTTCTCACTCTATCCAACCTAGTAACCCCTACCATACTTCTCAGACATTTCATCTCAAGCACATTTAAATTTTTCCTCTCTGTCTCTCATAAATTTCAAGTCTCTGCCCCATACAAGTCCGTCGGCACAGTCACCCCTATATATAATCTCCTCTTTGTATCCATTCCCAAATGCCTATTTCTCATGACATTTTTTAATCTCCGAAAACATTTACTTCTCTCAGTCTACAATTTACCTCCACCCCCATTCCTTCCTTTTTTGCCACATGTAGCCCCAAATATCTAAAACTATCCACTACCGCCTCGCTGCTATCCTCTCCCCTTGTACATCTCATCATCTTATTTTTACCCATATTTACCTTTACCTTTCTTCTATCACATAACTTCCTAAACTTTGTCACTAACTCCCTTAACCCCCCCCCACCCCGATCCTTCCACAAACGCATCATCAGCGAACAACAAATTGCTTACCTCCCATCTTCTCAATTTTCTGTAACCATCTCCAGTCCCCTACCCATTACCCTTGCAATTACCCTCCCGCACCACCCCATCTGTGTTCACATTGAACGACCATGGCAACATGATATATCCTTGACACGGCCCCACTTTTACCAACAGGTTTCAATAGGGTTGCGGCAGTGCGTTTTTTACCACACTCATAGTCTCACTGTCCTTCAGTATTGTCCCAGCAGTCATAGAAGGTAGTTGTGCTGTGCAATTTTACATTTTGAGGTGATAAATGATATTCCTTGTCAAACACTTTTTAAACTTATAATAGATATTAATTGAGTGGGATATTGATATGCATGTGAGGCATTTTATCTGTTTTTCTACTGAATTATATAAATATTTCTGCTAAGCTGTTGTGCTCTGTATTATAATGATAAATTTATCAATAAAATTTCTGTTCATCTTTTAATTGTTTTCTTTTTCAGATGCCTCGTGCTTGTGGGAATAAGGCAGACAACTTCTGCTACATTCGTGGTAGGGTGAGCTTTGCATCACAGAAGCGCCGTATAACTGCTATGGTTAAAAAGGCATATCACCTATATTCTGGATGCAAGATTGATGACCAGGATAAGAACTGGGCTCCTCACACTGTAACACTTGTGCTACTAACCTTCACCAATGGTTGAGCAGGGAGAGGAAAGGAATGCCTTTTGCTGTGCCAATGACGTGGCGGGAGCCAACAGACCATATCAACAATTGTTATTCCTTATGGTACCTCCAGTACAGAAGGACTTGTCGAAAAAAGGCGTCAATTGAATATCCAAAATTCCGTCAGCTATTTGCACAGTTTCACATGAAGATCTATATTACTGATGCACCAACTTCGGTATCTTTTGAGTCAGATGTGGAAAGTAGTGAGGAGGATGCAAAGAAGGATGACAGTGCTGGATTACAGAGTGACCCAATTTTTTATGAAGCACACACCTCTAGGCCACATCTCATAACACGAAGGGAACTCCATAACCTTGTCAGGGATCTACAACTACCCAAGAATAAGGCAGACCTGGTAGGCTCTCGTCTTCAACAGGAAGGAGAAAGCTGCTTGGGAAGCATTCAAGTTAGTGGCAAAGGGATTTCTCGGAAACGGGAGGGAAGGAAAATATGAAGAATTGATGGAAAACCTCATCAAGTTTTACAAAAACACGAGATGTAAAATGTCACTTAAAATCCACTTTTTGGACTTGCATTTAGATTTTTTCCCAGCGAATTGTAGAGCAGTTAGTGACGAGCATGGTGGAAAGTTTCACAAAGATATTTCAACCATGGAGAACCTGTACCAGGGTAAATGGAGCACAACAATACTTGCAGACTATTGCTGGACAGGGAAAAGATGATTATTCAGCCCACTATAAGCATCAAGCAAAAAGGCAGAAAGTAGATATTGATTAGAGTTTAAAACATAACACTGTAAAACCCACACTGTATATTATAATAAAATATTACATGCCGCATATCTTTAAACATATAGCCAATAAGCATTTTTCAAGGTGATATTTAGGTTCAGTGCATAAAAATACATGAAAAGTAACTAATCTCATTTAAGACTCACGCAACTTTTTAAAAATTGTTGACCAAAGTAACAGAGAAGCACCAATCAAAAGAATTTATATCACTACTACGGATTATCCTCCCGGATGTCGCTGAACGGAGCAAGCTGATTGGTCCGCTCAACAAAAACACACGGCGGCGGCGATTCGATGCGACTCTCTTAGTTTTGCCTTTAATAGGCAAAGCCAGATGGAAATTCTTACCAACTGAGTGAACAGGAGGAAGCAACGCTATTTTAGGGTCATGTCACAGTAGAGAAAAAAACATTGCTGGTTCCAACTTTAGGAAAGAGTCGGGGAAGGAAAATAATTATTCTCGTGACGGCGGCGACGCGAAACAAAGCTCTTATGCAAAAGAAATCACATAAACTCGTGATTCTAAATATGCGGAAAAACCACCAAGGAAAAAGAAAAACTGATGACCAAGCGCTTTCGTCTATTCGTACCCTGAGGATGTCTGAATAGACGAAAGCGCTTGGTCATCAGTTTTTCTTTTTCCTTGGTGGTTTTTCCGCAAAGCTCTTATATTTGCCTAGCTGGCAAAGCCAAGTAAAAATAATTGCCAACTAAATAGACAAGGGTCACAGTAGAGGCAAAAAAAAAAAAAAAAAAAAAAAATGCTGGTTTCAACTTTTGGAGAGAGTCAAGGAAGGAAAATGGAGGTCTTCGTCTCCGAAAGTAAGAGGGTAGAAAGAGTGGTAGAAGATAGGTTGCTGCATTTTATAGCTTCGTTGTTTGTAAATAACAGCCCGAGTGAGCTGAGTCCGCTTTCCGTTTTATGTAGAAAATAGAAATATTGTTTGTAAATAACAGCCCGGGAGCTCGAGGGTAAATTTGCATTTTATATGACATTCCTTTGTAACCTAAGTTAGAATTATGCAGAGACTCGAGATTATTCTAAGTGAACAATATTGCCTAAAAGACTTGAAGAAAAAAATTATTAGTGAAAGGGTGGAGGAGGAAAAAATTCAGTTGGTTTACGAATGAGAGAATCTTATATATAAAGTTGAAGATCATTGAACTAATGAAATCACTACGTCACTGCAAAGCTGACGTAGGTATTTGTATACGTTCTCTCGGGGTATTCTTCACTCCTTTCTATGTGTCCAAATCATTCCAACACACTTTAATCCACCCCATCTCCCAACTCCTTTTCCTACCCCACTCCCTTCCTCACCTCCTCGTTTCTCAAAATTACCCAGCCTAATAACCACTACCATATTTCTCAGAGATTTCATCTCAAACACAGTGAAACTCTTCCTCTCTCATGTTCCATGTTTCTGCCCCATACAGTGCTACTGGCACAATCACCCCTTCATACAATCTTCTCTTAGTATCTACTTCCAAATGTCTATTTCTCATTACACTTTTTAATCTCCCAAGACATTTACTTGCTTTTCTCAATCTATATTCTACCTCCACTTCTACTCCTCCTTTTCCCTCCACATGTGCCCCCAAGTATTTAAAACTATCCACTTCCTCCAGCCTCTCTCCCTAAATACTCCCAATTTGTGTATATTTTTGTTAGTTGTGCATGCACAACTAGCCTTTTAAAACTAATGTCAAATGAATAGTTAAATGTATAATGTCTAAAAAAGCTTACTCCAGAAAAATCGGCTGGAGGACTGTCGGCAACAAACACCCCCAAATATAAACCCCTCGACCCTGGGGCTCGTCTAGCCTAGATACATGAGGTACCAGCTCTTATCAGGTTTACATGATGAATGACATCCTATAGAACAGAAACTGACCAACTCCAGAGATATTAATGCGTGGGGGGGTCATACCAGACACCCCCCCCCCCCCCAAATTGGACACCTGCCCTGCCTATGCTTACCTATAGATATCGGAGGTACCAGCTCCAATCAGGTGCACATGATGAATGATATCCTAGAGAATAGAAATTGACCAACTCCAGACATATTCATGAGTGGATAGACCCTACCAGACCCTTCCAATTGGACCCCTACCGTACCTAGGCTAGCCTATATATTAGAAGTACTAGCTGCAGTCAGGTTTATGTAATAAATCACTTTCATAGAAATTGGCCAAATCCAGCCACCTAATGAGTTGGTGGGCCCTGCAAGACCCCCCCCCCCCAAAAAAAAATGGATCCTTGCCTAGATACTAGTTGCAATCAGTTCTAAATGAAGGAGGGCATATTTGGGAATACAAGTTGACTAATTCCAGACATATCAAGTGGGTTTGCCATACCAGACCCCTAAAATGGGTCCCTTGTCATATGATCTAGGATAAACAAGATAAGGAATTTACCTCCTGCAATCAGTTTTAAATTAAGCATGACAAATAAGAGAATTACAGGCACATTATCGAGTGGGCGGGTCCAACCAATCCCATGAATATGCATTTTGCTGCATGAAATGTTTATTGACTATGGCCCTTATACTATACTAAAATTATACCAATGTCTGGTGTCCACATAGCTTTTTCTAATACTAAAATTTATAAATAGGTTATACTTTTAATGACCACAGTTCTACAAATCAAAACTAACACATGTGTACCGTAATGTGAGGCAATTGAATATAATTTTATATTTATTTCTTTACGTATAGGAAGAGTCATAGGAGAAATTGAAAAAAGTGGGACATGTTGTTATTGTTTATTAATAAGTCAACCTTTGGCACATACTGAAAATTTTCTGTCGATATATACGTGGTAGGTAGTGATACAAATGTATGGGTGTGCGTTTACTCCACACTTTGGGGCAAATGCACATTTTTTTTCATATTTAAGCACAAATAAGATTATTTGGTCAATCCTATGTACCTTTTAGAATTATTATTTGTATCATATGAACATTACGTGCCACCTCACTGGCCATACAGAAGTAGAAAACCACAAAACAAAAGTAAACAAACTAAAGTTATGACATTCATGTAGTAATTATTAGTGACCTTGTCACTCATATCTGAAGCCTTAAAGTATAATTTGTCTTTAGTGATTACAGACTTTAGGCAAACACTTTACAATAGCAGTTACATCAGTATGTATGTGTATATATATATATATATATATATATATATATATATATATATATATATAAATATATATATATATACATACACAAACACACTCACACACACACACACACACACACACACACACACACACACACACACACACACACACACACACACACACACACACACACACATTTAGTAATTTAAAAATAGTTTAGATAAAATGAGATATGAAGACGGGACACCACGAGCATAGCTCCCCTTCCCGTAAAATACAACTAGGTAAAATACACACACACACACACACACACACACACACACACACACACACACACACACACACACACACACACACACACACACACACACACACGTCCGTCGAAGTGACAGCAAAGTTTGGAACTCCAGCAAAAATTCAAGTTTCATCGATCTCAACAACGAGGGAGTACCTTTGTTGTATTGGTGGGGAAGGGGAAAGCTCGTGGTGTAGTGGGAAGCTGAAGAAAAGGGAGAAAGAGAGGGATTACTGAGGAAATGGAAGGAGATGAGGAAGGGGACGAACGGGCCCCAGATGTTAGAAGGGGTGTAAACAAAAGGAGTGCAGAACAGACAGACGAGGGAGAACAAGGGAGAACAAGGAAGTAGAGGTGTCAAAAGCAGAAATATAGATAATAACAGCTCAATGGAAAGAGAAGATAACTGCTTTTATGGATTTAATGAAGGAGGATGTGACAACCTCCCCCGACTAGTAACTCCAAAGGAGAAACTAAAAAAAAAAAAAAAAAAAAAAAGGCATGGGAGGTTAGGTTTAACCAATTAACACTAGTTATCCAAAGAGTTGGTACACTGGAAGAAATAAAGAAAGAGAATCAAAACCTAACTAAAGAAATAGAAGAATTAAAAAGACAGTTCAAAGAAACAAAAGATGAGAATGAGGAATTAAAAAATAATTATAAAGAGAATAAAGAGTCCATAGCAAAAGAAGCACAAAGTTGGAGAAAAGTCCAAGAGAACAACAAAATTATATTTAGAGATATAGTAATACGATAGATGAAAGAACAAAATAAGGACACAGTTATTAAAGTAGTGAGAGAAAAGGAGAATATAGTAAGAGACTTAGCGGACAAAGAGAAATTTATAATTATATTAGGAATGAAAGAGAAGCATAATCCAAATAGGACCACAAGAGTAAAATAGGAAAAGGAAAAGGTAAACAGCATATTAGAAGTAGTTCAAGAGGATGGACAAGAAACAGGGAAAGAAATTGAAGAAATATATAGAATAGGGAAATATAATACAGATAAGACCAGACCAATTAAGATCAAATTCAGGTCACAAACGACAGTAGAGAATATCTTAGCAAAAACAGGGAAAATAGCAAGCAGTGAACAATATAAACAGGTATGGATAGAAAGAGAAATGAATAAAGAGGAAAGAGAGGATGAGAAAACAAAAAGACTAGAACCTAAGGGAAAAAAACGAGAAAAGAACAGAGTCAGAAAAAGGAAATTCTATTGGAGAGTAGTGGATATGAAAGTGAGGAAATGGTTCATAGCAGAGAAAAACATGATGGAAGCAGCAGAAAATTAAAAG
>NC_134814.1:46113218-46120718 GCF_046742065.1 Oratosquilla oratoria | reverse complement strand
CTATTGGGTATCTTTATCAGCATAGTCATAGCTACATTTACAGTAATTACAATACTTTACATAGATGAATACATATGCAAAAGAAAACACTCTTGTTTAAAAGAAACGAGGGTTTACCCAAATTAGGCACATCAAACTTTTTTTCACACTAACAGACTCATTTCCACGTGGATGGGCCATAACATGGCGTCTCTATGTTCTTTCTCCGTCGCTATTTTCACGGTCAACGTTCTTCTGAATTTGGTGACTACGTGACGGGATCTCAAAACACATTCATAAAGAATGTAAAGAACAAGATTCACAATCTTATTCTATGTTCATCAAAAGAAGGAATATTGCCGCATGATAGGAAACGGGCTACGTGTTACAAATTCACAAAGTTGGAAGTAAGGATATACTACTAAACTAAAGGCCGGTGTTATATATGGTCATATGGAACATTTCTAGAAGCTCTGCCAAAGGATTCGAACCCTGACCTGTGCTTATATAATCACAAAGTCAAGACGCTAGCGACTGAGCTACGTGCGATGGTTCAAAAGGACTGTACAAGTCTCCGACCACGCTTCACGTAACATCAGAAGACCTAGTCTCATTTTCATCCCATATGGGCATATATATAGGTATATATATATATATATATATATATATATATATATATATGTATATGTATATGTATATGTATATATATACATACACATACACATACACATATACATACACACACACAGACACACACACACACACACACACACACACACACACACACACACACACACACACACACACACACACACACACACACACACATATATATATATATATATATATATATATATATATATATATATATATATATATAATATACCCTGTGGTAGGGGGAAAGAATACTGCCACCAAGTATTCCCACTTGGATCGTAAGAGGCGAGAAGAAAGGGACGGGGATTGGGACTAGGCATCCTTCTCCTTGTAGCCCCACAGGGGACATTCCTAAAAGAAAAAGTAAAGGCATAACTCGGTCTGGGAGTTTTCCGACCAGCACCCTAAGGTTTGGGTCTTTTGATGTGCGTGGATGTGGTACAGATGAGAGTAAAAGGGAAGAGATAGGTAGTATGTTTGTGAGAAGAAAGATGGATGTGTTGGCTTTGAGGGAAACTAAGTTGAAAGGGAAGGGTGAGTGTAAGTTTGGGAGTGTAAGTGGGAGGTTATCAGGAGTGAAGAGAGGGCGAGGGAGGGAAGGGGTGGCTATTCTAGTAAGTGAAGAGATAGGTAAACGTGTAGTGGAGTGGAAGGAGGTTTCCTCAAGGATAATGTGGATGAAGGTGAAACTGGGAAAGGAGATGTGGGTCTTTGTAAGTGCATATGGGCCTGGCAGTGAGAAGAGTGTAGAAGAAAGGGAGGCCTTTTGGATAGATTTAAATGAATGCATAGAGGATTTAGGGAGAAATGTCAATGTAATAGTACTGGGAGACCTTAATGCTAGGGTAGGAAATGATCCAATTGATGGAGTGGTTGGGAAATATGGAGTTCCAGGAAAGAATCGTAGTGGAGAGTTGATGGTGGAAATGTGTCTAGAAAGAGAGTTGATAATAGCAAATACAGTGTTTCGGAAGAAAGTCAAGCATAAGTACACATGAGAGAGGGTGGTGGAGGGAAGGGTGGTAGATAGAGCGTTAATGGATTATGTAGTGGTAAATAGGATTATGATAGGAAGAGTTAAGGATGTACATGTGCTAAGGGGAGAGGGTGGGGGAATATCAGATCATTTTTTTGGTGGAAGGTAAGTTGAGAGTGGAGGATAGATGGAGAAAGAGGAAAGGGACAAAAGGTAGGGAGGTTCTTAGAGTGAACTCTTTGAATGAAAAGGAAAAGGAGAAGGAGTACGAAAAGAAGCTGAAGGAGGAGTGGGAGGGAGTGAAGGATAGAGTAGAGCTAGGTGTGGAGGAGGAATGGGGATGGTTCAAGGAGGGAGTCATAAAGTGTGCAAGGATGGTGTGTGGAACAAGAAGGACAGGAGGAAATAGAAGGAAGGGTAGTGAATGGTGGGATGAGGAAACAAAGAAGGTTGTAGAAGAGAAGAAGCGAGCTTTCACAGATTGGTTACAAAATAGGACGAGGGAGTCATATGAGAGGTACAAAGAAAAGAAAAGAGAAGTAAAGCAAAAGGTAAAGGAGGCAAAGAGGAGAGCAGATGTGAAATGGGGTAAGAGTATGACAGAAATTTTTTAAAGTAATAAAAAGATGTTTTGGAAAGAAATTAAGAGAGGAAGAGGAGGCGAATCAAGTAGAGAAGAAAAGGTAAAAGGTGCAGATGGAGAGATGATAATGGAAGAGAAGGCAGTAAGGGGAAGGTGGGCAGAATATTTTAGGGAGCTGCTAAATGTGAAGGAGGATATGGAGGAAAATAAATAATTTGTCCTTGCTGGTGCTGTTGTCTGTAGAAAAAAAAAATATATGAAAAGGAGCACAACATCTACAGACAACAGCACCAGCAAGGACAAAATATTTATTTCAGTTCCTAACTCTAGATACGCACCATTAATTAGTACTTTTGTTAAAGAACACCAGAATAAATTTAGTAACATCAGCGGGAAAGTGAACAGGCGAGTTTACCAGAAATACAGAAATTTTGCAAGAAAATAAAAGTGTTGTTTACAGAATCCCTTGTACAGGTTGTGAGAAAGTTTACATCGGTGAGACAGGACGCGGCATGGACAGAAGATTAGAAGAACGCAAGAGGGATGTGAAGCATCACAGAAAATCAAATGCCCTTGTAGTTCATATCGATGAAGAAAATCATTTGCCAAACTGGAAGGAAACCCACGTTCTACATAGGAAAATGGAAAAAAGAAAAGGAAAGCTTTGGAGGCGGCACACATTGCCACCGAGAAAACCACAAATTCTCGTAAGGGGTTTATGTCCTGGGCTCAAATGTCCGCACAACTGGCGGTCGGCGAGTGTGGGGGGACAACGTGACCGGGATGAGGTCACGCAGGGTCGTCAGATCACCATGTAAGCTGTTGACGGACTTTGATTTTTATTCTGTATTCAGTCTACCGAGGAGGGCCCAAGAGGTCGAAACGTCTGGTTCTGAATAAAGCTCCATACTCTAGCCTTAACGTTTCATTTTGCCACCTCACCTCCATATATATATATATATATATATATATATATATATATATATATATATATATATATATATATATGTATATATATATGTGTGTGTGTGTGTGTGTGTGTGTGTGTGTGTGTGTGTGTGTGTGTGTGTGTTTATGCATATATGTGTATAATCAGACAGAGGAAAGGAAGTGAAGAGAGGACAGATTTACGATACCTTGTGGTTCCTAACTCTGGCCTCTCTCACATGCTTTTCATAACGTTGAGACAGACAGGACTCATCATAGTAAATGACGCAGGGAAGAAAATAGGACACTTGACCACCAACAGAACCAAGACGAACCGTGATCATATATATATATATATATATTGTTACGAATCTCGCTCACATATCTGACTTGCAATAGATTAAGTATGTAAAATGAGTTCCCAAGACCCCATGTCTTTGGGATAACTCAAATGGAAATTGTAAAGTTGTCAGACTCGTAACACATAGTAAGAGTGAATGGGTGACTGAGTTCCCAAGACCCCATGTCTTTGGGATAACTCCAATAGAAATTACAAGGTCGCCACTTGATTTTATATTATCATAAAAATCAAGAAAAATGAAACGCACAGATAACGTTTAACACTATTCATTAAAGTTAATAGGATTACATGAAGGATTACAATCACTGAATATTCAAGTGAGTAAAAGTTTTCATTCAAATGAGTAATTAAGTTTCAAAACAGAAGATTCCCGCTCGAAAACTTTTAACGGGGGTGAAAGAAGATTAATTAATTAATTAATACTTTACCAACGAAAAACACTGTCTAAGTCACTACCATAAACATTTCACACCACTACTTGAAACACAAGATTAAAATAGCTGAGTTATTGTCTTACGACTAATACATGGGGGAGTACAGAGGATTTACTTCAGCCGACGACCCCTTCGAGGCGACACCTTTACATCGTACCCTCTACTCTAAAACTGATTCTTCTGACGCTCAAGGCGCTCTGGTTCTCCTTCAAAAACCCTCTGATTGGCCCATAGGAATTGCGTCTATGGTGGTTGAACCCCATTGGTCAATTAACTAAAAACGTTCTCCTTCGTTCTAGGCTGAGTGTTAGAACAAATACTCCATTGAGTAGGTTTTCCTTCCCACGCGTCCTCCCGTACTCGTCCTGTAATTTGACACCCCACGTTATCGTGAAGTGCCGTTATCCAAAGTAATAAACTATTCCCACCTTACATATATGGGAATATATGTGACACCTCCCTCTTTAAGGTTAAAAAAAAAATATATTGAAAAGATTTTTTTTTTTTTTTTTTTTTTTTACTTGAGGGAGAATACACTTACAATCTTGACAGGCAATCAGCTATCACATTGTCTTTCCCTCGTACATGACGAACATCTAAATGATACTCCTGTAAAAACAAACTCCACCTGGTTAAGCGGAGGTTCTTATCTTTAAACTTGCTAAGATACTTCAAGGGATGGTGATCTGTGAAAACCGTTACCTGGGCACCAACAGGAATATACACCGCAAAATGCTTAAGTGCTAAGATGATCGACAGCAACTCCTTTTCAATGGTGCTGTACTTTAACTGAGCCATGTTTAATTTCTTGCTAAAATAATTCACGGGGTGGTCTACCTTATTTTTTGTTTGTAATAAAACTGATCCAACCCCCATGTGACTCGCATCACAATACAGATGAAATGGTTCACAGAAATCTGGGGCTTGCAACACAGGGGCAGTACACAAAACACTCTTGGCTTGTACAAAAGCGGAGTTACACGTCTCAGTCCACTGGAATTTCGTTCCTTTCTTCAACAAATCAGTCAACGGGGCCATTAACGCGGATAAATTATAAATGAACATCCTGTAGTAAGCTATAGTCCCTAGAAAGCTGCGGACCTCTCTTTTACTCTTAGGTGTGACTATGTTCAGAATGGCTTCTACTTTAGCGTGGGGCGGAGCAACCTCTCCTTGCCCTACGACATAACCAAGATAACGCACTTTAGCTTTAACAAAATCACACTTGGACAAGTTAAGCACTAAGTTGGCAGACACTAACTTGTCAAAGAATAAAACCAGGCGACTCAAATGTTCTTGCCAGGTATTACTATAGATGACAACGTCATCAAGATAGGTTACACAACCAGGAATGGTCTCTGTAAGATTATTCATTAACCTTTGTAAGGTGGCAGGGGCATTGGTCATTCCAAAAGTCATTACATTACACTGATAGGTTCTCCCAAGAGTTGTGAAGCACAAGATGGACTGGGCACGAGGGGCTATAGGCACCTGCCAATACCCCCGTAGCAGATCTAGTTTACTTATGAAACGTGATCCTCCTACTTTATCAATGCACTCTTCGATACTAGGTAAGGGATACGATTCTTTCTTATTGACGGCGTTCACACGACGGAAATCGATACAAAACCTCTGAATACCGTCAGATTTCGGTACTAGTATCGCGAGGGAACTCCACTCACTTTGTGCTGGTTGAATCAAGTCGTGGGCCAGCATATAGTCAATCTCTTTCTGAATGATAGCCGCCCGTTGTGGGTTCACACGATACGGGGCTTGCTTGATAGGCTTCGTATCTTCCACATCCACGTCATGCAGCGTCAGGTGGGTCCTCCCAGGGGCATCCCTAAAGATCCCCTGGT
This sequence comes from Oratosquilla oratoria, assembly GCF_046742065.1. Lineage (NCBI taxonomy): Eukaryota > Metazoa > Arthropoda > Malacostraca > Stomatopoda > Squillidae > Oratosquilla > Oratosquilla oratoria. The sequence goes on along the minus strand of NC_134814.1, from coordinate 46,114,942 downwards.
ATCGGCTCAGCAACTCCAGTAGATCCTCTCGCCGCTCAGCTGGGAGATGACTCAGCTTGTCCACCACCAGGGGCCACACATCTGCATTCGCCTTCCACATCATCTCGAAGGTGGGGGAGATGGAGTCCTCGTCTTCCTCAAGCACGATAGAGACATTACACACACTACCGCCAGGCTCACCCACATCACTTTTGTCCCTCTCCTGGTAGTCTTTCAGCATGTTGAGGTGACACAATTGTTCCTTCCGTCTCCTATCAGGTGTAGCTACCACGTAATTCTGTTCCCCCACTCGCTTCACCACTACATACGGATCGCTAAACTTGGCCCTTAAGGGGTTACCTTGGAAGGGCAGTAGCACGAGCACCTTATCCCCTCGTTTAAACTCTCGCACTCTCGCCTTCCTGTCATAGTTTTGTTTCATTCGCTCTTGAGCACTCTGTAAGGTTTCTCTAGCCCTCTGCCAACAGGAGGCCAACCTACTCCTCATATCCTCCACCGACTTTATCACTTTCGGAGCACCCAGTGGCTCCAAGAGACACTCTTTCAGGACTCTAAGGGGTCCTCTGACACAGTGCCCAAACACCATATCGAAGGGTGAGATGCCCATCGATTCGTTAGGTACTTCGCACACCGCAAACAACAAATACGGTAGTGCTTGATCCCACCCTGTATCATTATCTAGGCACCATTTCTTCAGCATAGTCTTTAAGGTCTGATGATACCTTTCAAATGCACCCTGGCTTTGGGGATGGTACGCACTCGAAGTGACTTTAACAATACCCAGGGCTCCCAAACCCTGCATAACCTCTTTGGACAGAAATACAGACCCTTGGTCTGTCTGTAACTCCCTAGGTAATCCCCATCTTGTAAAGAATTTGATGAGTTCCTGGAAGACTACTTTAGCATGTACCCGACCTAGTGGTACGGCCTCGGGATACCTTGAAAAGGTATCCATTAACGTTAATATATACTCATTACCATTTTTTGTTTTTGGTAACGGTCCTACTATATCTGCAATTACCTTAGCAAAGGGTTCCTCTCCCACGGGGATTGGTTTTAAAGGGGCTACGGCCACAGACTGGTTAGGTTTGCCCACTACTTGGCAGGTGTGGCAACTGCGACAGTACTGTGTTACATCCTTTCTGATTCCGGGCCAATAGAAATGTTGCCAGATGCGGTCTAGGGTCTTTCGTACACCCATATGTCCTGCGAAAGGACTATCATGCCCCATCTGCATAACCTCTTCCTTGTAGACCTTCGGCAACATTATTTGTCGCCTTTCAGACCATACTGCGTCATCAGTAGGACAGGTACTATCCACCCACTTGCGGAATAGTACTCCCGACTCCAAATAGTATTCCTCTGACAACTCGCTACCACTCTCCACTCTTTCATACAAATCCCTCAAATCGGGATCAACTCTCTGTAAGTCACTGAGACTCTTTTCTCCTTTCTTCTCACCCATTCTGCGTGAGTCACTTAGACTCCTTTCTTCTACTTTCTCCTCTCCCTTTCTGTGTGAGTCACTTAGACTCCATTTCTCTCCTTTCTGCTCTCCCTCTCTGTGTGAGTCACTTAGACTCCTTCTACTTTCTCCTCTCCCTTTTTGTGTGAGTCACTTAGACTCCTTTCTTCTACTTTCTTCTCTCCCTTTTTGTGTGAGTCACTTAGACTCCATTTCTCTCCTTTCTGCTCTCCCTTTCTGTGTGAGTCACTTAAACTCC
>NC_134814.1:46030718-46108218 GCF_046742065.1 Oratosquilla oratoria | reverse complement strand
ATAATGTAAATAACAAATAAAATACATAAATAAATGCATAGGTATAGTTGAATAACAAACAAACAGGTAAATAGTAAATGATAATAAATTGACATATAACTAATAATAAATGAAAATCAGACAGACAAATTATAACAAAACAAAAACAAATAATATAATATAAATTATAATCATTACAGCATCTTACTTAGGTATTTATCTAAATGATTCTTAAAGCTTCGAACTGAACTACATTGCACTACCTGTGCAGGAAGTTTATTCCATTCATTAACTATACGGTTGGCAAAGTTGTTTCTACCTACTTCCAAATTGAATCTATTTCCGGACAGTTTGAGACCATTGTTTCTTGTCTGATTCTCATTCAATGTGAAAATTTGGTCACTTTTGATGTTGTCAATTCCCTTTAAAATCTTAAAGACCTGTATCAAGTCACCTCTGAGTCTACGCTTTTTTAGGGAAAACAGATTCATGTGTTTTAGTCGATTTTCGTATGATTTATTTTTGATATTTGGAATCAGTTTTGTGGCTCGCCGTTGTACTTTTTCCAGTCTGTCAATGTCTTTAATGAGATTCGGTGACCATACGGAAACAGCATATTCCAAATGTGGACGAACTAACGATTTATATAGCTTGTTAATGAGTGATGGACTTTTGAAATCAAAAGATCGCGCAATCAATCCCAGAATCTTATTTGCTTTCTCAGAGGCTGAAATACACTGCTTGGATGATTTGAGGTCGTTACTGATAATTACGCCGAGATCTTTTTCACTATCCACTTTTGTTAACGAATTTCCAAATAACTTGTAATCGTACTTACTGTTATTTTTACCAATGTGCATTACCTTGCATTTACTTGTGTTAAATTTCATTAGCCACTTTTCAGACCATTGCTGTAATTTATCTAGATCTTCTTGAATATCTAATTGGTTTGAGTGATCATTTGCCACTCCGCACAGTTTTGTATCATCAGCAAATTTGGAAACAGTAGATTTTAGTCCATGGTCTATATCATTTATATATACTATGAATAGAAGTGGCCCAAGAACGGAACCCTGAGGAACTCCACTTGCAACACTTTTCCATCCAGAAGTATTTCCATTTAAAACAACTCTCTGTTTTCGACCTTTCAACCAATTACTAGTCCAACCTAATAGGCTACCACTTATTCCATGCAAAGCTAATTTAGTAAGTAGTCTTTCGTGTGGGACGGTATCAAAAGCTTTTGCAAAGTCTAAATATATTAAATCTATATTCTTTCTTTTGTCATAATTCGAGATAACTGTGTTGTAGAATTCGAGTAAGTTAGTCACGCAAGAACGTTTCCGTCTGAAACCATGCTGGCTATCATTTATCAAACGGTTACTTTCTAAATGATATTCGATAGCATCTCTGATGATAGTTTCCATTATTTTTCCTACGATTGAAGTCAAACTTATAGGCCTATAGTTATTTGGTTTCTTTTTGTCACCTTTTTTGAATATGGGAGTAACGTTAGCTAGCTTCCATTCTCTTGGGACATCTCCGGATATGATGGATTTCTTGAAAATAATTTCTAATGGAAAAACAATCTCATTTTTCATTTCCTTTAAGATTCTTGGATGCCAACCGTCAGGCCCTGGTGTTTTATTAACTTTGAGTTTGTCTATACACCTTTTAATTTTTTCTTTTGTTATATTTACCGTAGTGAGTAAGTTTACCCCAGACTTTTCACAGGTTTCAGTTTGGAATTCACTTTGAGGTGTTTCGTTTACGAATACCGAGCTAAAATAATTGTTTAAGATATTACACATTCCTTCATTTGAATATTCAAGTTGACCGTCAGCAGATAATAGTGGACCAATGTGATTCCTAACAACCTTTTTATCTCTAATGTAACTATAGAATTCTTTGGGATTCTCTTTGGATTTATCAGCGATGTTCATTTCGTATTGTCGTTTTCTTTTTCTTATTGTCTTTTTTAAATCTCTCTGTATTGCTACATAACTTTCATAGTCATTAGATGCACCCGAGTACTTATATTTCTTATAAGCCTGTCTCTTTTTAGCAATACTTTTTTCAGTTTCTTTGTCGAGCCACTTTGGGCGAGCCTGATTTGGGGGACGTCTGTCCTTAAAAGGAATGTAAGTTTGAATCATCTTAGTGAGCGTATTTTGAAATATTTCCCACATCTGATCTACAGGCCTTTCGTTTAATTTTGCCTCCCAATCTGTAAGCTGAAGCTCCTGACGTAGTTCTATGAACTGAGCTTTACTGAAATCGGGTATTTTAGAAGCACAAGTATCTATTCTAAAATTGTTTAGGAGTTTGAATCTGACTAAGTTGTGATCGCTATTTGCAACAGATTCACCGACTTCTACATCAGTTACCATGCTTTCGCGGCTAGTGATCAATAAATCGAGTAAGTTTCCATATCTTGTGGGCTCTTTTACATGCTGAATTAAGTAATTGTCCTGCGGTATTTCTCTGGGCACTTACTATCACCGTTGAGGTAGAAACCTAGGCTTGAGGCCTTTACATAAGATTCACTGGTGAAACAGTGAGAACCACGGTGAACTAAAACGTCCATAAAAGGTGAGTTTATTATTGACTTCAATTGTATGAGAGTAGTCGAGGGAAGAATTGCATTTCAAGTCATTTATAATTTGTAGACCATTATCTTCATTCCCGGCTCTGATAAAGACATCATTTGTGTATCTAACATACATAGATAGTTGAACTACATGGTTTTACAAAAAAGAAAAGTCCTCTTTCTTTCTATTGTGCCCATACATCCAGCTACAACTAGAAGTTTCGCTCCCATTCATACGGAAATCTTCCCATCATCTTACGGACAAGTAGATAGAACTCCGTGGGTAGTTACGACCGACATCCTTTCCCAGGAATTCTTCGTGGGTACAGAATCCCACTCGTCACGCTCCACAATTCATTTATTTTTTTCACACTTTATTGTAATTTCCGAAGATAACCCCTGATTGGGTCGAAAGTCGTTTCGAGTAAAGAACAGGTACCTTGAGAATGGATCAATAGGCTATCATGGCCTTTCGTTCTCTCATAAGAAGTATTGAGAGTACTTCATACAAATTGAACAATGCTACCACTGCTGTACACTTCACCAAAGCCTCCTCCTAAAACACACACACACACATATAAGTACATACAGTATTTATATAATACATACATACATACATATATATATATATATATATATATATATATATATATATATATATATATATACACATGCAATAGAAGCAATATAAACCACCAGGAAAGAAACTAACGGAGAAGAACGCTTTCGTGTATTTACATCAGTGCTAGTGCAAAGAATTTGTTTTGTTCTAGTACTGAAGATGTTAATGCACGAAAATGCTCTGCTTCGTTAGTTTATTTTTCCTGGTGGTTACATCTGCATATATATATATATATATATATATATATATATATATATATATATATATATATATATACATATATATACACACATGCATACCTATATATGAATATATTTCGTTTTCATTTTTCTTGTTCTTTTAGCTCTCGTTTCTCTTCCGCAATTTTGACGAGTTCAGTTTTATCTACTTTTGAAAAAATATGATAAAATAAATTGCACATAAACCTTTATATACAAGTTGGAGGTATTTATGCACATTGTAACTACGGAAAGAACACTCGTGTTCCATGTTTGATGAAAACGTTGCAAATGCCTCCAACGGTTTCTTGCACTCTTTGGCTTCTGGTATCGAATTCTGATTTTGATACAGTACTAGAGGCCAAAACCTCACACTTTCACTTTTTAGGCCCCTTTAAGGCCTCTTGTGGTGTGTGTGTGTGTGTGTGTGTGTGTGTGTGTGTGTGTGTGTGTGTGTGTGTGTGTGTGTGTGTGTGTGTGTGTGTGTGTGTGTGTGTGTGTGTGTGTGTGTGTGCCTGCGTCTGTGTGTGTGTGTGTGTGTGTGTGTGTGTGTGTGTGTGTGTGTGTGTGTGTGTGTGTGTGTGTGTGTGTGTGTGTGTGTGTTTGCGCGCGGGGGGGGGGGGATCGCACTCACCTTCCTCGCCGCGACATCCCTGCAGGAGCAGTGCAAACAGAAGGAACACTGTCGGGCGCGTCGCCATGGTGTACGGCTGGCTTCGGCTGCGGTGATAGGTCGGTAAATCGGTGTTGTAGTATATCTGCGTACTCGAAGGGCGGGGCTGTAGGAAAGAGAGGGGATGCAGGCGGGTCTAGAAAATTAACTTATTGAAAGACTAATAATGTCGAAGATGGAAACTTATTCTTTACTTTAGAAAGTCAAAAGAAAGTTTTGTATCACACGTAACATCGGTTATGGAAAATAATTTTGTCCAGCAGGTGCTTGAAGTCACACATGGGAAGACACATTGCTACGAAGAAGACAAAGAGGTTCAGTCGCTAGCAGGTTTGGGTTTGGGTTCAGTTTTAGGGATGATCTGTTGGCGGCGGATCGGTCGAAATCCCCTAGGGAACGGCGAAATGCAGGACAAGCAGGGTAGAGGAGCGGAGACAGGGGAGGGGGGAGTGTGGGGGTGCACAAAGCTTAGCAAGGAGGGAGTCGACCCACCTGTGAGAAAGTTAATAACACATCGGGTAATGTCGGATGTTCGAAAATTCATTGGCCATGCAGGTGGCAGGGTTCTGGAGTGATAGGTCTTCAGATTAGTTGCAACTCACCACAGGTCGGGGTCGGGGTCTAACGCATCCACAGGAGTGGGGGTGGGGGTGGGGGGGAGGCAAAGGTGAATGCGGGCGTGGGAACCTCGAGAGGCTTACTGTCCCTAAGAATTCCCTACCGCTTGCACGTAGCGAGGCACTGACCAATGGTGACTAGAATGCAGTGGCATCAAGTAAAAGCGGGAGAGCTCGCAAGCGAGAGGGTGACTTTGTCTCCGCGAAAATACGTACAACTTATTTATTTCTGGCCGAGTGGTCGTGGCTGCGGCGGTTGCAGCAGCAGCAGCAGCAGCGTGGCACGCCGTCACGTCCCTCTTTGCGCTTCCCTCCTTCAAAATTCTTCTTGCTTGCCAATACGCATTACTTGTGTTTTCCGATACGTACAAATAATGCCTCATGCTCCCACTTGTATTATATAACATATTCTGTATATTTCCAATGGCCCATGCATTACCTTTGAGTCTCAACCCTCTTTTCAGTCTGTTCATACTCATGGTTCCTACTGCATCAACAATAGGTTTTTATTGTTCTTTCTTTTATGCAGTTTGACTGATGCTTCATTTAACTGCATCCTAATGTGGGAGAGAATGTAATGAAAATCCACAGAATACTCACACATTGTGACCTGACATATGATGGCTTTGCACCGTGCACCTTTGCACCTCAGTCTTCACAGGACATTTACTGTCCGAAGGGGTTGCACTTCGGCTACCAACATTTGCAAATGTATCATCAGAGGCTTAGTTTTGAATTACATTCTATAGAGTTTTATCTTAACCGAAACCTTCTCCAAATAGGAACTCCGCCACCAGTCCTTGTACCATTTATGAACTTGTCACAATACATGTAGATGTCGTTATGTTTTTTAAGTGTATCATGGTTATTTTCATTCAATTAGAATCTGTTTCAGTATATTGACGTTCCGGTTATTTTTAATCTGTCTTATTACATACATGTGCCGGCAGTTTGCTGCATACTTGAAGTTGTGTATACAGTTAGTCAACAATGAAAGTGAACAGTTGCTTGCATGCAAGAAGTGACGAGGGTTTCTTTTGTTGGCAGGTTCCGACGAGCACCTTAATTTCACCAACTCAACTCTACTAATAAGGACGTTTGATTAGTTAGTATAACATCCCTTGTAACAAATACGTCTGATTGATTGGAGTAATCTTTTTTGGCCGAAGTCATTGAAGGATTCAATATAAACACTATACATACATACATACATACATACATACATACATACATACATACATACATACATACATATATATATATATATATATATATATATATATATATATATATATTTTTTTTTTTTTTTTTTTTTTTTTTTTTACGGGAAGCGGAGCTATGCTCGTGATGTGCCCCGTCTTTATATCTCATTTTATCTAAACTATTTTTAAATTCATGTATTGTTTTTGCACACACAACTTTCTCATCTAACTTGTTCCAAATGTTTATTACTCTGTGAGGAAAGCTATTCTTTTTCAGATCTCTTCTATAGCTGTCTTTCTTGATGTTCTTTCCGTGTCCTCTTGTATTTCTTTCATCCCATTTTATTAGATCCTCTCTATCAATAGTTTCTGTGTGTGTGTGTGTGTATTTACCTAGTTGTATTTACCTAGTTGTATTTTACGGGAAGGGGAGCTATGCTTGTGGGGTCCCATCTTCATATCTCATTTTATCTAAACTATTTTTAAATTCATGTATTGTTTTTGCACACACCACTTTCTCATCTAACTTGTTCCAACTGTCTATTACTCTGTGAGGAAAGCTGTTCTTTTTCAAATCTCTTCTATAGCTGTCTTTTTTTACTTTCTTTCCGTGTCCTCTTGTATTTCTGTCATCCCATTTTATCAGATTCTCTCTGTCTGTAATTTCTATGCCTTTCATGATTCTGTAAATAGCTATCAAATCTCCTCTCTCTCTTCTTTGCTCTAGTGTCTGTAGTTCAAGTTTTTGTAGTCTCTCTTCATATGATAGTTTTGAGAGTGTTGGTGCCAATTTTGTAATTGCTCTTTGTATTCTTTCAAGTTTTTTTTATACATTTTATTGTACTTGGTGACCATATCGTTGCTGCATATTCCAATCTTGGTCTTATCAGGATGATTAGGACTTTCTTCACCATTTCTTCATCCAGGTATGTAAATGCCACTTTGATTGTTCTTATTAGGTTATAAGTTTCTCCAAAAATCTTGTTTATATGTTTCTCAGGTGACATATTATTCATAACAATGACTCCCAGGTCCTTCTCATTTTCTACTTTTTTTATTCCTTCTTCTCCCAATTTATATGCTCCTGTTATTCTGTTTTTGCTTTTTCCAAATTCCATTATACTACACTTTTTTGTATTGAACTCCATCTCCCACTTCCTACTCCATTCTTGTACTTTATTTAGATCTCTCTGTAGTGATTCACAATCTTCTTCAGTTTTCACTCTTTTCAGTAGTTTTGCATCATCTGCAAAGAAGCTCATATAGCTTTCAATTCCTTCATCCATATCATTAATATATATAGCAAACATTATTGGGGCCAGAACTGTTCCCTGCGGAACACCGCTTATAACTTCATCCCATTTTGAGTGCTGGTTTCTTATCACTACTCTCATTTTTCTTTCTTGCAAAAAGTCCTCCATCCAATTTAGTAGTTTGCCCTGTATTCCTCCTTCAGATTCTAATTTCTTAAGCAACTTCTTATGTGGTACTTTGTCAAAAGCTTTCTTTAGATCTAAAAATGCACAGTCCGCCCATCCATCTCTTTCTTGTATTATATGTATTAGCCTTGAATAGAAACATATTAAATTGGTGACGCATGATCGTCCTTGTCTGAATCCAAATTGCCTTGGATTTAACACTTTATTTTTTTCTAAATATTTTACCCATCTACTTTTGATAATTCTTTCACAAATTTTTGCTATTGTACTTGTTAGAGAGACTGGTCTATAGTTGGTAGGTTCTTCTTTATTTCCTCCTTTATATATAGGTACTATATTTGCTTTTTTCCAATCTTCTGGAACTTTTCCTTCTTTCAAGGAACTATTTAGTATGCTATGTATTTTGTCTGCCAGTTCATTCCTGCATTCTTTCAGTATCCAGTTTGCTATTTCATCTGGTCCATGCGATTTTCTGACATCAAGATTACTCAAGTGTGTTAATATTTCATTCTTTGTTACTTCTATTTCTTCCATAGGGGGGACTTTCTCTTTCCATTCGTTCTCTTCAGGTTGTATGTTCTCCCTTGTAAACACTGATTTAAATTGTTTGTTCATAATTTCCGCCATTTCCATTTCCTCAGTGTATTCAACTCCCTCCTGTCTTAATTTCTCCAAGTCTTGTTTGTTTTTCAGTTTATTGTTTACAAATCTGTAGAATAGTTTTGGTTGATCTTTACACTTTTCTATGATATCTTTTTCATATTTTCTCTTTTCCTCTCTGCACATTTGTACATATTCATTTCTATAACAAGTATATATTTTCCATTTTTCAGGTCTTCTGTCTTTTTTCCATCTGGTCCAGGCTTTGTCTCTTTTGTCTTTTAACTCCCTACAGCTTTTGTTGTACCAGCATTTTACATATCTTTTTCTTGTTTTTGTCTTGGGACATACTTTTCCACTCCTTTTTTGTAAATTTTTGTCAAAATATTCCATTTCTCTTCTACTGTTGTTTCTTCTTTGTATATTTCTTCCCAGTTTTCCTTTTGAAAGAATTCTCTTATTTTATCAAAGTTTGTTTTTTCATACATCATTCTTCCTTTTCTATATTGTTCATTTCTTTTCATATATTTTTCTTCATTAAGTTCCAGTTCAATCAATATGTGGTCACTTTTACTTATTGGTGTTTTATATTCAATTTTGTCCACTATTCTAGGTTCGGATGTAATTACTAGGTCTAGTCTCGATGGCTCTTCTTCATTTCTATACCTAGTGTTCTCCTGTATCCATTGTGTCATTGTATGGTCAGTAACCATCTCAAGTAGAGCGTTTCCCCATGAGCCGTCTCCACCCTTTACTGTCATTTCTTCCCAGCAGATTTCTTTACAATTGAAGTCGCCCATCATAACTATTCTTCCTCCCTCTTCCATTATCTTGTTTAATGTTATCTTTGTGTCCTCTAACATACTTTTATGTTCACTCTCCTCCCATGAGGCTGTTTTTGGGGGCACATAATTTATCACAAACTTTCTGTTCTTCTTATCTCTGTCTTCTACTTCCATCATTATCATCTCTACTATATTCTTTCCATATGTGACACACTTCACGTTTATATCCTTCTTAGTCAGGAACATAACTCCACCCCCTTCCTTTTTCACTCTGTTTCTAATCCAATAATTATATGCATCATGTCCTACACTGTTGGGTGGTAGTGGACCTTTTAATTTTGTTTCTACAATTCCCATTATGTCTGGTTCTTTTTCTTTCAAATAATCATTCAGCTCATTCAATCCTGTTATTAATCCATCTATATTTGTGTAAGACACTCTTAGTTTTCTGCCACTTCCATTGTGTTCTCTGTTTCCCTTTTGTTTTTCTCTTGTATGTCGACTTTCTTTAGTTTCATATTCACTACTCTCCAATAGAATCTCTCTTTTTCTGACTCCATTCTTATCTCGTTTTTTTCCTTTGCTTCAAGTCTTTTCTGTTTTTCTTCCTCTCTTTCCTCTTTATTCATTTCCCTTTTTATCCATACCGTTTTATTTTGTTCACTTGTTGCTAGTTTCCCTGTTTTGGATAAGATATTCTCAGCCGTAGTTTGTGACCTGAATTTAATCTTGATTGGTCTGGTCTTGTCTGTACTATATTTCCCTAGCCTGAATTTCTCTTCGATTTGTTTCATTATTTCTGGTTCATCTTCCTGAACTAATTCTAGTAAATTTCTTACTTTTTCATTTTCCTCCTTGATTCTTGTGGTTCTATCTGGGTTATGTTTCTCTTCCATTCCTAATATAATTAAACATTTCTTTCTGTCTGCTAAGTCTCTTACTATATTCTCCTTCTGTCTCATCACTTTAATAACTGAGTTTTCAGTTTGTTCATTCATTTGCTGTCTGATTATGTCAGTGAATGCAACTTTGCTATTTTCTTGATTTTTTTTCCAACCCTCCTTGTTCTCCTTATCATTCTCCTTTAAGACTTTATTCTCATCTTTTACTTCTTTTAACTGTTTTTTTAATTCTTCAATTTCCTTAGTTTTGTTTTTGTTCGCCTTCTCTAGTTCTTCCAATTTTTCAACTCTCCGTATAATATTGTTAACATGACCGAACCTACGCTCCAAGTCCTCGTTCATCTTATCGACCTTCTCTTCTAGTCTTGTCAGTCGGGGGGGGGGGGGGGTTGTGTCCCCCCCACCCTCTTTAAATCCCTGGAAAATATTCTCATCACTTTCTACTGTATTGCTCTTATCTATACTTCTAATCTTTACATTTTTATTAGACATTTCATCGTCGTCGGGGGGGCTTTTGTTTACCTTTCGCCTGTCTGCCTGGGCCAAGTCTACTCCTTCCTCATTTCCTTCCATTTCCCTCAATAATCCCTCCCCTTTTCCTCTTTCCCTACTTTCCTACTACCCCACGAGCAATTTCCCCCACCCTGTAAATACAATAGGCACTTCTCTTTGCGTCGGGATACACAAAACTTCCATTTTCTTCAGAACGTCTTCTAAGCCGTCCATTCGTTGAAGTGTGTGTGTGTGTGTGTGTGTTACTAAAGTGTGAGGTCTATCACACTATAGCGTGAGATCTACCTCCCGTTAGTACTATAGCGTGAGGCCTACCATTTCCTTAAATTTATATTAGTAATAAACACATAATTTGTACATATCCTAGGAAGGATTTAGATAGATAATTCGATTTCTAATTACATTCATATTAAAGGAAGAAAGGTAAAAATAAACATGTTATCGTATATTCCCATACATTTATTCTGGCAATAAACACTTCGTACATCTTCTAGGAATGACAAAAATAGGTTAGGTTAGGTCACGTGGACAGGTCACTTTTTATGTATTTGGGCAGGTCACATGTTTGATGGACAGGTGCGGGGAGCGTCCCGGAGGAACGCGGTCACGGGTTAGACCTCAGGCTGCACCTGAGTAGAGCAACATATGGCGGTAGACCTCACGCTATAGTAGCGCGCGCGCACACACACACACACACACACACACACACACACACACACACACACACACACACACACACACACACACACACACACACACACACACACATATATATATATACATATATATATATATATATATATATATATATATATATATATATATATAGACATATACTAATAAGAACACGGGTACGTGTGTTCACTTATGGAAAGTAGACCACTTGGAAAAAGAAACTAACGAAGCAGGGCGCTTTCGTATAGTACATCTTCAGAGAGAGCGGCACTTAAAATGTAATATACGAAAGCGCTCTGCTTCGTTAGTTTATTTTTCCAAGTGGTCTACTTTGCATATATATATATATATATATATATATATATATATATATATATACATATATATGTATATATATATACATATATATACATATATATAAAAATATATATATAAATATAAATACATATACATACGAAAAAAGCAGGAGTCCGGGAACACTAATGGTGGAAACGTAGAAAACACCAGACTTAGAAGTAGGTAATTTATTCCCGACGTTTCGAGTCCTGTCCGGGACTCGTCCTCAGGGGATACAATGGGATACAGAGATTACATGGTCTTAATATACTAGTAGCTACGCCCGCCGGTGGGGGGGGGGGCGCGGTAACCTACCAGAGGGGGGGGGAGAAGGTAGGCGCTGTGACCTGGGTCAAGCGGGAGTGTGTGGTGGCGGAGGGACGGGGGGAGAGGGAGGGGGAAGAGAAGGTGGGGAAAGCCACTTTTACCCCCGTCATAGTCCGTGGTACCTGTCAACCTGTTCCTTGCTCCTGTGTATATAAGGTTGAGCGTTATGGACCTGTTAATGCTATATATATATTACACACACACACACACACACACACACACACACACACACACACACACACACACACACACACACACACACACACACACACACACACACACACACACACACACACACACACACACACACACACACACACACCTCATAAGGTAAATTTCTGAGCCCATGTATTATTTTGGTCAACCAATACAGAGGAGAATGACCAAAGTGATACATGGGCTCAGAAATTTACCTTACGAACAGAGGCTTAGGCAACTTAACTTACACTCTTTGGAAAGACGCAGAGTGTAGGGTGATCTAATAGAGGTGTTCAGATGGATCAAAGGCTTTAACAAGGGTGACGCAAACAAGGTCATCATATCAAGAGAACAGGGCAGCACTCGCAGTAATGTATCTAAACTGGAGAAATTTATATTTAAGAAAGAAATAGGCAAGAACTGGTTTACTAATAGGGTAGTCAACGAATTGAATATGCTTAGTAACCATGTAGTGAGCGCTGAAACTATCGGTTGTTTCAAGAAATGGTTAGACAGGTGGTAATGGACATGGAACTACCTAGTGTAGGCCTTATGGTCCCTTGCAGTATCCTTCATTCTCATGTTCTTAAGCCATAATGAGGATTTGACTATGACCTATCAAAACACTTTAGAGGTCAACTGAGAAAGTTTTGGATTTCTTTATTTTTTGTCATCTCGTGTATGAAAATATAACTTAGGAGTTAGAACATTAAAATGTACGCTTCTAGCGTTTTATAGTTTTGATTTGATCCAAATAGCATGATCTTAAAAGTGCCTGATAGCAGACGAACTTTTCAATATCGTAGTTACATTTTCCACCGCTAGGGCAACTGATGACGTAAGAGTTGTTGTTTACATTCTTGGACATGACCAGTGATGCACAAGTGACTTTACATCGAACGAAGAAAATTTATCGGATTTGGATGCCAAACTTCATATTTACAGGCAAAAGTTTCAAGGGTTTACGAATTACAAATTGTTTTTATTTGTGATAAGTTACAATGAAACAGACCTATGGGGCAAAATGAATAGAACAATTATTTGACTGGAAGGGAGAGGAAGGCTAGCAAAAGATACTCACAGACATGTCTATAAAATCATCTGCCATAGGTAGTGGTTGCTGTGGGGGAAGAGAAGCCATCAATCATATGCCTGTCACTGTCACCATGGTCACTTTCACATTCCATCTCAATTTCGCTGGTAGTGGTACTTGCTGAAGATGAATATTCATTATGGGCACTTTGTAATAGCTGAAAAAATTCATTAGATCTATATCAGTACGAATTACTCCTTACTGGTCCAAAATAATTAGGCTTAACTCCTGCTGGGGTGGTGGTGGTGTGTGAGTGGGGGGGGTTCCACTTGTTTGACTCTCTCTCTCTCAATATATATATATATATATATATATATATATATATATATATATATATAATTTGGTTAACTCCGATTGACCTGTCATGGGAACCCTTGTCATCATGGCCATGCCTGTCACCCTAATGGAGTGGGGTAATCATATTCATAAGCCTGCAGGCCTAGCTTGCCTATGTCATGACTACTAATCTGCTTAGGCCTAGCCCAAAATCGTTAGTTACGCCTAACCATGCTTGTTAACGATTGTTAGTGACAGCGTAGATAACACAGGCTTACCTATACTCATGATACAGACTGATACACTTACCTCCAGGCATTGTCTTTTTTCAGAAGCAGTGGTCCTTCGACGGCGTTTGCTTGCCAAACTGGGATTTTGTCGATGACAAAAATTGTCGGTGTTTCATCTTCTTTTAGAATGGGAATCATGCTAATTCCTAGTGACTCGGCAAAGCCAGGGTCCCGAGTGTACTTTTTTAATGTTTCGAACAGCGTTTTGGTTTTATTCCAGGCTTTCATGACTCGTGCCGTCTACGCCAAATGATCCAGTCCTCTTTGCGAACAGGATTTTTCGGAAAAGAATGAAATTGAAGTATATCCGCAGCAGAATGTTTCGCCGAATCACTGTTGCAATTTGCGGCGACACAATAAACAAATTTCAAATTAAATATTTGATAAAACCTTGCTAATACTGTACAAGAAATATAACAGATCACTGATTCTGAGTTTGAATTCCTAGGAAAGACCACCCGCTTGCGCGGGATCGGTTTTTGTGGGAGGGGAAGAATGTCTGTAAGAAAATGAAAATATAGTAGCGTATAAAAGAGGGCTATTGCCACCGGGAGAATTAGCGACCGATTTGGGGCAGTTGGTGGTCGTGGCTTGGGAGAAATGGACTGGGAGCTTGGACGGGGGCGCCGACGCCAGGATTAGGATCACCAACAAAAGTTTAGAAAATGGTAGGAGGCGTAGTAGTAGAGAAAGGTGAAAAAACGGAAAAATTTTTAGTGATAGGTAAACTGAAATGAGAAGATGTAGTATAAGAGAAAGTTAGAAAGGAAGCGAATTTTAGTCGAAAAAAGTAAGTGTAGATGTTTGTGCGTGTGTCGTGGCTATGTTCGTGAGAGGTGTGTGTGTGTATCTTACGGGAAGTGAGTAGAGTTCACTTCCCGTGTGTAGAGCGCGTTCCTGATAAGCCACAGGTGGGACCTGAGTAGCCTGCTTAGGTTGGGTTTGAGATCCTGTAGAGTTGATCCAGTGGCAGTGCGAGGGGGGGGGGGGGCAGGCGGGCGGTGTAAACCCGCCTGCCGACGTCAACGAAGAGGTCGGCCTGTGCCAGACCGGCAGCAGCAAAGGAGATATATCTCCTCGCCACTACCGGCGAGCGTGTAGAGCGCGTTCCTGATAAGCCACAGGTGGGGCCTGAGTAGCCTGCTTTTCCCCAGATTGGGTTTGAGATCCTGTAGAGTTGATTCAGTGGCGGTGCGAGGGGGGGGGGCAGGCGGGCGGGTGTTGTATTATCTCTCTCCTTCCAATCACAGCTTTGAAAGCAGAGAATTACGTGATTGGGAAATATGTGTAAAATGTCAGAATGTAAACTCGCTCGCCAGCGTCAGCGAAGAGGCCAGCGTTAGGTTGCGGGCCGGTTGGACAGAGAGGCGTCCCAATTCCTCTCCGTCGACCGGCCCGCGAGCAGGTGAGGGTTCTGTGTGAGAGTTGGGTTGGGGCCTCCGCTAAGCCAGCGAGCAAGTGTGCGTGTGCCTCTTTTCTTCCGAGCACTACTCTGAAAACAGAGAATTATGTGACTTGGGAAATATGTGTATTTGTCTTGGTGTAAACCCGCCTGCCGACGTCAACGAAGAGGTCGGCCTGTGCCAGACCGGCAGCAGCTAAGGAGATATATCTCCTCGCCACCACCGGCCGGCGAAGATTCCTGGGCGTTTGTTGAGAGAGCTGGAGTGCAGAGACGTCCGACCTCTTGGAGTGCTGTGTTGATTCTCGCCAAATGATCCAGTCCTCTTTGCGAACAGGATTTTTGGGAAAAGAATGAAAATGAAGTACATCCGCAGCAGAACGTTTCGTCGAATCACTGTTGCAATTTGCGGCGACACAATAAAAAAAATTCAAGTTAAATATTTCATAAAACCTTGCTAATACTGTACAAGAAATATAACAGATCACTGCTCAGGTTGACAGAGCGAACGGCATTTTATAGTGCACGCATATGGATACGTCAGGATGTAAACAGCGAGGTTGACGTCACAGCCTTACGAGAACAGCCGAAGATTGGCAAAGGAAAGTTCGTCTGCTACTGATATTTTGATTGGGCTTTTTATCACGTTGCGTAATAATTGGGATTTATGTTTGCCTTAAATTGATAAAAAAAAAAAATGACTAAGCCATAGATCTAGCAAATATTCACCACATTTTTGAAAAACCTCAGTTGACCTATAAGCACACTTTGAACATCTTATGTACACTTTGATATTATGGGTGAAAAGGAACGGGGTTTGGATGACCTATTTTGAAGTAAAACATCCCTCTGTTGTACACCAGTGTGGTGCTGCACACAATTGTGGAATCAAGGGGGATATTATGAAAAAAAAAAGAAAATTGGCAATCATGATTTTAGGTTTTTCTTCCCTATTACGAACATGACTTCCAAATACAATATTGGGTTATAAGGGAAATTAAACATAGTTTATATTTATACATTGCCAAATGCTCAAGTTTTGTGGGTACCATGACCGGAATTATCAATTACTTTGGAGGACTCGTTTTACTTCAACTAACCCGCCTTTCATTCCATTTCCCGAAAAAATACGAATACAGATATACATATTAATATAAATGCACTTCAAATCGAAATATCATTTGACTATCAGTAGGCAACTAGCGGCCATACCGTCTCTCCTACAAGTTTAGTTTCTGATAACGCTGTTCTAGCTAACACCATATTATCGGGTTTAGGTGAGGTGTGGAAATGTAATTCACCAAAGATGGCACAACTCACTTAAAAAGAAAATAGAATGTTATCCCTTGTAAGTTTGTGTGTGGTGAGTAGTGATTCACTTTAATAGACGTATGGTCAATATTGACGGACCTGTTGGAGTGTAGGGTCTGGCTAGTCTGTATAACTTTCAATCTTGCCTATTAAAGAGATGTCACCATATATATATGTTTCCAAAGGTGGGTGGCATTTCTAGATGGTGGGTGTGGGGGGCAAGGATACGAGAGGGTTCAGTGACCTGTTGGAGTGCAGGGTCTGGCTTGAAGTGACGCCTTCAAGTGACCCTGCACAGCCCGCGAACCCTGACATTCTCCTGTTCATATGTTTTTCTATATCTAGCTTACAAGATTTTATAATCTAGGTCGGACGTTTAGGAGGGGGAGAAGGTTCCGAACTACAGGTCCCTGAGCATCGTGAGACATGCGGAATTTTTGGACAAGACTAATAAAGTGAAGTCACGGCACATTGTTTTAGACCTGTTTTTAGCTATAAGGGGGCATTGGTGGTAGCGTTCAGGGGGTGGGGGGGCGGTGATTAGCATGGGCAACGAAGGGAGAGGGAGACGGGTCACGTATGAAAAGTGAAAAGAAATGGGGTGTCCTTACATTCCTCTGGTTGGATTATTCCTGTGTGGTGAAATTTATCTCGTGCATTATATCCAGTAATTCTGAATAATATTATATTATTCAGAATTACTGAATACTGTGCACGAGAAATGTATAAATATGATATGAAGCTTGCGGGCATTACAGTGGGTAGTATTTTGAAAAGTAAAATAATGTCAGATCCCGTCAAAATAGCCTATAAATATTGATATTTCTCACAAGAAAATAAACAGTGTTCCGAGGCATTTGTCCGCAAGGAATTTTCCCGCACAATAACATGTCACGTCATAGCAATGTTTGTTTCTATCTCTAGAAATTGTGCAAATCGCTATTGGAACAGAAGTTGAAAATCGTACATGAATACCAATCTATGTATGATGATGGAAAATAGGAGGCAGGATTTCACGAGTGTTGCTCCTTTCTTGAGTTCTTCAATTACGGAAATACAATTAGGTGAATGGAATTAGGTAAATGCATCTTTCAATGAAGTAGAATAAATTGAATTTGCTCATCGTAAACAAAGAACTTTCTCCGCTGTCAAGTACTCATATGTAGCCTACAATCCTTGGAGAAACAGATTTTTCAATAATTACTTACAGTACGACTTTAAAACTAAATAAGAATATCTCTATAAATAAAGCATAAGAGGGTTCGGTGGGTTGAGAGCTGAAATACAAAACTTCGATGACAGGATGTGATATGATACCCCTTAGAAAAAGATAATAGTACCAAACATTGACTTCATTTGTTGATCAACTAGGGCCGATCGAAGACAGTTTGGCCCACTTAGAACCTTAGTTCGATTTCACTTCTTTTCGCATTTCACAAAATATTTTTTCTTTTTCCCCTGATTTCTGTGTGGTTTCCGCAAACACGTCGAGGCTCATAAGAGGAGGTAAGGCAATTTGTGTGTTTGTGTAACTATGCAGTTCACCAAATAAAAGTACTTTCATTATGGAAATTGAGTCCTTCCTAGTTTAAAAAAAATATTATTGGGAATAAGGTGTTAACTTGGTTAATTTTTGTCATAGGAAATAATTTCAAGCAGTCATTCGAAAAGGTTAACAGTTTGTTGCTGATACATCCATGCAATCAGATACTAACGTGATATAGACATGTTAAATAAAGAAAAAACTTTATACAAACCTGCTGCATACACTTTAATAAAGATAATTTGATGAAATTGAATAATACCTTGCAGTGTTTCTTGTGTTCATGATTTCAGTGGGGATGTTAGGTTCTCCTTCCCAGAGGAAGGCTACTTCACCAAATGGTACCTCTTGCAATTGAGCCACCACCAAGATTATAATATAGTCACAGTGTTAAGTGTGATATAATAATAATATTAATGATAAACAGTATGATTAGATACTGTAATACCTTTCCTCTTATAATTAGAATAACGTAAATTTTTAGAAGTGCACACATACGCAATATAGACATAGTAATAGAAAATTAAATAATAATTTTGTAAATTATGATTCAATATGTTATTCTTGACAGAAATCAATAATAGAAACATTTGTTAAAAGCTATTAATAATCAAATGTAGCCACTTAGACTACTTGAGACGCCATGTTTGTTTTGGTAGAGGTTAGGTAGGTCAAACACCATCAGAGGCGCCACCGTCGATGACGAGCACAATAGCGCGTCATTTTATGCGCACGCCATGCAAACGGCCAAATTTACATACTGCCAGAAATTTCATTCATACAAATGTTACGCGCGTGTATTTACTACGATCGTAGTAAATTTCAAACAATTACAGCATCAGTTACATGTCGGTACATAAAAACAAAAGATAAACATGGCGGCTTGCATTCAGCAGTAAATCGAAAATTGGTTTATGTTTCAGCGTCGAAAATGAGCTAAATTAATTCAGAGTTGTGGCAACTAACCAAAATAAAGGAAAACTACTAGTCTCGCGGATCATTCTAATACCAAAATAAAGGCAGCGTGTTACGGTAGAGCTGAGAAATCGGTGATTTTAATTAGTTTTTTTTTCTATCAGGTCGGATTATCGGATAACAACATCAACATCCATCCCGCCATCTTATCTATCACTGGTGGTATGGATCAAACTTCACTCTATTAAGTTTCTTACTATTATGTTATAAGTGTAATAGACTTATAGTTGAATTATTTGAACTATTTTCTTTAAAATGTGTGATTTTCATGTAATTTGATCAAAGAGAAGTTACGTTTTTATCCTTCGTAATATTACGGACCAAAGCTACGATTCGTCCTGCCCGATATCTATGATCACTGGTGATATGGATCAAACTACACTACAGTATTAAGTTTGTTACTATTGTGTTATTAGTGTAATAGCTTGCATATTGTTGAATTATTCAAACTATTTTCTTTAAAATGTGTGATTTTCATGTAATTTGATGGTATTCATAGCTGTGGTGGGTAATTTTGCAGAGGATGAAAACGTAATTCTATGATCAAATTACATGGAAATCACATATTTTAAAGAAAACAGGTCAAATAATGCAACCATATGCTAAATAATTATATGAAATTGTGCCTGTCAGTAAAAACCGTCATTGTTTACGTTTGATCGGCAATTAGTCAGACCGCACGTTTCGGCCCGATTTCCTGGTACAAAATAGGCCGGATTTAATTCCATTCAAAATGCAATATCTCGAGAACTAGATTCAAATTGCATTATACTCATAGCGACTTTTTGCATCCCATGAGAACTACTTCAGCTCAAATATCAGGAATTCTATTTTCATGTTGAGCTAGCTATAGAGGTGGAGGTCGAAGAAATTAAAGCTAAATTCATATATTCTTATCCAACCTAACCTACCTAACCTAACATACCTACCTTACTAACCTAACCAAACCTGCCTACCTAGCCTAATCTGCATTTAGTAATATGGTACCTGAAATTCTAGAGGTCATCAGGCTGTTGTTGTCATCTCCGACCTCAGAATTTATCAAAACAAAGGTGGCGTCCAAAGGAATCTACACAACTTCGTTTGTTTGTTTATAGCTGTTAGTAATTGTTTCTATTATTGGTTTCTGCCAAGAATAACATATATTACATTGATGTATTATCATTTACAAAATTATTTAATTTTCTATTACGATATTACTTAGGTGAGCACTTCTAAAATAATACCAAATAACTTAGTTTTTCCTATTACTGTTCAAAGTCCCACATGGGAATTGGCAAGGGGTATATAAGAATAGCTGATTGGACCTATTTTTAGTGAATTGGAGTGGGAATTAGCAAATTGGAACCAATTTTTCATGAAATGGAGCATCTATTTGTGCTATGCTGTGCTTTTAGAGGTAAATTTTTAGACGTGCCCACCTACGCAATATAGCAATAGAAAATTAGTGATTTTGTAAATCATAATGCATCAACGTAATATGTGTTTTTCGTTGTGGAAATTGAAGATACACCATGTTTGTTTTGATAGATGCCGAGGTTGAAGAAATGAAAGGATGATAGATTTGTCTATTCTCACCTAACCTACCTGACTTAACCTATGTAACCTAAGTATTTGGTAATGCTGTACCTGTAATTCTAAAGATCATCTGGGAATGTTGCTGTTGTTGTCATGGATGCTTACGGCCTGATTAAGTACTCAATAGGACTGTGGGGAATTGAGTTGTTGCATGGCTTGAAGGAAGCCCTATTGTCTTTGTAACAGTGCTTATTAACATCACTTGGAGTTCAATTTTTCAATTCAATTCAATTTAACAGTTTATTCAACAAAATATTACATACTACATTTTCATGTTGAAGATATACATATAAACATACATTTAAATATCAATTTGTTGAAAAGGAGGGAGCGAAGCAGTAGCTTATAAAATGCTCTCCCCTAATAGTTTATATACAAGCATTAAAGCATTTACAACATTTTTCACGGAAAATGAAATTTTATTACAAAGATATCAATAGCATCAGTAATTGTATTTAGTGGGAGCAGCCAATATTTACAATTTATATAGATATAAGAATCAGATATATAAAGACATATATGCATCCACAATTCACACAGATACAAGGTGCAGATATACAATTTGGGCAAACAAACAGCATTCACAAGAAGCTACATACGTATTAAGGCATGTATACATATACACACTGATACACACATACACATGACGCATGATTCTGTGTCAAATGCTCCAGGACAAATGCTCACACAACTGCAGCAACAGATTAACTAACATTCCCTGGTGTTATCCACACAACCTGTATGCAAATCCAGTTGGCCAGGTACAACACCCACTAAATCATGCCACATCTACATCATATTATTCTTGTTCCCATTTGTGAGCATTTGTTGCATTAGTGTGAGGAAATGTCAGGGCATGTCTGTACAGTCGAACCTCGAAAGCCTGGACTAATTGGGGGGAAGGGTGGTCCTGTCATGCCAAAAGTCCGGTCATCAAAAATATCGCCCTAACACCCGTAGATTTTTGTAGCGGTATACGTATAGGTAATGTATGATATGGCATAGAAACACATAAGAATAATACTCTAACACTGTAATAATAACAATACTGTAATAATAATACTATGATACAAATAATTCTGTAATAATAACTGTAATACAGGCATGTAAATGTACTGTATATACAGTGTACTGTACTGTATTTTTCATTACGTACACTGTAAATATCGGAAGGTATGCATGCGGGACAGTGGTTTCGGCCAGGGTTGCTGCGTTTTCTACACTGCTGTGTAGAATGGGAGTGTTGCCATACCGGGGCATACATTTTTCTTGGGCGTGTGCAGACTTTCATAGCAAGATATACTTGTCAAACTTTGACAAAATGTTGGTTCTAGTTTTTTATTCTTGAATGTATATAAGGCCCCCATGCCCTAACATATTCAGTAAGATATAAAAAATATTTTTTATATTATCGCTAAAAGAAAGCTGAAACTTTAGTGCAGATTTTTTTCTACACGGTAAAAACGTATCTTTTGGGGTACAATATTTCATAAGTAACACAATTACCAATAAAAGTAATATTTTGATGTACCATTTATTATTTGATCACTAGTTCTATGATTTTTAAACAAAAGTTTGAGTTTTTTAATGTTTTTAACGGCCCGCTGATATGTAGAAAAAATTTCCTCATGTCCTTGTGCAGTTGCCACATGCCGCTATTTTACTACGTTTTGGTACAAAATTCTACGAAACGGCAGCCCTGGTGGCGGCTTGACTGGGCCGGGTTTGAGTACACGTGTACAGCCATCGCTGCCACTTACCGGACAAATAGGGAACTTTGCTTGAAAAGTCTGCCCTTTGTTCATTTCGACCGGTCATACGAGGGTCCGGGCATTCGGGGTCCGGGCTTTCAAGGTTCGACTGTATTTGGTTTGTAAGGTCGGTCGTTGAGTTGATTCAGGTGAGATCATCAGAAATGTGCTGTGCAGGGCAGGACACTGTAGGTTCAGGTGAGGTCACCAGAGGGTTACTGTGCAGGGTAGGACAGTGTGAGAAACCGTCCTATGAGCAAATGTTGCGGCACTTCTATGTTTGGTTTGTTAGGTCGGTTGTTGATTTGATTCAGGTGAGATCATCAGAAGGTTGCTGTGCAGGGCAGGACAGCGTAGGTTCAGGTGGAGTCACCAGAGTGGTATTGTGCAGGGTATGATGGTGTCCTGTTGGAGTTGGAGAACACCCGGTGCACAACATGAAAGCCATTGTCTAACTGGATAGAAGACAACATGGTATCTCGACCCTATGCTCACAGTTTCGTTTGGTAGTATATTTACTTCTAGTAAAGTTTTTTGTTATTGATTTCTGCCAAGAAAAACGTATATTATGTTGATGTATTATAATTGGAAAAATTAATAATTAATTTTCTAATGCTATATCACAGAGATGTGCGCTTAGAAAATACCCTATTAGACTATATATTGTCAAAATAAATCAAAAGGATTGGTGTTTTATAATTTTTATGCAAGACATTTCTGAATGAAAATTTATCCTGTTTTGACAAGTTGGAAAAACCCCAGGTGAATCTGTACATGTGAAGTAAGGCATGAAATGGGACCTTTATTTATTTTTTTGTATTATCAATCAAAAGAAAACATTGTCAAAATAATTAATTTTGAAATATTTTTTGACAGCTTTTATAATAAACTGAGGCAGGAAACATTCAAGAGTAGGGATTGTGCCATATAAAACCCACGGGGTGACCATAGGTAGATGTTTGGGGCATGGAATGGTTAGGTTAGGTTAGGTTAGGTTAAGTTAGGTTAGGTATGTATATGTGTGCGTGTATACATATATATATATATATGTATATACATATATATATATATATATATGTATATATATGTATATAAATATTTAAAGGATGTTAAGGATAAATTTGACACTCTTTTTGGAAAGGAAAGAAAAATGTCATATCTTGGCCAAAAATTAATGTACAGGGTATTCTCAAAATTCAAAGTGCATATCTTAGGGGATCTTTTGCCAAATGCAGCTCACTCAAAGAAGCCACCCTGAGCCTCCACCCCAGTCTCCAGGTGGGACCTGAACCTGCAGCATGTGGCCTTCATAGTGTTCTTCAAGAGACACTTGAACACCAGTTTGATCCTGGCAATCAGCTCATCCTTGGTGTTGCGGGGGGTATGATTGGTCTTTTTCAACTGTGCCCCACACATACTCGTAATAGTCCATGGGGTTGTAATCAGGCGAGTTGGGGGGCCAAATGTTGGGACTGGTAAAAGAGGTGTGGAAGGAGTGAACATGAGGGGGAAACCAAGGATGAGATGGATGGATGGGTTAAAAGGGCACTGGGAAAGATAGGGTAAGTGGAGAATGGTTGAGTATGGATGATGTTCAGGATATATTTTATAATTATTTTATCTTCTGTCATTTCAGAACCATTTGAAGGATTTAATAGTGGTGAAGTGCAATGGATAGCTGATTCTGTGTACTATTGGTGGGTGTGAGAGCTAGAGAGCATGGATGACTGGAAAGCACTGGAATATTGGAAGAGAGTGACCTGCATCATGATGATTCGCACTGGATTAAAAAATTTGGAAATCTTAGCTGCAGCTCAGTGCTCCTTGAATGCCATGAAAGCCATGAGATGTGAGTGTGAGCTGGAGAATTGTGATGGAGATGTGGAAGAAGTGGCTAACAGGAAGGATCATAGCAGGTGTTCTGACTCTGCACAATGAAATTCATTGAGAAGCTGCAAAAAAGGTGCGTCAAGATCCACGCAAGGCAATGTGGACCTTGGGGAGAGATGGGCATTGGAGTGGCGACTATGAAGAAAGTGCTAAAGAAGGATCTTTGCTACTCCTCATATAAGAGGTGCAAGGGCCAACTACTTGCTGCCAAGGCCCAAGAGAACCTCCATATAAATGCCAAGAAACTTCTCAACAAGGTCAAACATCCAGTTGAGCCAGGGATGAGAAAAACTTCAGCCAGGATCAGTTGCACAACATGCAGAACAACAGGTGGCTATCCTACAGTCTGCATGAAGTCCCTCATTTCATGAAGACCAAGTTCCCTCAAACTGTTATGGTCTTTGGGTGTGCTTCCAGCAAAGGCCACATTATGCTGCCCCACGTCTTTGAAGGGGGACTCAGACTCATTTCAGATGGCTATATTGAATTGCTGTCCACTGTTGTCAAGCACTGGGTGGAGAGGGTGGCTGCGGGAAGACTATACGTGTGGCAGCAGGACTCAGTTCTGTGTCACACCTCTGGGAAAACCCAGAAATGGCTGTCTGAAAATTTCTACATCACGAGTCCCAAGATTTGACCCTCCAACTCACCTGATTGCAACCCCATGGACTATTATGTGTGGGACACAGTTGAAAATGACACCAATTGTACCACCTGCAACACCAAGGACGAGCTGATTGCCAGGATCAAACTGGTGTTCAGGCATCTCTTGAAGAACACCATGAAGACCACATGCTGCAGGTTCAGGTCCCACCTGGAGGCTGTAGTGGAGGCTCAGGGTGGCTTCTTTGAGTGAGCTGCATTTGGCAAAAGATCCTCTACGAGATGCACTTTGAATTTTGAGAATACATCAATTTTTGGCCAAGATATGACATTTTTCTTTCCTTTCCAAAAGTGTAAAATTTATCCTGAACACCCTGTATACAGTCCGTCAAAACCCTAAATACCACCCTTCCATCCATCACCCTCCCCGTGTGTACTTATGCTTGACTTCCTAAATACTGTATTTGCTATCATCAGCTCTAGACCAGCGTTTCTCAACCAGGGTTCCGCAAAAGGTCTCTAAGGGTTTCGTGAGAACAAGTGAGATAAGGTAATGCACTTTAGATTTTTTATTTAATTTTATATACGTAACATAAACACGCACAACATATTCTTGGTTATTGTAATGATATAGACATCATCCTATCTAACCTGTTATTAAGATGAAAATAGAATGAGAAAGATATGGTATATGTGTTTGTTTTTTTTGCACAGGGGTTCCTTGAGACATGCAATTTATTTTAAAGGTTACGCATGGGTAAAAAGGTTGAGAAACGCTGTTCTAGCCACATGTCACCATCATCTCTCCACTACAATTTTTTCCTGGAACTCCATACTTCCCAACCACTTCATCTATTGGTTCATCTCCTACCATAGCATTAAGGTCTCCCAATACCACTACATTGATATTTCTCCCTAAACCCTCTATGCACTCATTTAAATCTATCCAAAATGCCTCTCTTTCCTCTACACTCTTCTCACTCCAAGGTCCATATGCACTTACAAAAACCCACATCTCCATAATCTTTTGTGGGGGATACATCATGTATGGGCAATGGGAAATAATTTGTTCTACCATCGGTGTGATCTACGTGGGACAAAATATTAAGATAAGAAAAATACATTGCCTTGCACAAATACAATCAAACAATACTCCTATTAGATTATTTGGCATTTCTTTAGAAGTGCACACCTATGTGATACAGCATTGGAAAATTAAATATTAATTTTGTAAATTATAATACATCAATGTAATTTACATTTTTCTTGGCAGAAATCAATAACAGAAAACATTGCTAAAAACAATACACAAACGAATGAAGTCGCAGTGACAACATAAGATCCCATCGTTGTTTTGTTAGATTCGGAGGAGGCAACAACGATGATCCTGATGACCTCTAGAATTACAGGTACTGCATTACTAAATGTAGGTTAGATAAGTAGGTAGTTTAGGTTAGGTTAGAATAGACAAATTTATCATAGTTTAATTTCTTCGACCTCTGCATCTACTAAAACAAAGGTGGTGTCTCAAGCCGTTGCAGCAGCTATGTTCATTCATGTATCACTTGTAGCAACTTTTTCTGTTATTGATTTCCTCCAAGAAGAACGTGTATTATTGCATAGGTGTGCACTTCTTAAAATCTTACTAATTATTTTGACATTATATCATTTAAAAGCATAGCATAACACTCATATATTTTTGTGCTCTGTTTCATGAAAAATTTGTTTGAATTTGGGACATTATGAAATTAAGAGGAATACAATGTCTCTCACAAAAATGATCAAACAGCACTCCTATGAAATTATTTTGATAATATATCATTTAAAAACACAGTATAACACTTCTATTAGATTGAATTATGCTCTGTTTTATGACAAATTGGGTCTGATTTACTAATTTCCATTCTAATTTGCTATTCTTATGCAGGAAAGCCAAGAAAAGAGGGAGGGAGGGGTGCTGAATGGGAGTGGAGTATGTGGGGATGAAATGGGTGGGAGTTGTTGTTGTTGTTGTTCCCTAGACTGTCTGTCTGAGCAGTCCCGTCTCCCCAAGGAATGCCACAGCCGAAACTGGGTTTTCCCACAAATCCTTTATAGAGTGAATGTTGTGTTGCTTGCATGCATGATTGTGTATAATGCAGTCTTCCATTATGTGTTGTATGGTATGGGGTGAAGTGTTACATCCTGGGCAGCTGTTCACAACGCAGTCATCCAGCCTCTTCTGGTAGCTTAGAAGTGCTGTGTGGTGGCCGCACCGCAGTCTGGCCAGGTGGACTCTGTCCTTTCGTGTGAGAGAGGATTCAGAAGGGTGGATATCAGGGGGTCTGGCATGCAGCAATGTGTTGTCTTTCAGTGTGTTAATGGAGCGGTGAGTGATATGATTATGAATATGTTTCCGGAGGCTGGTATTTGGTGGTTGTGGAGGAAGAGAAGAGAGTATCTGTGTGTGATACAGGTCTTTGGGTGTTGTTTTAATGTTTCTTGGTGTGTGTGGCTGTTCTGCTATGTAGTGTAGTGGGTGTGATGTGTTTGTGGTGGCTGCGGCAAGTGTTTGTGTGCCTCTCATGTCGAGGTGGTCCTTGACTTTGAGGACTTTTGTTTCATGGTGTAAATGGTCTGTAGGTGTTGTATTTGTGCAGCCTGTAATTGTTTTTAGGGCTTTGTTTTGTATGATTTGAAGGGTGTTGTGGTGTGTCTCATTGAGATTAGGAGCCCATGCAGGACTCGCATAATTCATCACTGAGCGTATGCATTGTTTGTATATTGTTGTATTAGTTTCTTTGTTTTGTCCAAATGTTGTTCCAGTGATTGACTTAAGTGCGTTAAGTCTAGGTATGTATTTGTTTTTTATGTTTGTGATTTGTTGTTTGAAAGACATGGATGTATCGTATGGGTGGGAGTGGATTTATGCTTTTGACTTTGGTTACCTCCCTTGTAAGGGGGAAAAAGCCATTGGTATATGTATGTATGTATGGACTGGTTGCCAAGAGTGAGGCAGTGATGGAAGCTGACAATATATTTAGTCACCATTAATATTCTCTCTTAGTGACACAAAAATTTTATTCTTCCAAATAACAATAATAAGTTCTCTAGCAATGGTGTGTAATGGTGGGACATAGAGGATGATGATCTTTGGAAGTATTTGGTCACAAGTATAGTGGTGAGCCACAAAACTGATTCCAATGATCAGAAATAAATAATGAAAACTGCCTGTCATAATAATAAGACTTGGTAGCTACTCCCAAGCTTTAATCAACTAGAACACCTGGAAATACATTACAATATATAGTTTACACAATATATACATATATAATGAACATATAGGACTCATCATATGAGTAGACCACATAATTGAACAAGTAAGGGAAGGAAGCAACTTACGAGGAGAGTCACGACTGTTTCTCTAACCGGTACCAGACAGAATGCGACGACGTAGCTAGTCAGCTTCCTCTACAGTTCACCCAGTATGACGCGCAACCAAAACAAACGACGTAGCCAGACAGACAGACAGAGTATGACGCGCAAACGAACAAACGATTCGAAGTTCAATGACAAAATATGACACTCTTCCCTCCTAAAAAGAAAAAGACAAGGTATTCTATAGGTATCAATCCCATCCGTATCTGTCCGGAGCCTTAGACACACGGGTTGACCTCCGTACTAGAGGTGTTGATGCATTCATCTCTACGTCAGCCTCTTGATGAAGTTCAGTGTTCTCTGGAACGTCAGGGGGTATGGTAGTATGTACAACCTCTGGTGACGAGGTATAAGATGGTTCCAGATTTCCAGCAGGAGAGTAGTTGACCTGTCTTTTGGGATAAGGAGCCAAGTCGCGGACAGAAACTGTTGACTCCCGCCCATCCTGATGTCTAATATTAGCATAAGTTGGATTAACATCCAGAAGTTCGACTTGATCAACCAAAGGTTCATTTTTGTTTGCCCTAACAAATCTTCTCAGTAATACTGGACCTGGTGTCATTAGCCATGAAGGTAGAGAGCTTCCAGAGGAAGAACGACGTGGAAAACCAAAGAAATGTTCATGGGGTGTGACATTTGTAGATGTAGACAGAAGGGATCTAGAGAGTGCAGTACATCAGTAAGTACCAATTCCCAATGTTGATCGGGTAGGTCCCGCGACTTCAGGGCCAGCTGGATTGCCTTCCATATAATACCATTGAGCTGTTCCACTTGTCCATTGTCGAAAGGGTGATATGGGGTAGTTCGACTAGCAACTCCTTTTTGTAAGAGGTAGGTTTTAAGATCCTTGGACATGAACGATGTTCCTAGATCAGAATGAACGTAATTAGGCATCCCACATAGGCTAAATACCTGTTCCAGGCATTTGATCACAGTTGTCGTATTCATATTGGGACATGGAAAAGCAAAGGGGAAACGGGAGTATTCATCTACAACAGTAAGTATATAGGGATTACGTGAGGCAGTTGGGAGAGGTCCTTTGAAGTCGATGCTTAACCTCTCCATAGGCTGAGTAGCCTTGATGAGTGTTCCTTCTTGAGGTCTATAGAATCTTGGCTTTACCTCTGCACAAATCTTGCAAGAAGTACAAACCTTCCTGACATCTTCAGTGGAAAAGGGGAGATTTTTAGATCTCACAAAGTGCAATAAACGAGTCACTCTTGGATGACATAGACCCTCATGTAGTTCAGTGAGAGTAGAAGACACAGAGACAGTAGAACAACAGAAGGCTCGAGATAAGGCATCTGGAACCACATTCTCTTTACCAGGACGATAATGTACGGTATAACTGAAGGCAGCGAGTTCCATCCGCCACTCCTGGATCTTGGTATTCTTGATCTTTGTGCGTTTCTGGTTGTCGAACATAAAGGCTACCGAACGCTGGTCAGTAATAAGATCGAAATGTCTAGAAAAGGAAGTGACCCCATTTATGGACAGCTTCAATTATAGCCATGGCCTCCTTTTCTACAATGTGATAACGTGTTTCGCTTCCTTGTAGAGTCCTAGACATGAAAGCTACTGGTCTCCCACCCTGGTTAAGCACAGCCGAAATGGCTACTTCGGAAGCATCACATTCGACTTCAAAGGGCAAGTTTTCATCCACAGAGCATAACGTTGTTCTTTCAAGTTCTAACTTGAGCAGACTGAAAGCCTGTAGAGCTTCTTTATCTAAAGGAAACTTCTTTGCACTCGCTAATGGTCTTACTTTGGTTGAAAAATCTTGTATCCATTTGGCATAGTAAGCAAACATACCCAGTGCTCTCTTTAAAGATCCCCGACTTGTGGGGGGTGGGAGTTCTTGTAGTGGTCGAAGCCTCCCGGGATCGGGTTTTATAATCCCATTTCCTACACAGTAACCAAGAATATTAATGGAGTGAACAGACTTAATAGTTTTAGAAGTATTGAGGGTTAAATTTCTGTTGTGGGTGACTTCAAGAAAGTGTTGTACATTACGATCGTGTTCTTCTTGAGTGCGGCCAGCGATAGTTATATTGTCAAGATAGGGAAATGCACATTGTAAGTTTTCTTCTTTCACAAGCTTATCCCTGGTTCGTTGAAAGACAGCTACTCCATTTGTCACTCCGAATGGAACCCTACAAAAATGATAGAGGCATCCATTGGCCTCAAAGGCCATGTATTTCTTGTCCGATTCTTTCAGCGGAATTTGGTGATATGCGCTTTTTAAGTCAAAAGTTGAGAACACATGGTATGCTGATAGTTCATTCACCATAGTGTCTATTCTTGGCAATGGATAAGCGTCTAACTCTGTGTATAGATTCACAGTTTGTGAGTAATCCACACACATCCTTTGCTTATGTCGATTCATTGGGTCCTTCACTACAACAACTTGGGCCCTCCATGGGGATAAGCTACTCTCAATAATACCCTCAGCAAGTAGACTGTTTATTTCCATTTCAATGAATTCTCTGTCATCTTTACTATAACATCTTGACTTAGTGACTATGGGCTTACAGTTAGGTGACAAATGTTGAAAAAGAGAAGGCTCATCTACAGCAGCAGCCGCCAGAGAACAATACGAGTCATTATCGGGTAACTTGAGCATAGGTTTTGGTCCACCATATTCAATGACTTTACTCTGGTGCTGTTTTTGGAAATCCTGACCAAGCAGTACCCCACAGCACAAATCTTTCATCAGTGCAAGAAGAGTGGAAGGATAAGTTTGTCCATTAAGATGTAGCATTAAGTCAACTACAACATAACCATGAGAGTTAGTGTGTAATGACTTCTGAGCTAAAGTGACATCTTTACCTGTTTGATGTATTAGAAGTTTCAAGTCCTGTGCAATTTCCTCGTCTATCACTGCAGGAATCGACAAGTGCCGATATCTTTCATCCATTGATAGTTGTTGTTGTTGTTGTTGTCGTTCCCTAGACTGTCTGTCCGAGCAGTCCCGTCTCCCCAAGGAAGGCCACAGCCGAAACTGGGTTTTCCCACAAATCCTTTATAGAGTGTATGTTGTGTTGTTTGCGTGCATGATTGTGTATAATGCAGTCTTCCATTATGTGTTGTATGGTATGGGGTGAAGTGTTACATCCTGGGCAGCTGTTCACAACACGGTCGTCCAGCCTCTTCTGGTAGCTTAGAAGTGCTGGGTGGTGACCGCATCGCAGTCTGGCCAAGTGGACTCTGTCCTTTCGTGGGAGAGAGGATTCAGAAGGGTGGATATCAGGGGGTCTGGCATGCAGCAGTGTGTTGTCTTTCAGTGTGTTAATGGAGCGGTGAGTGATATGATTATGAATATGTTTCCGGAGGCTGGTATTTGGTGGTTGTGGAGGAAGAGAAGAGAGTATCTGTGCGTAATAAAGGTCTTTGGGTGTAGTTTTAATGTTTCTTGGTGTGTGTGGCTGTTCTGCTATGTAGTGTAGTGGGTGTGATGTGTTTGTGATGGCTGCAGCAAGTGTTTGTGTGCCTCTCATGTCGAGGTGGTCCTTGACTTTGAGGACTTTTGTTTCATGGTGTAGATGGTCTGTAGGTGTTGTATTTGTGCAGCCTGTAATTGTTTTTAGGGCTTTGTTTTGTATGATTTGAAGGGTGTTGTGGTGTGTCTCACTGAGATTAGGAGCCCATGCAGGACTCGCATAATTCATCACTGAGCGTATGCATTGTTTGTATATTGTTATATTAGTTTCTTTGTTTTGTCCAAATGTTGTTCCAGTGATTGACTTAAGTGCGTTAAGTCTAGGTATGCATTTGTTTTTTATGTTTGTGATTTGTTGTTTGAAAGACATGGATGTATCGTATGTTACACCAAGAATTTTCGGTGTGTTTGTGTGTGGTATTAGAGTGTTGTTGATGTAGAGATGAGGTATGTATTTGTGTTCTTTTGTCCAGTTGGTGAGAAGTGTTGCTGTAGATTTGGTTGGAGCTATTTTGAGTCTGTTTGTGATGAACCATGTGTTGAGTGTGTCAAGGTCCTGGAGCTGCAACGTCTACGTCGTGGGACCACCCCCCAACCCCAAGAGTTGGGGGCCAATCAGCAGCAACCACCCCTGGCCATCAGCTCTACGCAGATGGCACCGATCCATTGATAATTGTCGAGGTGGCTGCTAGATGGAGGCTCTGAGGGAAAGTGGTACCAGAGATGGTGGCAAGGACCGAAGGTTGGGAAGAGTCAAACATAGTAGCAGTAGGGGTCTTACCTGAAGGAGCTGGCACCCTGGACATGCACACACGAGCGAAATGACCTTGCTTACCACACTTATTACAAGTAGCATTTCGAGCGGGACAAGTAATACATTTATGGCGTAGTCCTCCACAGAAGTAACACCTATTCTTCATGGACAGGGTAGCTGCCAATACCGGATCTTCAGCAGACATCTCACAATCCTTAGACATAGGTTTATTCTTCACAGTCTCATCCCAAGTCTGAGTACGATCAGGGGTCATCACAGCGGCGCTGTGCACAAACTGAGGAGTTACGGGACCGTAAGAGTTGGCATTGCGTTGAGCTAAGTCTAAAGAATAAGCTTGATCATAAGCAGCCTGTAAATCTAAAGTCTTGTTTTCCAAGAGACGTTGGCGAATCAAAGGCGAGGTTAGACCATTAATAAAGGCATCCCTAATCAACTCTTCCTTGTACTGCTCGGCACTAACTGCTTTTAGGTTACAATCTTTACCTAACTTACGTAGTTCTCTCAAAAACTCATCTAAGGATTCACCGGGCTTTTGTTGACGAGTTGCGAGTAAATGCCTAGCGAATATTTCGTTGGGTGTCTTTACATACAAATTCTGTAGAACAGAAATAGCCGAATCATAATTAGTACATTCCTCGATGCATTCATAGACATTATGACTAACACAGTTCACAAGAGTTCTTAGTTTGTCAGGTGCATTTTCTCCACACTCTTGTATGAAGTTGGAGAAGGTTTTATACCAGTGCTTCCACTCTCGCACTGCAGTTGAGGAGCTGGGGTCCAGATTCAGATGAGCTGGCTTTAATAGTTTTTCCATGTTCTAGTTGATTAAATTGTCATAATAATAAGACTTGGTAGCTACTCCCAAGCTTTAATCAACTAGAACACCTGGAAATACATTACAATATATAGTTTACACAATATATACATATATAATGAACATATAGGACTCATTATATGAGTAGACCACATAATTGAACAAGTAAGGGAAGGAAGCAACTTACGAGGAGAGTCACGACTGTTTCTCTAACCGGTACCAGACAGAATGCGACGACGTAGCTAGTCAGCTTCCTCTACAGTTCACCCAGTATGACGCGCAACCAAAACAAACGACGTAGCTAGACAGACAGACAGAGTATGATGCGCAAACGAACAAACGATTCGAAGTTCAATGACAAAATATGACACTGCCTAAAACATATAAATCCATTTTCCCTAAAAAAAGCATAACCTCATGGGTGACTAGATACAGGTCTTCAAGATTGTAAAAGGAATTGTTAACATCAAAAGTGATGAAATCTTCACACTGGCTATGAATCAGATGAGAAATAATGATCTCAAGCTGTCAGGATGTAGATTTATCTTGGAAGTGGGTGGAAACAACTTCACCAACCATGTAGTCAGTGAATGGAATAAACTTCCCACAGAGGCAGTGCAATATAGTACAGTACAGAATGTTAAGATTCATTTAGATAAACACCCAAGTAATATGCTAAATGCCTACCATTTGTTTGGGTGGCTTGTTTAAATATGGTATACATTCTTAGCATCTGACCTAGTTATGGACCAAAAGGCTTGTCAGTATGCTCTTCCTTTGTAAAAATTTTTAAATCCCTGTGACAAGTAGTATAGACCCAGTGGTCATCCTGTGAAAGGATTAGGGAGTATTATAGTTAAGCATTAGCCTACATAACTGAACTACCCTATTCAGGATCTGCTCTACTCATCCCATTTAGGGAAAGGGATAGAAAAAGTGACCTAAATATAGCCTCGCTTAACCTAACCTATTTGGGGAGCCAGCCCCTACAAGGTCATCCGTAATGTGACATAAATGATAATACATACATACATACATATACCAAGGCTTTTTCCCCCTTACACGGGGGGTAGCCAAAAAGAAAAAGGCATAAAATCATTCCCACCCATTCCATCCCTGAATACACTCCACACCCCTCCACCCTCCCTCTTATCTTAGCACCTCCTGAATGACGGGTCATCCCTGCACCTTGTCCACTGCCCTGGAAAATGGTTGTATATGGATGATGTTGTGATAGCATGAAGTGGAATGGGCAGGTGGATGGGGGGTGAGGTAGTATGTGTGAGCAAAATTTAACACTGCCCGAAGGGATTTCTCCCCGTCCTCTCATTTTATGCAATGGGGGGTCGCCGATTTAATGAAGCGGCCTTGCCGTGGATGTGCTGTGTCTTGCGACACTTCTTCTGACCCAGGGCAGTGGACAAGGTGCAGGGATGACCCGTCATAAATGATAATAATAACCAAGTAACAAGGAGGGGGGAGGATCAGGTCCTTCCAAAACCAAAGTCTCTCCATAACACTTCCACCCTTCCCTGTAACACCTCCCTGTGGTACTCACCGAGGTAATCAAAGCTGCTTCCATTAATTGGTGCCACCTACATAGAGCCAGTAGCAGGGGATTTTTTGCAACTGGTTGGCACCCAATTCTTGGGGTTGGGGGGTGGTCCCATGACTCATCACTAATCCATCAGTCTCTCTACTTTGTGGACACAGGTGTCACTATCAAAACCTTCCTACCTACCACAGATAACACCAATGAAACCCAATCAATTCAAATCCAAACAGGCAACAGGTCCACAATGACAATAGTTAACATGTACCTCCCCTCCCCCATCACCCCCATTCCAAATAACTTTAGGTCTTATCTTAATCACTTTGCCACCATCCTTAACCTTATCATGGGTGATGACTTCACCGCCAAATCGTTGACATGGTATATCAACAGCCCCAATACAGGCAGAGGGCTTGACATGCTAATGTAACTTGACTCGCTAAATGAACAATACACGTAATCATACACATATCCCCCATCAAGCCTTCTACACCTCCTCCTTTCCTGATATAAAATTGGAGCCCTTGGATCTGACCACCTTCCAATCATAATCACCACCAAAACATGAAGCACCCCAGTTGGCCATTGACACACAAACACCAATTACAAGAGACCAAACTGGGAAGCTTTTACTGGAGAAATAGAACAATATTTTGAGACACAAAACAGTACACCAATCACAAACATAAACACTGTTATGCACACTTTTAACATAATCATACAAATTGCAGACAAGAAATACATCCCCAGAGACAATAGAAAATCACACAACCCCAACTTCACACCAGAAATCCAAGGCCTCATCAGACAATGTGATACACTTAAATACAATACCCCCATAACTATCCCTCAAAACATAGCAGATACGTCCATGTCATTCAAACAACACATCGCAAACATAAAGACTAACTGCACTCTTAGACTTAACACACTGAAATCAATTGCAGTTACAACATTTGGATTAAACAAAGAAACTAATACTACAATGTACAAACAATGCATACACTCATTAATGAAGATGTCATCCAAGAATCTCATTCCAAATGGAATTCCCCCACTCCTTGTGATCCAGAAGAATGGATCATTCTGCCTTGTTGTGGATAATAGGCATGTCAATGCCTGTGTTGAGTGATCTTCTTCAGTCAATAGGTACAGGTATCACAGTGTTCACCACATTGGACCTAAAGGCTGGCTTTTGGCAGATTCCTTTGGAAGAAAAGTCTCGTAAGGTCACAACCTTTTCAACTCCAGGTTATTATGAATGGTTCCATTGCCCCATGGGTTTGCGGAATGGTTCTTTAACATGCCAGTGCCTTATTAACTCAATTTTTCATGGACTAGTGGGTAAGTAATTTTTGTGTATCTGGATGACTTGATTCTGTTTTCCAAGGATTTGGAAAGTCACTTCCATAAGTTGTCCTTAATCTTGCAACGTTTTGCTGAATCTTGGTTGAAGTTCAATTTACCTAAATGCTAATTTTTTAAGTCCAGCATCCAATTCTTAGTTCATGTGGTAGGCAAAGATGGCATGTATACTACAGATGATAAGATCAAAGCTGTTAGAAATTTTATGACACCTAAGACAGTTGACCTAGGGTTGGCATGATATTGTGCTTTTGTAAAAGACTTTGCTTCCATTGCATCACCTCTTACTCGTCTCCTCAAAAAGGATGCTTCCTTCCAGTGGCGTGATGCTCATCAGAAAAGTTTTGACTCCTTGAAGCATGCACTTACTCAGGCGCCTGTGTTGGCATTCCCAGATTATAGTCTTCCTTTTACCATTTGCACTGATGCTTCTGGTTTAGGTATTGGAGCTGTCCTAATGCAGCAAGTAGATGGTCGTCGTCCACATGTCATTGCATATGCTAGCCGCATACTCAATCATGCTGAGTCTCGCTACTCTGTTACACATCTGGAAGCTTTAGCAGTGGTGTGGGCTCTAAAGCATTTTCGTGACATCATCTTTGGCTATCCTATCACAGTTTACACAGACCACATTGCTGTCACACAACTTTTCAAGGGCAAAAATCTTTCAGGCCGCCTAGCCAGATGGTTTCTTACTATTGAGGAGTTCAATCCAGTCCTTAAGCATATCTGGGGATGTGTTGTTGTTGTTGTCGTTCCCTAGACTGTCTGTCCAAGCAGTCCCGTCTCCCCAAGGAATGCCATAGCCGAAACTGGGTTTTCCCACAAATCCTTTATAGAGCGTATGTTGTGTTGTTTGCGTGCATGACTGTGTATAATGCAGTCTTCCATTATGTGTTGTATGGTATGGGGTGAAGTGTTACATCCTGGGCAGCTGTTCACAACGCGGTCATCCAGCCTCTTCTGGTAGCTTAGAAGTGCTGGGTGGTGACCGCACCGCAGTCTGGCCAAGTGGACTCTGTCCTTTCGTGGGAGAGAGGATTCAGAAGGGTGGATATCAGGGGGTCTGGCATGCAGCAGTGTGTTGTCTTTCAGTGTGTTAATGGAGCGGTGAGTGATATGATTATGAATATGTTTCCGGAGGCTGGTATTTGGTGGTTGTGGAGGAAGAGAAGAGAGTATCTGTGCGTGATAAAGGTCTTTGGGTGTTGTTTTAATGTTTCTTGGTGTGTGTGGGTGTTCTGCTATGTAGTGTAGCAGGTGTAATGTGTTTGTGGTGGCTGCGGCAAGTGTTTGTGTGCCTCTCATGTCGAGGTGGTCCTTGACTTTGAGGACTTTTGTTTCATGGTGTAAATGGTCTGTAGGT
The DNA here is from genome assembly GCF_046742065.1 of Oratosquilla oratoria. Lineage (NCBI taxonomy): Eukaryota > Metazoa > Arthropoda > Malacostraca > Stomatopoda > Squillidae > Oratosquilla > Oratosquilla oratoria. Next base: position 46,071,099 of record NC_134814.1, on the reverse strand, counting down.
GTTGTATTTGTGCAGCCTGTAATTGTTTTTAGGGCTTTGTTTTGTATGATTTGAAGGGTGTTGTGGTGTGTCTCATTGAGATTAGGAGCCTATGCAGGACTCGCATAATTCAACACTGAGCGAATGCATAGTTTGTATATTGTTGTATTAGTTTCTTTGTTTTGTCCAAATGTTGTTCCAGTGATTGACTTATGTGCGTTAAGTCTGGGTGTGCATTTGTTTTTTATGTTTGTGATGTGTTGTTTGAAAGACATGGATGTATCATATGTTACACCAAGAATTTTCGGTGTGTTTGTGTGTGGTATTAGAGTGTTGTTGATGTAGAGATGAGGTATGTATTTGTGTTCTTTTGTCCAGTTGGTGAGAAGTGTTGCTGTAGATTTGGTTGGAGCTATTTTGAGTCTGTTTGTGATGAACCATGTGTTGAGTGCGTCAAGGTATGTCTGGATTATTTCTGCAGCTTTCTCTGTGTTACGACGTGTGCATGTGATTGTTATGTCGTCTGCGTAGGAAGAGATTTGTATTTCTGAGGTGTCTGGTGTGGGTAAGTCATGCATGTATAGATTAAATAGTGTGGGGGATAGAACTGAGCCCTGTGGTACTCCGTTCTTAATGTTTCTGATGTGCGATGATTGGCCATTATATGACACGTAAGCATTCCTACCTGCCAGATAATTGGCCAGCCATCTTTTGGTGTTATTGTGCATGTCTGTGTTATATATTTTATTTGTTAGGTTGTGGCGGGGGATAGCATCAAAAGCTTTACTAATGTCTAATGTTATAAGAAGTGTTCTTTGGTGGGGCCTATCTGAATTGATGCCATCTAAAATTCTTTGTGTGAGGTTTGTCAGAAGAGTGTTTGTGGAGTGTAGTGGCCTAAAACCGTGTTGTGAGTCAGCAAGGGGAATATGTGGTGTGACAAGTTTAAGTATTAGGCATTCAATGACTAGAGGGGGTGCAGAGAAGTGTGATTGGGAGGTGCGATGTTGGGATTGTTGGGTCTTTGTTCGGTTTTGGAATGGTGATTATTTTACCATGCTTCCAGATGTCGGGTATAGTGTTGTGTGAATAGCTGTAGTTTGCAATGTTTGTGAGTGCATGTATACCTTGTGGTCCAATGTGTTTTAGGTGGATGTTGCTTATGTTATCAGGGCCACAGGCAGATGAGTGCTTGAGACTGTATTATAAGTTTTGTCTGACTGTCTCTGAAGGGTATATAGTCTGAGTCTGTGGGAAAGTCTTTCTTACGTCGAATGGTGCATCGGTCGTCAGGGTGAGAGGTGAGATGGCTTGTCTGTGCAAAATGACGTATGAGTGCGTTTGCCTGTTGTCTGTTTGAGGGTAGATTATCTGTTGTGATTATTGCTGCGTTAGAGTGTGTAGTGTTACTGTTGGATAGTGTAATGCTGTTGAGTGTTTTGTACAATTTGCTGGTGTTTGTTTTGTGATCAAGTGTATTGATAAAGTTTTGCCAATTTTGTGTTTTTTGTTCATGTATTTTATTGGCAATCACAGTGTTTAGTGTTTGTATTTGGTCTGCTATGTTTTGAGGGATAGGTGTGGGGGTACCGTGTTTAAGTGTGTCACGTTGTCTGATGAGGCTTTGGATTTCTGGTGTGAAGTTGGGGTTGTGTGATTTTCTGTTGCCTCTAGGGATGTATCTCTTGTCTGCATTTTGTATGATTGTATTAAAAGTGTGTACAGCATTGTTTATGTTTGTGATTGGTGTACTGTTAAGTGTTTCAAAATGTTGTTCTGTCTCTTCAGTAAAAGCTTCCCAGTTAGCTCTCTTGTAATTGGTGTAAGTGTGTCTGTGGCCAACTGGGGTGCATCTTGTTTTGGTGGTGATGATGATTGGAAGGTGGTCAGAGCCAAGGGTTCCGACCACTCTCCATGATGTTGTTGGGGTTAGGCAGGGGGAGCAAAAGGTGATATCGGGAGAGGAGGGAGTGTAGAGGGCTTGGTGTGGGATATGTGTATGATTATGTGTGTTGTTCATGATAGTCAATCTGGGGATGTGTAAACAATGTTGCTGATGCACTTTCATGAAATGTACCTATAGCTGCTGTTGCTGTAATTCACAACTTCTCCCTGCGAGATTTAGCCAAAGCTCAATGTGAGGACTGTTTACTGTCATTTACACCGTAGAATCTGGCGATGATGCTACCTTGCCAAATTGTTTGTACCTCTCTCAGTTCTCCTTGCAAGACAGTGTTCTTGTAACGTGAAAGTGTTTGAGCAAGATGTGGCACAGTTAGTGATCCCTGAGTCCCTAGTCCCTGTTGTTTTATCTCTTGCTCATGATTCCCCTTAAGCTGGTCACCCAGGTCGTGACAGAACTCAGGTTATGGCTTGCAAGAAATATTATTGGCCTAGAATGCATTTAAATATTGCCACTCATGTAGCCTAGTGCAAGTCTTTTGCCCAGAATGAAGATTCTACTCCTTGCCCCTTTGATTTTGTAGCAATTGATCTCTTTTAATTGCCATGTAGTATTCAAGGCTCAGTGTATGTTCTTGTACTGTATGTGTTGATCACTTTAGCTGTTTTGTGATATTGGCTCCCTTGCATAATAAATCTGCTCCAATTGTTGCTCATGCTCTAGCTTCCCATGTTTTCTGTCCTTACGCTACTCCTTCAGTGTTGCATAATGACAGTGGGACTGAGTTTAAGAATGAGGTCATTGCCAGCATTTGCAAACTATACATCACTCAGAGTTTTGTATTTGCTTGTCATCCCTCCTCTAACAGTCTGGAGGAGTGAACTAATAAGAAAATACTTGACATGCTGCACATTGCTAGTGATCTGAAGGAAACTTGGGAAGACTGGCTACCCCATGTCAGTACCTTCATTAATAGCACTATCAATGTAGCAATGGGAAAGGCACCTCATTATGTCTTTTATGGTTCTGAGAAGAGGCTTCTGTATGATCTTTTGGATAGTCCTATTCATCCTCTCTACAATTCTGGAGATTACAGTCAACTTCAGTGTCATACACTGCATACTATTTATGATTCTGTCAAAAGGAAACTTCAGGATTCTAGATCAACTGTGGTAAAGAAACGACACATTAAGGCTACACCTGTTTCCGTCCAAGTGGGTGATCATGTATTTAAACAAATGCCTGAGTGCCAATGTAAGCTAAACAACAAATATATTGGTCCTTTTCTGGTGATGCAGAGGCTTCATCCCAATAAGTTCATGGTTTTTTACCCATCTCAGTTACTTAGTGAAGTTCTGCATTGTGATAGGCTTAAGAAGACACAGGTGCCCATACCTGCATTTACCTGGCCTCCCCCAGGGCCCAATGTTCCCACTGTCATCCCCTGTTCATCACTCGTATCATCTTTATTTCCAAATTTTACCTACTGGCACCCGTATATGTTCATGTCTTTTGTGTATCATGTTCCTGTATCTGTTCATGTCTTTTGTATATCATGTTCCTGTATCTGTTCATGTCTTTTGTATATCATGTTTATGTCTTATGTTTGTCTTTTGTGTATTGCCGTATTTTATGTGCCCTTGTGTTTCTCTGCTCCCTGTCATGAATGTTGTGTCCTTGGTGAGGGCACGAAGAGGTGGTGGCCGAGCTATGTAGTGGGCACATGTCAAGTGTATTATATTTGTAATATTGTATAAATGTATAATTGTGTGGAACCCTCTAGCGGGTTCTTGCTAAGGGATTTGTATTCCCGCCAATGGATTTGCCTGATGCCAGGGTGGTATTAGTATTTCACCTGCCGTAGGTGAGAGAACATGTTGTTTCCCTTAATATTATACTGTAGTATTATTTCAGCGTGTCATTATCCTGCTATTATATATTGCCAGTATGGGTCTCCTGCAAGAGAAACCTTATGCAATTGAACATATTGATTGATACAATATTTCTAAGGAATGATCAGTTTCTTTATGTATAGTTGGATTCTACGAATTAAATTGAATTTTGTGACATGCTAGCATGCTACATCTATCTTGTATTTATATCTTAATCTTTTCAGGTAGTTTGGATGCATGAATTGCATAAAAATGAAGATTCATCAATCCAGTTTTAAGGCCAGATTGCTAAGCAAGATGCCTCCAAAACATGCCAAGTCTTCCTACGTAATAGTGCTATAACATCAAGTGTCTGTAAACAAGGATCATGTTCACCTGTAAAATGTAAGGATTACTATTTTATCACTAAGCTGTATTGTTTACTTGAGAATACAAGGCATTCTTGCTTACGTTCATATTGAAGTACTTTAAAGATCATGTTATTTTACAAAGATTGATAAAATGAGTATTTATATGTTTATTATTTTTTCAGATATGTAGAATGATGTTGCCAATGCTAGTGTTGTAGAGCATGACTATTCTTTAAACATGATAGAGAAAAAAAAGAAAGCAGAAAACATATCAAGAAGATGAGTGAAAGAATCAAAGAATCATGGAAAGTCAAAGACAAGAGAAGTCAGCATGTCAGCTCATTGTCCTCTTTTTCCTCCACATGTAACCAAATCTCAGACTTTCAACATGGTTGGTCTTTCAGTATGGAGGAGGTGGGACACACCCCAGTCAAAGAGGAAAAAGAGGAAGAAGTATATTCATACAGACTCAATTTTCCTAAGAATGCAGAGAGTAGTAACATGTATTCTTCTTTTCAAGTAAAACATTCACCTGAAAGCCATGAACATTGCTCTTCAGTATCCAGTCAAGATTCTCCAGTAAAATTCTGGGAGGAAAACAATGAGCTTAGTGTTCTTGACTTCCTGGAAACACAGTTCCAAGAACAAGAATCTTCAGTTGATATGAAGAATTATGTCTCAGAAAGACTTAGGATACTCATGCGTATAATGGAGAACAATGCTAGAAAAGTTAGGAGAAATTTAAAACACAAGATTAGGAGTAGTGGTACAAAGGAGATAATCAAACGGTTTAAAGGCATCACTAATGAATACAGTTTTACTAATATTGATTATCCTGTTTTTGAAAGGTACAGTAATGAAACAAAGTTGCATACAGATTTTCAGTCCAATGAGAACCTTGTACCATATTCATCTCTTCTAAAGTCTATATGTCAAAAAGAACTTGTAGCACTTCGATGCACAGATAACCCTAGCAAAACTCAAATATTCCGTCCATTAGATCCTGAGGAGGTAAAGTATCCATATGCTGGTATTCTCCAGTCCTTCTGTTGTAAAACCAAAGAGAAAGATGATGTAAATACTTGGCACTGTACAAGATCCATGAGAAAGAGAAAGAACTTAAGTGACATTCTCACCATTGGAGATATTATGAAAGAAATCAAGTACCCTATCAGTAACTCTGCTGTGGTAGATGTAGAGGGAAAGGGCTGCTCCTGTGTATTCAGTAAAAAACTTTTGTCTGCTGTAAAGAAATCAAAAAAAGATATTGATTCTTCTGGACCATTGAGCCATTCTTCAGTAGGGGCTGTATTACAGGAAACTTTGTCTGGTACAGGAGATGCTTACCTTCCAAGTGAATTCTATTCGTGTGTACTGCTACAAAAACTTTCACAGGAAGCTGTACTTGGAATAAGGCAGGAAGAAGACACATTGGAAGATGGTTACAAAGGATCTCAGATATCAAGGATTAAACTCTCAAAAATACAGAGAACACCCAGTAGATCAAGTAGTCCAGATGTGTTTGAAATGAGTGGAGATTTAAAATTTAGTTCGCATTTTGTAGATACTTCACGGTCTTTACTTGAAGAGTATTTGCAAAATCAAGCTGATGTCAAAAATAATTTTAAGAGGGCATCTGCTTCCAGTGATAATGACTTGAAGGAAAGCTCAGTATCCTCCTCAAGACTCCTGCAGTTGCTTGCACGAAGAAGTAGCAAGGAGTTGGAAAGTTATATGCATATCAAGGAAAACCAAATTTTGCCTTCAAATAAACAAAGTGAACATTTTCAAAACGACTTTGTTTCAAGTTCATCATTTAGTAATTTAAAGAAAGAATCAAATGAAAATGCTAGCAGTGTGCTTCAAGTGCTTTTACAGCAGACCAGTTCTAGATCTTTTACAGAAGATGATAGAGTTAATGAAACCATACCCAGAATTGATTCAGAATTCCTTTTTAGTCGCATGCTTCAAAATTTTAAGCTGCAGGTTGAAGCTAAACAGCCTCAAGGTGATTGTAAAGATAATCAGGATAATTTGACTGTAGCAGAGGTCTTGAGAGGAATGGGAGGTTCACCAGAGCATCATCCAAGGAGTAGAGAAGAGGAAAGCAGTTGCGACAGGTTAGTTGTCCCCTCTCTCAATGGCAGATGTTTGACAGTGAGTGAAATAACAAAAATCCCTCATGGGAGGCAAAAATATGAAGAGGAGGAGAAGAACTTTGAATGTGATATTTGTTGCCTGCAATTTACATCACATTCAGATCTTTCAAATCACCAGACTATTTTCCATATGTCTGAGGCAACTCTGAACACATGTCCAGAGAGTGAAGAAGGCATAGTATCATTAATTCTTCATGACAGGCTTAAAGCCCAATGATACTTTTTTAAGATTTATATTTGTTGTATAGTTATTTTGATGAAAACCAATATACATTGGTGTATTGCAAATGCATTTAATGTCCCCTTCAGAAGCCCTCTTGGAGATTTGGTATTGGGTAGTGTTCCTTCTTTGAACCCAGGGGTGGCAGGTGGGGGGTGGTTGCTGGGTTAAATCCCCAGGAATAGTTAAGCAACTGTTCAAGTTGCACTTACCTGGCTCCCCAAGCCTAATAAGTATGATTGAGCTGGTGTCATGTTTCAGACTTCATTCACAGCACAACCATTCCAACATGCTTGACACTTTGGATACACTGCATCATCCCCATGACCTTGCCAAGTGAGATTTAACCACTGTGGAGAGGTAGAGCAGAGGATGTATTGTTCTCTGGACAAGAAGTATGCTGGTGGTCCTGCAGTAGACTCTCAAAACTGAACACTCACATTCACTCAATACACATCACATTTCTGGTTATCTTGTGCAGATGATAAATGAAGACTTAAAAGATATTGGTAGTTTGGTCATTTACATAGGATGGTTCACTCACATTGCTAATTATCCAGGGTATGCATTCTTGCCATAGGAACTAGTAGTTCAGTTGTCATTGTGAACCAGGGGCACACAGATGGCATATTAAAAGGCAACAGCAAAAACATAAATACATGTAAGAAGTTTTATCTTCTTTATAAAGGAGATGGTGGTTGAATCAAACATCCTTTGCCATAATTCTGTATGGAAGAAAAGTATGAAAAAATGAATGATGGAGAACATCCTATTTTACTTGTTTTGTATTCTGAAGTTTGTACAGTAGCCATAACTTGTATTGTCAAGTGAATAGTTAATTTTGTGTGTTGTCATAAAATAGTTGCATATGTTATGTGTCTACTTTATCTTTGTAGTTTTTGGGGTCTCCTGAATTTACATTTACTTGTTATTGCATTACCGTCCAGCATTTGACAGCACATTAAATTGTTTTTTTCTTCAGTTCAGAATTGTTAAACTTAGACATCATAGTAAGAATCAGTAAATAATTCATGTTGTTGCTTTCTCAAACTGTCTGTGAGGATGAATGTTTATGGATTGTTAATGATTCCTAAGTTTTTATTGTGACTTACACTTGAATGTATAACTTACTCTGAATTGCAAAGATAATTTAGATGTGTGACATGTAGTGTAATCACTAATAAGTTGAGATGTGAAAATAGGCAAAATATATATGTGCATTTAATTTTGCAATTGTTAGATAATGCTTATTTACCCTTTTCAAAAATGGAAATAGGCATATGATTAATAGCTGTTTAATTACAACCAGTGCTGTTACCATTTTCCATATTATTTAATTAGCTTCACTGTCCATCCTTGAAAAATTATTCACTACACAGTGGGAATGGCTACCCCCCTTATAGGGGGGAGGAAGCCCTTGGTATGTTGTTAGACACAGTGAGAAACAGCTGTTAATGACTGATGGCCTTTAGCAATCAAGTGCATTCTCCTACTAGTATGTGCTAGAATGTAATATGTAAAACAGTGTTCACAGTCAGGACTAACATTATTTGACTGCTTTCATCATTGTGTTTTAATGGAGAGTAATTGGTGTTAAGTCTTGCAAAGCTATAGTAATTTAGATTGGCTCTTAGTCTAATCCACTTTTCTATTAAGCTCTAAAGAGCATCTTATCCCATGTCTTATTTCCATTGCATTTTATAGTTTGAAACAATTGAATTCGCTTTTCTTATATGATATACCACTGAGCAGATATTTTCTGAGGAGCTCAGTATAAGCCATGTTAAACAGTTAACCTCTTGAATACGAGTCAAATATTCATGCGGACATCAGGATGCCTGATGTACGATGATGCATCACAATACACGCATTACAAAATATAAAGTTACTGCTGTTATATTTATTCTCTTTCACCCTGAATAAATATAATGTCACAGAAAATGTGATCAAGCGTGTTCTCAGAATATGGGGTCTTTTAGCTACAACTACAAAATAAATATACAGTAATCAGGAAGCCAGTGCCGGCATCCTCGGATACCCCACTCACAACTCATGACATGTACATTGGCATCATCGTATTCAAGAGGTTAAGGTAAAGATTTATTTGTGATATAGTGGACCAGCCGAACCTAGATTTTTTATTTTCTCTTTCTTTTTTTCTTTAGGGCATTGCATGTTAATGGCAGGTATGTGGAATCTTTCCAGTGTGGGGAGGCAAGAAAAATGTGGGTGGATGTCATCTTGAAATTTGAATTTAAAGGTCACATTGAAGGTCATCAAGGTCACTTGTGATTCAAATTTTGGTTTTTGCCAGGATTTTTTTTTTTTTTTTTTTTTTTTTTTTTTGAAAGTGAAGATTTAGTATTTCAAAGTGTTAAAGTTCACAATTGAATTAAAAAGGTGCATATTTTAATTCATAACACTGACAACTAAACTTCAGATTGTGGTCACCATATATGGACATGGTACAATTTTTGCTGGATTTCATCAGAGCCATGAGGGATGGTAATTGGAATTTGCACTTGCTGCAGTGCTGCTATGGATGACAATTATGACCACATAAATTATGCAAGATGAAGACCTGTCTACCTTGATGACTGCACCAGAGGTGTAAGTTGAATTCATGAATGGGATTTTTGTTGTGAAGAGAACAAGAAGGTGCTCCAACCAGGTTTCTGCAGATCAGACCTCTGAGTTGGTGAACAGAATTTGTAAAATGCAGAATGGCATGATAGTTATCAAGGAAAGACCAAGCCAGAGAGAAATTCTGTATTACATGGTCAGAATGATCACACATCTCACAGGACACCAGATATCTTTTTAGTTTAGAGGATGATGATGAAGAGACCTCTTTGATTCATTCTGATAATCATGCATCACACACAAAATGTGATGTTGATGATGTGAAGAAGCTTGCAAAGCAACTGGAAAGATTCAATGTTTTCAGACTACAGAGCACACTGAATGAAGGTGGAGAAGATGAAACAGGAAAGAAGTGTACCTCTTGTATCATTAGCAACCAAAGACATTGCACCATTTGATGTGGTCACTGATCTCCTCAAGCTGAGGATCAAGACAAGCGGCATCTCATACGTATACCAGTGGGTTTTTTCCCCTTATGAGGGAGGTAGCCAAAGTCAAAGGTATAAATCCACTCCCACCCATTTCATTCCCACATACACCACTCCTGTTCACCACCCTCCCTCCCTCTTTTCTTGGCTCCTCCTGGATGACAAGTCATCCCTGCATCTCACCCACTGTTCTGGGTCAGAAGCAATGCAGCAAGACACAGCACATCCATAGCAAGACTGCTTCATTTAATTGGTGACCCCCCTCTCTATCCTCTCATGCAGAAAAAGAGAAGATGGGGAGAAATCCCTTTGGGCTGCATCAAAATATCATTTATACATACTAACTCCTCCCCCCATCCCCCACTCACTCCCTTCCTTGCAACAGCATCATCCATATACAACCATTCTCCGCTCACCCCGTCTTCTGTTTTTCCCTTCCTTTCTCAACAGACATTCCCCTCTTTCCCAATGCCCCTTTTACCCCATCCATCCATCCTGTCACCTCTGCCTTCCACACCACTTTTATTAATCTTTCTTCACTCATTCTTTCCATGTGTCCAAACCATCCCAATACTCTTTCATCAACCCTATCTCCCAACTCCCTTTCCACCCCTGCTCTCATCCTCACCTTCTTGTTTCTCAATCTATCCAGCCTAGTAACCCCTATTATACTTCTCAGGCACCTCATCTCAAACAGATTCAAACTCCTCCTCTCTTATGTTCCATGTTTCTTCCCCATACAGTGCTGTCGGCACAATCTTTCCTTCAAACAATCTCCTCTTAGCATCCATTCCCAAATGTCTATTTCTCATTACACTTTTTAATCCCCCAAGGCATTTGCATGCTTCTCTTAATCTACATTCTACCTCCACTCCTTCCTTTCCCGCTACATTTGCACCCAAGTATCTAAAGCTATGCACTTCCTCCAGTCTCTCTCCCTTAATACTCATTTCCAATTTGCTGCCATCCTCTCCCCTTGTACATTTCATTACCTGACTTTTACCCACATTTATCTTCAACTTCCTTCTTTCACACACCTTCCCAAACTCCATTGCTAACTTTTTTAATACCTCTGATCCTGCCACAAGCGCAGTGTTGTCAGGGAACAACAATTGGCTTATCTCCCACTTTTCTCTATTTTCTTTAACCATTTCCAATCCCTGACCCATTACCCTTGCATTTACCTCTTGTACCACCCCATCCATGTATAAATTGAACAGCCAAGGTGACATAACACACACTTTTGACTGCTCTTAACAGCTTTCCTCCTATCCCATATATCTGCAATACCTCCCACAGTGTTTTTCTGTCCACCCTGTCATAAGCCTTTTTCAAACCCATAATCTCATAGCTAATGTTAAACAACAGCTCATTGATGGAGGTGTACAGTTCCATGCTGCTCTCAGAAGGCACCACTCAAAAACTTTTGCAGATATGTACAAAGTAGCCATTTCCACTTAGCAGTGTGTGCAGAAATCTATCAAGGCTGACAGAAAGCTGTTCCAGCGGTTGCTGAATGCTGTCACTCTAGGTCAATCAATGGAAATGGAATCTATTATCAAGTATGAGCTGTCCCTCCCCTGTTCCTCTGTCCTTGGCCAAGCCTGGAGGTTAGATGAACTTGGCAATAAAGGAAGGCTTTGCCAGTATCCTATTGTCTCGAATAAATGTACTCTCAGAGGTTCCAGTTGCTGACATGAGGACCTGTGTGCTGATTGATAGACATGATTTATCCAAACATTTGGAAAGCCTCATGGGTGCCAAACATTTGGTGACTATGCTGAGGTCTTTATACACAATGTGACACACCAATTTGTAGAACACATAACAAGAGCTGATATAATGTTAGTCTACTATGTTGGAGAGGAATCAATCAAAACTACTTCTCGATCAAAATGAGTGGGTAAGACCATTGATGGCCCATATGTTCCACTTCATCAGGTTTCTGTCTGAGGCAATCATACAGAAGGATGTGAATCTTCCATCTATCTTTGTGACTGAAGATTCTCTTCTCTAATGCTACTGAAGCCAGATCATCTGTGACTTCAAGGAAATCATGAAAACTGATTCTGCGTCCATATGAGGTAGTTGGTGAATGCTATGAAAGGCTGCTCATCAAGTCCAATGTTCCAGATATGATTTTGCTTCTCTTACACTTTATGCTAGGCAAGACAGCTGAAATACAGATGATCTCTGGAACAACAAGGTAGAGGAAATGCTAATCAGTACATACAGCATCTGAGAGACTCCCACTACCTATTAGGGAAAATCTGCTCAGTTTTCATGCTCTAATAGGATATAACAGAAGCTCTGTTTTCAGTGGCCATGGCAAGAAGACATGTTGGGCAATTTTCCATAGTCAACCACTCCTGGTTAGTGGAATTGGCTGTGATGGAGAACTTGCACCAATTGAGCAGTTTGTGTCCCTTCTGTATGGTTCTTCTACATTATCAAATGTTAACCAAGCCAGGCTCCAGCTCTTTAAGAAGGCCAAGAAGGACCTTGAGATGTTGCCCCTAACTAGGGATGTACTGAAATTGGACCTTTTACATGCCAACTGCCAGGCAAAGATTTGGCTGCAAGTAGATCAGGAACACATCCAGATATCTGGACACATCAGCTTGGATAAAGATAACACTCCCTCCTATCCCAGATGCTTGTCTTCTGTTTGTGACCTGTGCATGCAAATCTAAATGTAGAATGCTCAATGATCCTGCTTCAGAAAAAGTCTCAAGGGTACTTTTGCCTGTGGTTGTGGTGTAACAGCCTGTGGTAACCCAGCAGCCCCAGAAGATGCAAATGGTTCATCTGAACTTATATAGTTTATTCAGTCCACAAAGGCATAACATATATGTATTGATTGAAACTACCAAAAAGAGTACTGTATTTATGACAAATGCAACTTTCTTTCTATATGTATATATTTAAGTATGATAATTTGTGTGTATAATAATTCATGGCTTACATGCATTGTAGTTCAAACAACATTTTAACCTATGATTACCAAGTATGCTTTAATTTGATTGAATGGATAGCTATCTATTAAGCTGATTTTGCTGTTTGACCTTGAAAATGACCTTGAAAGTCAAAGTTCATGGTGATATCCATCCACACCTTTTTCTTCACTCTCTAACTAATTGATCTGGTATGGATGCTTGCTATTAACAAATGATGCCCTCAAGAGTAAAAAAAAAGAAATAATCTTTGGCTGGTGCACTGATAGTTTTGTTTGGCTTTGTTAAAGTGTTGTTATATTATGTATTTTGATGATAGATTTGTAGTTGGTTTTAAAAGCCAAAGTTGAATGCAATGACTATTGCATTTAATAAGGGCCTGTAGATATACTGAACTTGCAATCCTAGCACTCGACTGTGATGTTGTGTTGATTCCCTGATAAAGCCAAGGGTTGGCATTAGAATACCTATTTTTTTTTTAATTTTTTTTTTTTTATCCTTTTTTTTTTTTTTCTTTTTTTTTAATAAAATCCCCATATTCTCTCCATTGTATGTTTCAGTTTGGTTTTGTTATGGAAATGGAGGGACCTGGGTATAAATGATGTTCGTTGTATTGGACAACAACGTGATAATTTTTGCTGTTGTCAGTTCTTGGCAAATTTTATTCCTCATTATTTTTATTTAAACCTGTGGACTAAACATTCTATGACAAAAAGTACAAATGAGGATGATTTAAGATTACTACAACATAGACATAGAAATGTTGACTATAGATATTGGTATTTAGAATAACAGCACAGTTGTATTTTTATAAAGCAAAGTACAATAGAAAATATAGTTAGTGCTACAGATATTAAAGGTTAACAGGAATATAGTAATATTACTAGTGCCATAAGCCCTTGTGTAAGGTATTAAGTTATTTCATTGTTCAGAGTACCTGTCTTAATTCTATACAAGTGTCTTAGTTATAGAACTGAGCCTGTCATTTCATCCATACAACCTGTCTTGATTGATAAATGAAATTTCACACATTTTTGAAACTTCTGTGTATCTGAATATATACAGTATATGGAAATATTAAGCAAGTACAATTACAATATATGAGAAAATTTAGATTTTCTCTGAAAAAAGTTAAATTGTAGAATGGAACTTTAAGGCTTCAGTTCCTAGTATCGGATTTTTGGAAGATTTATTTGACTCTGGGGTATGTATTTATTAGACTCAGAAGTTACAGTAGTTAAAAAGGAATGAACAGGATGTGTGATGTTAACAGATGGCTAGTTATACTCAAGACTGCTAAACCTGTTGGGAGTGTTATAGAAATGTTGAAATTAGAAATGAAAACTACATTTGTTAGTGCAATCTGTAGATTGATCAAATATTTATTGTTTGTGTAATATATATTTTGTGGTAAACATGTAAGGAGATATTTTATGTATAGAATGTGATAATGCGACTTTAAAGCTGTAGTTATTGATGTTAAAGACTTTATTAATATAATGTGGTTTATTATTTATTATTAGTGTTTCTATTACCCTCCAACAATAAGTAGTACAAGAATATATCAACACCCCGCCATTATAAGGAGGTGGTTAATTCTGAGCACACCCCAATTTCATACACATTAAAAACTATGTAATGTTCAAATATGTTGTGGATGGAGTGTTGTCCTATATCTTTTGTTGGGATGTTAACTACTATGTTACCAGTCTGGAATGAGTGGAAGGGAGAGGAAGGTATAGGAAGGTATCCGAGTTGAATTGGAATACACTGTAATTGCCATGGTCTGGTTCCCATAAGCACAGTTAGAATGAACATTTCTGTGTGCAGTGCAGGCAGCTGGTAGTACAGTATTCCTCAAAAGAAGAACTAGGATATTTAAAATCAATCCTGTGACTGCTCTCTATTTATTTATTTATTTATTTATTTATTTATATATTTACTTATTTATTTTTTACTTCTTCGACTTTTTTTTGGCTTTTTGACTTCTTTGACTTTATTGGCTTTCTTTTTTGACTGAAGGGATTTCTCCCCATCTTCTCTTTTTCTATATGAGGGGACAGATAGGAGTGAGGGGGTGTCACTAATTAAATGAAACAACCTTATTGTGGATATACCCTGTCTAGCTACATTGTTTCTGACTTCGGGCAGTGAGCGGGATGCAGGGATGTGCCATCATCCATGAGAAGCTAAGATGAAAGGGTGGTGAATGGGTAGGAATGGGTATGTGCCTTTTGACTTGGCTATCTCCCTTGTAAGAGGGAGAGAACCCTTTGTATATACATACACACATATACCAAAGGCTTTTTTCCCCCCTTACACTGGGGGTAGCCAAAAAGAAAAAAGCATAGAAACCACTCCCACCCATTCCATCCTCTACATATTCCACTCCCCTCCACCCTAGGAAAGATGTATGTCAGAGGGAGGGCCATGGCCTGATGGTCATGTTTAAAGTTGGAAAGGAAGGACAGTGTACAGACGCTCCTCAACTTACGTTTTAGTTACGTTCCGAACGGCCGAACGTAAGTTGAAAATGAATATAAGTTGTTACTGTACCATACATCCGTAAATTCTATTACCGTATCTTATAAAACACCCCTAAATCATTAATTATACACATAACATTGTAAAATGATAACATTAATTTCAAATAAATTAAATTCAAGCAACATAAATTGAGATGGTGGAGGATGAGGCGGATGAGGCAAGGCACGTTCAGTCTGTCGTTTGTGCCATGTAAACAATGGACGCAGTGTCATGCGTAAGTATCGTTTGAACTACGGAGAGCGCGCTAAACTAAAAAATTCACTCAAAATTTTTTTTTTTTACAGTTCAAACGTAAAATCGAAAAAACATAAAACGAATGAACATAAGTAGAGGAGCGTCTGTATAATGAAAAGAGGGGGACGACACCTCTATTGTATTCATTGGCAGTCG
The DNA here is from genome assembly GCF_046742065.1 of Oratosquilla oratoria. Classification (NCBI taxonomy): domain Eukaryota; kingdom Metazoa; phylum Arthropoda; class Malacostraca; order Stomatopoda; family Squillidae; genus Oratosquilla; species Oratosquilla oratoria. Next base: position 46,055,634 of record NC_134814.1, on the reverse strand, counting down.
CTAAGCTAGCCAGCCTCTTTTCTTTTTCCTCTTTTTTTTCTTCTTTGTTTAGTTCTATTGTAGTTTGCTTAGCTACTAGGTTGGTCTGATGTAATGTATACTGGTTGTAGTGAAAGTGTCTGGACTTTTGGTAGACTCTGGCCACAATGCATAGTATTGTGCACTTTCATGTTTGTTTCCTTTCAGATGCTCTGGGGTAGTGGGGTCATCAAGTAATTTGTCCCAAGTTTGATTCACCATACGGTGGAGTCTGATGTTGAGAAGTTCTATGTTGGTTCTTTCATGGACTTCTTTGATTCTTTCATGAAATGGTGGGATATGTCCACTGGCTAACCTGAGGAACTTGTTTTGAAAACTCTGTATGTAGGAAGATAAAAAAGTTCACAGAATACTGCCATCGCTTGAATGTGAACAGGTGAGGACAATACAAAAACTTGTTAACACATGTCACTGAGGCCTTAGCTCACTGTTAGTTACTTGCAATCAGTCATGCAATGACTATTACAGAATGGGGATTCTCTTAAACTTGCTTCTGTGTAACATGGAAATTAGCAGTTTTGAGATAAGAATGAACATTAAATTCTTGGTGACACTTAAATGGAAGCCATTTCAGATTATTGAGGCTTTGTAGAGATTATGGTGATGAGGCTCCAAAGAAAACAACTGTCTACAAGCAGATTCAGCGATTCTAAAAAAGGAGGGAAGACCTGGAAAAGGATACTTGGATTGGTAGACTGAGAACATGGAAAAATTATGAAATGATCGATGCCACTAGAAATATTATTAAAAAAGAAGAATAACAAATAATCAGATAACTTTGGCCCTGGAAATATGTGGCTCAGCAAATCCAATTTTGCCTGACGATCTAGGACTCTGCAAGCTTTCTGAGTGATGGGTCTCAAATCTGTTGTTGTGCCCAAATCAGATTATTCTTCTAACTGATCTTTCATTGGCAATTCTGAGCAAGGTTGAGGCTGATGAAGAGGTGTTTATAAGTCAAATTATTAGAGACAGTGAGGCCTGGATCTACCAGTATGATCCTGAAAGTAACTGGACTCCAAATAATGGCTTTCTGTGGATCATCTGGACGAATCAAGTTCAAATTTGAAAAGTCAGTTCAGAAAGTGATGGCCACTGTTTTCTGGGATTTAGAAGGAGTGATACTTGTGGACTTCCTTTATGGAAAAAGAACTGTTAACAGACCTTACTATCCAGGAGTTTTAGAGCAACTGAGGGCAACACTGGTCAAAAAACGGAGAAAAGCTACATGGTTGAATCCTTTTTCACCATGACCATGCACCAGCACATTTTGCTTGAGTTGCAAAGGATGTAATTCAAGAGTTCCAATGAGAAGTGTTACCTGACCTGCCTTACAGTCTTAACTCATCATACTTGTTTCCAAAGCTCAAAGAATAACTCAAAGGAGCCTGCAGACATTTTGTTGATGATCTGTTTGTACATCCTTGGAATGACAGTGGTTGTTCCATGTGTTGTTGGAATCCATATTGCCTGGAGTTGTACAGTTCTTCCTTTTCAAGATGCTGTGTTAGCCTTATGTTTTGTTTAATTTTTTTGATCTAGTATCTTTGCTGATACTTTGAGTAGTGATATTAATCTGAAATGTTTTACCCTATTTGGCGCTTATCCCAGTTTTGGAATCAGGGGAATTGTGGAATTTTTGAACAGTTTTGGGAAGTGTCCTGTGGCTAGATTAGCCGAGATGTGGATCAATCTATCAACCATCATTGTATATACAATTTTATATATGTGGTGGTCCTGCAATATGAACAGTGAAGCTGGCCATTTTCAAAACCTGTCAACTCCCCTTATCTGCTCAAGCTCTATCAACTTCAGCTTTTATTTCTTACACCATTCACACATGGGGAGTTGACAACTGGTGACTGCTCTCTTTTCCATGCAACCTTCAGCCAATGACATAAAAACCGTCCTATCCTGATACAACACAAAAGACAACAGTCCAAAGTTTCTTCCCAGAGAGATCATCTGTGGGAGGTTCCAAGGACTGTTGCCAGCCACTGTGGGGCTGTAGGTTTTCCACTGAGTGAAACTTGATACATTGATTGATACACACATGCACACACACACATTCTATTTGAGCTTGAACTAAGAGAGGATATTCATCTGGAAAGAAATGAGAAACACAGAAAAGGAAAACTGATGTACAACAAAATGGATTTTGGGAAACTCAGAAAATTCTTTCAAAAAGTGAGTTGTGAAAACTTCTTTAAAGAAGAAACACAGGTGAAAAAAAATGGGTGTAATTAAAATAAATCTGTAATGAAGGAGTGGATAAATATGTACCAGGCAGTAAGGGGAAGATGGGCAGAATATTTTAGGGAGTTGCTTAATGTGAAGGAGGATAGGGAGGGAAAGATAGCTGCAGTGGGAAATGCTAAGAAAATGAGAGTGATGAGTGAGGAAAATGGAGGAGAAATAAGGAAGGATGAAGTGAAGGCAGCAGTTAAGATGATGAAAGCAGGTAAGGCACCTGGTCTGGATGGATGCCATGCAGAATGTCTTAAAAAAGGAGGTATAGTGATGGTGGACTGGTTGGTGAGGTTATTTAATGTTTGCTGGAGAGAAGGTAGAGTGCCAGAGGACTGGAGGAGTGCGTGTATAGTTCCACTTTACAAGGGAAAGGGGGACAAGTGTGAATGTAGTAGTTTCAGAGGGATTAGCTTGTTAAGTGTAGTTGGGAAGGCTTATGGGAGGATCTTGATTGAGAGGATTAGGAGAACAGAGGGAGTAATTGGTGAGGAACAGTGTGGGTTTAGGACAGGTAGAGGTTGTGTAGATCAGATTTTTGTGGTAAGACATATGTGAGAAAGCTATAGGTAAGGGGAAGGATGTTTTCTGGGCCTTTATGGATCTGGAAAAGGCTTATGACAGGGTAGACAGAAAGGCACTGTGGGAGGTTATGTGGATATACGGGATAGGAGGAAAGCTTCTGGGAGCTGTCAAGAGTTTTTATGAGAGTAGTAGAGCTTGTGTCAGGATTAGAAATGGAGAGAGTGAGTGGTTTGAGGTAAAGGTGGGACTTCGTCAGGGATGCGTTATGTCACCCTGGCTGTTCAACTTATACATGGATGGGGTGGTGCGAGAGGTGAATGCAAGGGTAGTGGGTCAGGGATTGGAGATGGTTAAGGAAAATGGAGAAAAGTGGGAGGTGAGCCAGTTGTTTTTTGCGGATGACACTGCGCTTGTGGCAGGATCGGAGGAGGGATTGAGGAAGCTGGTGACAGAGTTTGGGAGAGTGTGTGATAGAAGAAAGCTGAAGATAAATGTGGGTAAAAGTAAGGTGATGAGATGTACAAGGGGTGAAAGTGGCAGTAATCTGGAACTGAGCATTAAGGGAGAGCAACTGGAGGAAGTGGATAGTTTTAGATATTTGGGTGCAAATGTGGCAGGAAAGGGTGGAGTGAAGGTGGAGGTAGAATGTAGATTGAGTGAAGCGAGTAAATGCCTTGGTGGTTTAAAAAGTGTAATGAGGAATAGGAATCTGGGAATGGATGCTAAGAGGAGACTGTATGAAGGAGTGATTGTGCCAACAGCACTGTATGGAGCAGAAACATGGAACATGAGAGAGGAAGAGAGAAGGAACTTGAATGTGTTTGAGATGAGGTGTCTGAGAAGTATGATGGGGGTTACTAGGCTAGATAGAGTGAGAAATGAGGAGGTGAGAAGGAGAACAGGGGTGGAAAGGGAGCTGGGAGATAGGGTGGATGAAAGAGTATTAGGATGGTTTGGACACATGGAAAGAATGAGTGAAGAAAGAATAGTAAAGGAGGTATGGAAGGCAGATGTGGAGGGAGTGAACATGAGGGGACGTCCTAGGATGAGATGGATGGATGGGGTGAAGGGGGCTTTGGGGAAGAGGGGAATGTCTGTTGAGGAAGGACGGGAGAGGACAGAAGACAGGGGTGAATGGAGAATGGTTGTATATGGAAAATGTTGTGATGCATGAGGTGGATTGGACGGGGGAATGGGGGTGAGGTAGTGTGTGTGAGCAAAAATTTTTGACGCAGCCCAAAGGGATTTCTCCCCGTCCTCTCCTTTATATGGGGGGACGGAGAGGGGGGTCGCCGATTTAATGAAGCGGCCTTGCTGTGGATGTGCTGTGTCCTGCGACACTGCTTCTGACCCAGGGCAGTGGACAGGGTGCAGGGATGACCCATCATCTAGGAGGTGCTAAGATGGGAGGGAGGGTGGAGGGGTGTGGAGTGTTTTCGGGGGTGAAATTGGTGGGAATGTTTTTGTGCCTTATCCTTTTTGGCTACCCCCCTGGTAAGGGGGGAAAAAGCCTTGGTATATGTATGTATGTATGATGTAAAACAAAAACTTGAAAAGTATACGTCAAGTGCTGGTACAACAAAAAATGGGGTGGTGCGAGAGGGAAATGCAAGGGTAGTGGATCAGGGATTGGAGATGGTTAAAGAAAATGGAGAAAAGTGGGAGATAGGCCAGCTGTTGTTTGCTGACAACACTGCACTTGTAGCAGGATCAGAGGAGGGATTGAGGAAGCTAGTGACAGAGTTTGGGTTTGGGAAGGTATGTGAAAGAAGGAAGTTGAAGATAAATGTGGGTAAAAGTAAGGTAATGAGATGTACAAGGGGAGAAAGTGAAAGCAGACTGGAAGTGAGTATTAAGGGAGAGAGACTAGAGGAAGTGGATAGTTTTAGATACTTGGGTGCGAATGTGGCAGGAAAGGGAGGAGTGGAGGTGGAGGTAGAATGTAGGTTGGGAGAAGCATGTAAATGCCTTGGGGGATTAAAAAAGTGTCATGAGAAATAGACATTTGGGAATGGATGCTAAGAGGAGATTGTTTGAAGGAGTGATTGTGCTGACAGCACTGTATGGGGCAGAAACATGGAACATAAGAGAGGAAGAGATGAGGAGTTTGAATGTGTTTGAGATGAAATGTCTGAGAATTATGATAGGGGTTACTAGGCTGGATAGAGTTGGGAGATAGGATTGATGAAAGAGTATTGGGATGATTTGGACACATGGAAAGAATGAGTGAAGAAAGACAAGTAAAAGAGGTGTGGAAGGCAGAGGTGGAAGGAGTGAACATGAGTGGTCGACCTAGGATGAGATGGATGGGGTGAAAGGGGCATTGGGAAAGAGGGGAATGTCTGTTGAGGAAGGACGGGAAAGGACAGAAGATAGGGGTGAATGGAGAATGGTTGTGTATGGATGATGCTGTGATACATGAGGTGGAGTGGGTGGAGGATGGGGAGTGAGGGATTATGTGTGAGAAATTGATGCAGTCAGAAGGGATTTCTCCCCGTTTTCTCTTTTTCTGCATGAGGGGATGGAGAGGGGGGTCACTGATTTAATGAAGTGGCCTTGCTGTGGATGTGCTGTGTCTTGCAACTTTGCTTCTGACCCAGGGCAGTGGGCGAGATGCAGGGATGACCTGTCATCCAGGAGGTGCCAAGACAAGAGGGAGGGAAGAGGGTGGAGGGGAGTGGAGTATGTTAGGGATAGAATGGGTGGGAGTGGTTTTTATGCCTTTGTTTTATGGCTACCTCCCGTATAAGGGAAGTAGTGAGGCAAAAGATAGAAGAAACAAAGCTTGGAAAAGGTGGAAAAAAGAAAAAACCTGGTAAGTGGCAAATATACATCAAACTAAGAAATGAATATGTAAAAATATGCATACATACATATACCAAGGCTTTTTCCCCCTTCCAAGGGAGGTAGCCAGAAAGGGAAAGGCATAAAAACACTCCCACCCATTTCATCCCTAAATACACTCCACACCCTTCCCACCCTCCCTCTCATCTGAGCACCTCCTGGATGACTGGTCATCCCTGCACCCTGCCCACTGCCCTGGGTCAGAAGCAGTGTCGCAAGACACAGTACATCCACAGCAAGGCCGCTTCATTTAATCGGCGACCCCCCCTCTCCGTCCCCCTTTGCATATAAGGAGAGGACGGGGAGAAATCCCTTCGGGCTGCGTCAAAATTCACTCACACATACTACCCCACCCCCCCGCCCATTCCTCCTCATGCAGTCACAACATCATCCATATACAACCATTCTCCACTCACCTCTGTCTTCCGTCCTCTCCCTTCCTTCCTCAACAGACATTCCCCTCTTCCCCAAAGCCCCCTTCACCCCATCCATCCACCTCATCCTAGGACGTCCCCACATGTTCACTCCCTCCACATCTGCCTTCCATACCTCTTTTACTAGTCTTTCTTCATTCATTCTTTCCATGTGTCCAAACCATCCTAATATTCTTTCATCAACCCTATCTCCCAAATCCTTTTTCACCCCTGTTCTCCTCCTCACCTCCTCATTTCTCACTCTATCCAGCCTAGTAACCCCCACCATACTTCTCAGACACCTCATCTCAAACACATTCAAACTCCTTCTCTCTTCTTCTCTTATGTTCCACGTTTCTGCCCCATACAGTGCTGTTGGCACAATCACTCCTTCATACAGTCTCCTCTTCGCATCCATTCCCAAATGTCTATTCCTCATTACACTCTTTAAAACACCAAGGCATTTACTCGCTTCTCTCAATCTACATTCTACCTCCACCTTCACTCCACCTTTTCCTGCTACACTTGCACCCAAGTATCTAAAACTATCCACTTCCTCCAGTCGCTCTCTCTTAATGTTCACTTCCAGTCTACTGCCACTTTCACCCCTTGTACATCTCATCACCTTACTTTTACCCACATTTATCTTTAGCTTTCTTCTATCACATACTCTCCCAAACTCTGCCACCAGCTTCCTCAATCCCTCCTCTGACCCTGCCACAAGCGCACTGTCGTCCGCAAACAACAGCTGGCTCACCTCCCACTTTTCTCCATTTTCTTTAACCATCTCCAATCCCTGACCCACTACCTTAGCATTCACCTCTCGCACCACCCCATCCATGTATAAGTTGAACAGCCAGGGCGACATAACGCATCCTTGACGAAGTCCTACCTTTACTTCAAACCACTCACTCTCTCCATTTCTAATCCTGACACATGCTCTACTACTCTCATAAAAACTCTTGACAGCTCCCAAAAGCTTTCCTCCTATCCCATAAATCTGCATAACCTCCCACAGTGCCTTTCTGTCTACCCTATCATAAGCCTTTTCCAGATCCATAAAAGCCCAAAAAACATCCTTCCCCTTTCCTATAGCTTTCTCACATATCTGTCTTACCACAAAGATCTGATCTACACAACCTCTACCTGTCCTAAATCCACACTGTTCCTCACCAATTACTACTCCTGTTCCTCTCCTAATCCTCTCAATTAAGATCCTCCCATAAGCCTTCCCTACTACACTTAACAGGCTAATCCCTCTGAAACTACTACTTTCACACTTGTCCCCTTTTCCCTTGTAAAGAGGAACTATACAGGCACTTCTCCAGTCCTCCGGTACCCCACCCTCTCTCCAGCAAACATTAAACAACCTCACCAACCAGTCCACCATCACTGAACCTCCCTTTTTCAGACATTCTGCATGGCATCCATCCAGACCAGGTGCCTTACCTGCTTTCATCATCTTTACAACTGCCTTCACCTCATCCTTCCTTATTACTCCTCCATTCTCCTCACTCCTCACTCTCATTTTCTTCACATTTCCCACTGCAGCTATCTTTCCCTCCCTATCCTCCTTCACATTTAGCAACTCCCTAAAATATTCTGCCCATCTTCCCCTTACTGCCATCTCTTCCATTATCATCTCTCCATCTGTACCTTTTACCTTTTCTTCCCTACTTGATTCGCCTCCTCTTCCTCTCTTAATTTCTTTCCAAAACATCTTTTTATTACTTTCAAAATTTTCTGTCATACTCCTACCCCATTTCACATCTGCTCTCCTCTTTGCCTCCTTTACCTTTTGCTTTACTTCTCTTTTCTTTTCTTTGTACGTCTCATATGACTCCCCCGTCCTCTTTTGTAACCAATCTGTGAATGCTCGCTTCTTCTCTTCTACAACCTCCTTTGTTTCCTCATCCCACCATTCACTACCCTTTCTTCTATTTCCCCCTGTCCTTCTTGTTCCACACACCATCCTTGCACACTTTAAGACTCCCTCCTTGAACTATCCCCATTCCTCCTCCACACCCATCTCTGCTCTATCCTTTACTCCCTCCCACTCCTCCTTCAGCTTCTTTTCGTACTCCTTCTCCTTTTCCTTTTCATTCAAGGAGTTCACTCTAAGAACCTCCTTACCTTTTGTCCCTTTCCTCTTTCTCCATCTATCCTCCACTCTCAGCTTACCTTCCACCAAAAAATGATCTGATATTCCCCCACCCTCTCCCCTTAGCACATGTACATCCTTAACTCTTCCTATCATAATCCTATTTACCACTACATAATCCATTAGTGCTCTATCTACCACCCTTCCCTCCACCACCCTCTCCCATGTGTACTTATGCTTGACTTTCTTCCGAAACACTGTATTTGCTATCATCAACTCTCTTTCTAGACACATTTCCACCATCAACTCTCCACTACGATTCTTTCCTGGAACTCCACACTTCCCAACCACTCCATCGATTGGACCATTTCCCACCCTAGCTTTAAGGTCTCCCAGTACTATTACATTGACATTTCTTCCTAAACCCTCTATGCACTCATTTAAATCTATCCAAAAGGCCTCCCTTTCTTCCACGCTCTTCTCACTGCCAGGCCCATATGCACTTACAAAGACCCACATCTCCTTTCCCAGTTTCACCTTCATCCACATTATCCTTGAGGAAACCTCCTTCCACTCCACTACCTGTTTACCTAACTCCTCACTTACTAGAATAGCCACCCCTTCCCTCCCTCGCCCTCTCTTCACTCCTGATAACCTCCCACTTACACTCCCAAACTTACACTCACCCTTCCCTTTCAACTTAGTTTCACTCAAAGCCAACACATCCATCTTTCTTCTCACAAACATACTACCTATCTCTTCCCTTTTACTCTCATCTGTACCACATCCACGCACATTAAAAGACCCAAACCTTAGGGTGCTGGCCCGAGGCCCTCCAGCACCCCTTATGCCTTCACTTTTCTTTTTAGGAATATGCCCCGTGGGGCTACAGGGAGAAGGATGCCTAGTCCCTCTCCCCGTCCCTTTCTTCTCGCCTCTTACGATCCAAGTGGGAAACTTGGTGGCAGTATTCTTTTCCCCCACCACAGGGAAATATGCAGGGAAGAAAAAAGAACTATGAAAAAGACATAGTAGACAAATGTAAGGATCAACCTAAATTATTCTACAGATATGTAAATGGTAAATTAAAAAATAAACAGGAAATAGTGAAACTATGTCAAGGGAATACAGAATATATAGGAGATACAGAAATGGCTGAAATTATGAACAAACATTTCAAATCTGTATTACCAAATGAAAATTCACACAATTGGGATGAAAGAAAGGGAGAAAGGTCCCCTCGATGAAAGAAATAATTGTGACACAAGGAAATGAAGGACCAAATAGTGAACATTGATGTCAGAAAATCACATGGCCTAGACAGAATTGAAAACTGGATACTAAAAGAATGTATAAATGAACTAATGGACAAAATATAGAAGATAATAGATTGCTCACTCAAAGAAGGAAAGGTACCACAAGACTGAAAAAATGCCAATATTGTGTCAGTATATAAAGGGGGATACCAGGTGGACCCAACAAACTATAGACTGGTCTCCCTTACAAGTACAATAGCTAAAATATGTGAAAAAGTAATCAAAAGTAGATGGACTAAACATCTGGAAGAAAACAACATACTAAATCTAAAACAGTGGTTTTAGACAGGAGAGATCTTGATTTGTTTTTATTCAAGGTTAATAGATATAATGCAAGAAAAGGACAGATGGGCAGACTGTGCCTTCCTGGATTTACAAAAGGCATTTGATAAAGTACCACACAAAAAACTATTAAGAAAACTCGAAACAAGAGGAGATGTACAAGGAAAATTACAGATATGGATGGAAGATTTCATGTATAGGAGAAAAATGAGTGGTGATCAGAGATAAAAACTTGACCAGGGAAGAAATGATAAGTGGAGTCCCTCAGGGTTTAGTATTGGCTCCAATAATGTTTGCTATATATATATATATATATATATATATATATATATATATATATATATATATATATATATATATATATAAATGTCTTGGATGAAGGTGTAGAATGTTACATGAACTTCATTGCAAATGACACAAAACTACTAAATTACAGAAAGAGACTGTGAATCACTACAGAGAGATTTGGACAAAGTCTGGGAATGGAGCCAAAAAATGGGAAGTGAACTTCAACACTAAAAAATGTAGTGTAATGGAGTTTGGAAAAAGTATGAAAAGAATATCAGAACATAAAATTGGTACAAAGGAAGTAAAGAAAGTTCCAAAAAGGACCTAGGAGTAATTATCACCAAAGAATAGTCCCCAGACAAGCATATAAACAAAATAGTTAATTACAGGTTGCACAAATATACCTACACATCCACACTATGAAATGGAATTCTCCAGTCAATCATATTGCTCACTGCTGCACCAACAGATTGAAAGACAACACACTGCTGCATGCCTGACCCCCAGATATCCATCCCTCTGAATTCTCTCTCCCCCCTGAGAGGACAGAGTCCACATATGGCCAGGCTGCAGTGCAGCTACGATTTAGCACTTTTAAATTACCAAAGGTGGGTGGATGACAGAATCACAGGATATAACATTTCAACCCATACTATTCAACATATTATGGAAGACTGCATTGTACACAATTGTGCATGCCAACAATACATATATTCTATAAGGGATTTGTTGGAAAACTGTTCTACACATGGTGTTCCTCATGGAGATGGGACTACTTGGACAGTCTTGGGAAAACTACAAAATAACATCTAAGAACACCCAAGCCTACATAGATAAACTAGAACAATGGATAAGGAGCACCAGAATGGAAGCCTTCCCTCAATAATCACCAGTATCATTACTCCAGAAAACCATGAATTAAAGAGACATACAAAAGTAAAATTGAATGGTCAAACCCTTCCTTTGGAAAATAACCCAAAAAGTTCTGGGGTATACTTTTGATAAACACATGAATTTTAGACCACATAGAAAACATTTGAAGCTAGGTATGATCAGATGGAAAGTAGGAGAGGGTACATGCAAGGAACCTGAATCCAAGAGTGTGTGTGTATTTATCTAGTTGTATTTTAAGGGAAGGGAAGCTATGCTTGTGGTGTCCTGTCTTCATATCTCATTTTATCTAGACTTTTTAAATTTGTGTATTGCTTTTGCACACACCACATTCTCATCTAACTTGTTGCAAACGTCTATTACCCTGTGGGGAAAGCTGTTCTTTTTCAGGTCTCTTCTATAAATGTCTTTCTTGATTTTTTTTTTCCGTGTCCTCTTGTATCTGTACTGTACTATCCCATTTTATTAGATCCTCTCTTATCAATAGTTTCTATGCCTTTCATGATTCTATAAATAGTTAACAAATCTCCTCTCTCTCTTCTTTGCTCTAATATCTGTAGTTCAAGTTTTGCTAGTCTCTCCTCATATGATAGTTCTGAGAGTGTTGATGCCAATTTCGTAATTGCTCTTTGTATTCTTTCAAGTTTTGTTATACATTTTTTTGTATTTGGTGACCACGTCGTTGCTGCATACTCCAATCTTAGTCTTATCAAAGTGACCAGTATTTTCTTTACCATTTCTTCATCTAGGTATGTAAATGCCACTTTGATCGTTCTTATTAAATTATAAGTTTCTCTCTCCAAAAATCTTGTTTACCGGGTATATGTTTCTCAGGGAACATATTATTCATAATAATGACTCCCAGGTCCTTCTCATTTTTTACCTTTTTAATTTCTTCCTTTCCCAATTTATATGATCCTACTATTGTTTTTTGCTTTTTCCTACTCCATTCCCATACTTTATTGAGATCACTCTGTAGCGACTCAATCTTCTACAGTGTTCACTTTTTTAAACAATTTTGCATTGTCCGCAAAGAAGCTCATATAACTTTCAATTCCTTTATCCATATCATTAATATATATAGCAAACATTATTGGGGCCAGAACTGTTCCTTGTGGAACTCCACTAATCACTTCATCCCAATTAGAGTGTTTGTCTCTTATCACCCCTCTCATTTTTCTTTCATGTAATAAGTCTTCCATTCACTTCAGCAGTTTGCCCTGTATTCCTCCAGCAGTTTCTAATTTCTTTAGCAATTTCTTATGTGGCACCTTATCAAAAGCTTTTTTCAGGTCTAAAATGCACAATGAGCCCATCCATCTCTTTCTTGTGTTACATCTATTAGCCTTGAATAGAAACACATTAAGTTTGTGATGCATGATCGTCCATGTCTAAATCCAAATTGCCTTGGATTTAGTATGTTTTTTTTTTTAATGCCTTACCCATCTACTTTTGATAATTATTTCACAAATTTTAGCTATTGTACTTGTAAGAGAGACCAGTCTATAGTTAGTAGGGTCTTCCTTGTTTCCCCCTTTATATATTGGTACTATATTTGCTCTTTTCCAATCTTCTGGAACTTTTCCTTCTTTCGATGAACTGATTAGACTATATATTTTGTTAGTTCATTCCTGCATTCTCTCAAAATCCAGTTTGCCATTTCATGTGGTCCATGCGATTTTCTGACATTGAGATTATTCAAGTGTTTCATTATTTCATTCCTTGATACTTCTATCTCTTTCATAGGGGGACTTTCTCCTCCCACTCGATATCTCTAGGTTGTATGTTCTCCCTCGTAAACACCGATTTAAAATGCTTATTCATAATTTCTGCCATTTCTATTTCCTCTGTGTATTCAACTCCTTGTCGTAGTTTCTCTAATTCTTGTTTGTTTTTCAGTTTGTTGTTTACAAATCTGTAAAATAGTTTTGGTTGATCTTTACATTTTTCTATGACATCTTTTTCGTATTTTCTCTTTTCTTCTCTGCACACTTGTACATATTCATTTCTATAACTAGTATATATTTTCCATTTTTCAGGTCTTGTCTTTTTTCCATTTTATCCAAGCTTTATCCCTTTTGTCTTTTAACTCCCTACATCTTTTGTTGTACCAACACTTTACATATCCTTTTTCTTGTTTTTGTCTTGGAACATACTTTTCCACTCCTTTATAAAATTTTTTGTCAAAATATTCCATTTCTCTTCTACTGTTGTTTCCTCCTTGTGTATCCTTTCCCAGTCTGTTTTTTGAAAGATTCTCTTATATTATCAAAATTTGTTTTTCCATACGTCCATCTTCCCTTTCTATATTGTTTGTTTTTTCCATGTATTTTTCATAATTTATTTCCAGTTCAACCAATATGTGGTCACTTTTATTTATTGGCATATTATATTCAATCTTGTCCACTATTTCAGGTTCTGATGTGATTATTAGGTCCAGTCTCAATGGTTCTTCCTCATTTCTATATCTAGTATTCTCTTGTATGCATTGCGTCATTGTGTGTTCTATAATCATATCAAGTAGTACATTTCCCCATAGGCCATCTCCACCCTTCATTGTCATCTCTTCCCAGCAGATTTCTTTACAACTAAAGTCACCCATTATAACTATTCTTCCTCTACCTTCCATTATCTCATTTAGTGTTATCCTTGTGTCTTCTAACATATTTTTGTGTTCTCCCTTTTCCCACAAAGCCGTTTTAGGAGGCACTTAGTTTATTACAAACTTCCTGCTCTTCCCTCCCCTGCCCTCTACTTCCATCATAATCATCTCTACTCTATTCTTTCCATATGTAACATTCCTCACATTATATCCTTCTTAGTCAGGAACATAACTCTACCCTCTTGTTTTATCTATCTGTTTCTAATCCAATAATTATATGCACCATGTCCTACACTGTTGGGTGGTAGTGGACCTTTCAATTTTGTCTCTACAATTCTTATTATGTCAGTTTCTTTTTCCTTCAGGTAATCATTCATTTCGTTCAAGCCTGTTATTAAGTCATCTATGTGTAAGACACTTTTAATTTTCTGCTACTTCCATCGTGTTTTCTGTTTCCTTTCCGTTTTTCTCTGCTATGAACCATTTCCTCACTTTCATATCCACTACTCTCCAATAGAATTTCTCTTTTTCTGACTCTGTTCTTTTCTCGTTTTTTTCCCCTTAGCTTCTAGTCTTTTTGTTTTCTCCTCTCTTTCCTCTTTATTCATTTCTCTTTTTATCCATACCTGTTTATATTGATCACTGTCTGCTAGTTTCCCTGTTTTTGCTAAGATATTCTCTGCTGTCGTTTGTGACCTGAATTTGATCTTAATTGGTCTGGTCTTATCTGTATTGTATTTCCCTATTCTATATATTTCTTTAATTTATTTCCCTGTTTCTTGTCCATCCTCTTAAACTACTTCTAAAATCTCGTTTACCTTTTCCTTCTCTTTTACTCTTGTGATCCTATTTGGTTTGGCAAAGGAACTAGTGACTGAGGACTGCCAGCACTTGGAGGCATACACAGCGTGCAGACTTATCCCGTTGGATAAGAAACCTGGCTGTCGTCCGATTGGTATAGGCAAGGTGTTGCGAAGAATAGTAGGAAAAGCCATCATGGAAGTCGCGAAGGACGAGGTGCGAGAAGCGGAGGGCAACCTGCAAGTGTGCGCGGGGCAACAGGCGGGTTCCGAGGCAGCAGTCCACGCCATGAGAAAAATATTCGAGGAACCAGAATGCGAAGCAGTCCTATTAGTCGATGCATCAAACGCATTCAACAACTTAAATAGGGAGGCTACTATACACAACATCAAAATTAAATGCCCAATATTGGCCAGGTATGTGCAGAACACATACAGAGAACCTGCAAACCTATTTGTCACCAACAGGTTTGAAAAAAAAAAAAAAAACGGAAGTGGAGATCATCAAATCCGCGGAAGGAACCACTCAGGGAGACCCGGTGGCCATGGCTATGTACGCGCTTGGTCTTATGCACCTGCAACAGAAGATACAATATGAGGACACCATGGTCAAACAGGTAGCATATGCAGATGATCTCACGGGGGCAGGAAAAGTAGCTGACCTAAAAAAGTGGTGGGATCTGGTGTTGGCACACGGCCCGGGCTTGGGTTACATTCCGAATGCAAAGAAGTCTGTCCTCATAGTGAAACCAGAGTACTTTGACAATGCCAAAACCCTTTTTGAGAACAGTGAAGTGAAGGTAACAAAAGAGGGGGAAAGACATCTCGGTGCAGTGATTGGCTCAGAATCCTTTAAAAAGCAATATATTGAAAAGAAAGTGAACGATTGGGTGGCGGAAGTTAGGCTCCTAGCTAACTTTGCAAAGACCGAACCGCAGGCGGCATATGCCGCATTCATATATGGGGTTAAACATAAGTGGAACTACATATTAAGGACGGTACCTAACATCACCGACCTACTAAGACCCCTTGAAGAAACCATCAGAAACGAGCTAGTACCGGCCATCACCAACGGACGGACATTAAACGAAGAGGAAAGAAAACTCATTGAACTTCCACCTAGAATGGGAGGGCTAGGCATCTCCAACCCGCTAAACCTAGCCAAAATAGAACACCAAAACTCTATGAAACTCACGTCCTCCTTGACAAACAACATCGTGTCACAAGATCAACGGAAGGAGACTAACATGGAGGAGATCAGAGAAATTAGAAGAAACATTTCAAAGGGAAGGGAGGAGAGGCAGAAGGAGGAACTTCAAGCACTTCTAGCTCGACTACCGAGTTGTATGAAAAGAAAGATAACATTGGCGCAGGAAGTTGGGGCGTCCAATTGGCTGACAGCACTACCAATCAGGGCAAAGGGATTCACCTTAAACAAAAGAGAATTCACGGATGCCATTGCCCTGAGGTATGGATGGCCATTGGGAGGGCTGCCTAACAGATGCTCCTGTGGTGTACAGTTTACTCCGGACCATGCGATGATATGCAAGCAGGGTGGATTCATTTGCATGCGACATGATGAGGTAAGAGATCTCACTGCCCAAATGCTTCATGAGGTGTGCAAGGATGTGACTATCGAACCAACATTACTCCCACTAGGAGGGGAGAACTTCAGATACCGCACGTCCAACACTACAGATGAAGCAAGAGTGGATGTCAGCTCAAGAGGTTTCTGGACACGGGGACAATTGGCTTTCTTTGACATGCGAATATTTGATCCGATGGCCCCCTGTTACAACAACCTAACTATTGAGGCATCTCACTTCCGGAACGAGTATGAAAAGATCAGGATGTACGAAGAGCGTATACAGAATGTAGACCAGGGCTCATTCACTCCCATAACCTTTACGACTTCAGGTGGGATGGGTCCTAGAGCAAAGGCATTCTACGCTCGGCTGGCAGAGGTAATGGCTGAAAAGAAACAACAACCCAAAAGCAGCATTGTTTCATGGATGAGATGTAGAAGATCAGCCCTCTTGTGCCTGAGAGGTACAAGCTCCCCATCGCCCAAATCGGCACATATACAAAACCTAGATTTTGAGCAGACGGTGGTTGATAGTAGGATAAATGAACTTTTGTATTAGGCATTGTTGATAAAAATTAAATGGATTGTTTCTGATGCATAATGCAACGTTCCTTATTGTGATGGTGCTCAAGTTTTGGTCTCAATATCCTACGTGTTACAAACATTTTAGCAGTATTAGCAAGTCTATAGTAATGTTTATGCGTTGGTATTACTCGTGATTGTCTCTGGTTTCCCCCCCTACGTATGTTGTCTGTGTAACTTGTGTAGAAAATCAGTCTAATGAGGACCACAATGGAAATAAGCATACATGATTTTTTGTGTTATCCTCTGCAATTGTAATTGTTATTTCGAACTATGTGTTCTTCTCAGTATCTGCACTTCATGTATATTGATTCAATGCCAAATAAACTTACTATTGTCTTCCATTTGTAAAAGCAGCAGCACTTTCTGAGCACTTGTATCGAAAGAAAACAAAAAATGAGGGGGTAACATTAAATTTTACAAATCTAATGAACCATTTGTACCTGTTTGTTTTGTTTTGTTTTTATTTTGCAACCGTATGCACATATATAAAATCACACTATAAAATTGCGAGGATGTCATGATAGAGCATATGACATCTCCACTGAAGCTCATAAAAAACAGAGAATCGAGATATATTTAAACAAGAAGTAATATAACCAAGAATATGTTCAATCACAATAAGTACTTGAAATAATAAATATTCATTGAAACGAGTCCTTATGCTGAGGAAAAAAACAATTTATACTAAGATCAGAACCTGATTTTCATAATAAATTCTTACAAATAATAATCTTTTATATAACTCCTTAAGTAAAGAAAAAAAAAAAAACTAGACATTCTGTTGTCTTGAATTATTGTTCTATTGCTAGAGGCTTTTATTCAGATGAAGGAGAATTGTGGGCATGAGTGAGTGAGGACAGGTATTATGTGTTCATCCTTGAATTCTGCTGATGGCAAAAATAAATAAAGAATGTTCATTCATGTTGAACTCGTGATCGACGACTACTACCCTCCCGGATGAGAGCTCAGAGCTCATGTATGACCGATCTATAGGTAATGCTGTGACTCTCTCTCTCTCTCTCTCTCTCTCTCTCTCTCTCTCTCTCTCTCTCTCTCTCTCTCTCTCTCTCTCTCTCTCTCTCTCTCTCTCTCTCTCTCACACACACACACACACACACACACACACACACACACACACACACACACACACACACACACACACACACACACACACACACACACACACACACACACGAGAGTTGGAGTAACGGCTCGCAGCGCAGCGATACTGAAATTATGTCAGCCCTGGGCAGGTTTCGAACTCGGACCGTTGGGTTAGCAGTTGCGAACGCTACTACTGCGCCGTCGAGTCGTGTGAAAAAACGGATATTTTGTGTGTGTGTGTGTGTGTGTGTGTGTGTGTGTGTGTGATTGTGTGTGTGTGTGTGTGTGTGTGTGTGTGAGAGAGAGAGAGAGAGAGAGAGAGAGAGAGAGAGTGAGTGAGTGAATGAGAGAGAGTGATTGATTCACCATAGTCTTGGATCACGTGTAGGACTAGTCGCGTACTCTTCAATTTATCACATCTAGCTTCAGTTTGATGTATGGTTCCACTTGGTCTATATAATTGTTTTCCAATCATCACCTTCTAAGGTGTTCCAAGTAAATATGTCGGGAATAAATCCCGAGAGAATAATTTTCTAGAGAAGATAAGCTATCATTACCAATTAGTATACGCATACGACCTCGGTTAATTTAGTGAATTGATAGCTGTAGAATTAGGATTAAAATTGATATACAGCAGTCAGATATATCAAGCTGTTTGTAATCAATATTATAGAATGTTTAGGATATAAAGGCAAGTCAAGTGATACAGAAAACATTTCTAAAACCTGTCGAGGGGGAGGAATAATTTTCTCAATATAACGAATCACACATTTGGATAGAGTGGCCCATCATTTTTGTTTATATAAACGAAAAGATGATATAAAATTTTATGTAAGGTAACGGACTCAACGCCATAGGACCAAATATGGAATCTTGAGAATGTTGAGTTACCGATATATAATTTTCATTATTAATCTTTTAATTCTACCACCAAATGACTTCTCCGTCTTGAGTATATGTTTTGGTGTATTATCCATCTCTGATTCCCATAGATGGGGATAATCTATTATATGTATCGTGCGACATTTTTGCTTCATTGAAATTGTGCCTCTCACCTTTGATAAGAACATAAGAACATAAGAATGAAGGAGACTGCAAGAGACCATAAGGCCTACACTAGGCATCTCCATATCATCACCACCTGTCATCCCCATCCATAAAGCTGTCTAACCGTTTCTAAAAACAACTGATAGTTTCAGCGCTCACTACATGTTTACTAAGTCTGTTCCATTCGTTGACCACCCTATTAGTAAACCAATTCTTGCCTATTTCCTTCTTAAATCTAAATTTGTCCAGTTTAAACCCATTACTGCGAGTTCTGCCCTGTTGTTTTAACATGACGACCTTGTTTACATCACCCTTGTTAAAGCCTCTGATCCACTTGAACACCTTTATTAGATCACCTCTATTAGGGAGGTTCGGTTGATCGTCCCACCGAGTTAATACTGGCATACGTCTGTGACATTACAACGTTCACACAAAAAATTACATACCTGTAATCAGTAGGGATGGTCACCTAGATTGAATTTATACTTGTCAGCATTGACTTATCAAAATGGATGAGAAAATCTGCCCAAGGTCATAATATTCTCCAGAATTTATACATCTGGATGGAAAACTATATTTTTTCGCATCCTTTAGACATGTAGTCTTTCTAAATTTGTTCTCATGACCTCTGAAAACCTTCTTATCCCTAACGAGAAAAAACTCTTCTGGTAATGTAGGTTAACCCCTTTAGCGACCAAAATACTGTAATCATGTCACCTCTCTCTTCGACCTCTAAGTTGGCGGACCTTTTTAGGCAGGGCTTTTTGGCAGTGCATTTAGTCTTTCATATGGTTTATCTACCAGGCAGGGGGGCCAGTTTGGTTGCTACTCTTTGTATTCTCTCGATCTTGCTTATGTCTTTCATTCTATGTAGGGACCATACCACTGATGCATATTCCAGTCATGGACGGGTCAGAGTTTCTATGATTTTTTCATCGTCTCCTCATCCATATAATATAAAGCCACTTTAATCTTCTACAGTAGTTCGTATGTCTCTCACACAATTCTGCTAATGTGTATGTCAGGTTGTATATTGTCAACAACTCTCAAATCTTCCTCCTCTTTTGTTTTTGTAATAGATTTGCTTCCCAAGGAATATTTAGAGTAAGGTCTTTTGCCCATTTCCAGTTACTTGTCCACCAGTTGTTCCCTACATCCTATAAGTATTCATTTTGCCATTCCGTTAGGTCCTGAATCTTTCCTCATATCCAGTGATCCTAAAATATTGAACAGTTCCCTCACTTCTACATTTATATATATATATATATATATATATATATATATATGTCTATATATATATATATATATATATATATATATATATATATATATATATATATATATATACCTGAATTTTGTTCATATGGCTTTCCTCTAAAAAAAATTGCTCTCCTTTGTGAAAAACTGGAAACTTTCATTCAGCATTTCTGCATGAGCTAGTGCTTCTTCAAAGACCTCACCACCTTAGTGATTTCTTCCATGCGTCTCAGTTTAGTGCTGTGTAACAATTTTGGTTCATCTCTGCATTTATATACATCACCTCTCTCACAATTCCTATTCTCCTCCCTGCGAATTCATGTATAACTAGCTTGCTTTGTTTTCTGGTTTCTTATTTTTTCATTTCCCCAAACCAAGTCCCTGGTCTTTTTTTTTTTTTTTTTTGCTATGTCACATCTTTTGTTGAACTAGTCTTGTTTCCATTTCTTTCCTCCATACTTCAGCACATGTTTGTTCATTCTCAGGTTGTAAATGTAAAGAAAAAAAATCCCATTTCCCCATAGTATCGGTGGTATTCATAAATTCATCCCAGTCTGCTTCTTCAGAAAAGCTTGTATGTGTGTTTGCGTGCGATTTTACGTATTTGCCTAATTGTATTTAGGTAATTCTAATGTGCAGGAAAGTATTTATACTCGTGAGATCCAGTTCCTTATTCTCCAATTGTCATATCCAGCTTTGAAACCGTTGATTGGTTGAACCTGGGCAATGTTAGATTTAAGACTATTCCATGAGTTAATGGATCTGCATCTATGATTATTGACTTTTTTTTTTATCTCTTCCCTTTAATGTCGTGGACACATAAGTTGCCTTCGATCTGCGGGAACCTTACACCTAACACACACCACACACCAGGGGACCTCCAGGTAGGTGGCCAAGGGTATGGGCGTGGTGCTCAGAGACTATTTTTAGAATCTGCCAGGATCGGGAGGGTGCACGGGAATGGCCTCAGAATGAGGGCGAGTCGTCCCCAGTGCACCTCCTGGTGGCTGGACCTTAGGTCGCCGACCAAATACACGTTTCGATCTCTGTGAGCCACGCCTTTATTCCCCAGATGAGATCTGCAAGATGTCTGATAGACTTGGACTTGTTGAAAGTATGACCTGACTTGAGTGACGCTAATAGTATTAGTGTTGGAAGGCTTGGCGGGCTCTTGACTAGTGAAAATACTGCGAGTAATAGTAGTGACAATATGACTGTGTGTAGTATTGGGACTACTAATGATATGAATATCAGCATAGGAACTGGAAATGAGTACTCGCACTAGGAAGAGTTTTTTTTATTCCATTGGCAGAGATCAACGTTGATCAACTGCACGTCGGAGAGAGTCAGCTCCCCAGAACTCACTTTGAAATCCCAACACTCTTACCTCTACCCTGAATCAAAGCCCGAGCGACCAACACTTAGTCTCTGAACAAGGAACAAGCTCTCTTTATCTCGTGAGCAAATGAACAGGTTTCTGAAATTGAAACTCTCCAAAGGAATCAATGTTTTATTACGTAAATCTTTAAAATAAGTAGAGGAGACATACACTTAAGATGATAACTATTATATTACTTGACGAAATTATTGTGACCCCTAGCCGGCACTCATCTGCAATGCGCGGTGACTGACTCCCACGGTCTAGCTGGCACCGCGTCCATACCTTCTGATAGATCAATTATAGATTGGAGCTGTGCGGAAACTTTTTTTATATGCACACCAGAAAGAAATAACAACCATATCATTAATAAGGTTATAATAGTAACAATAAAAAGAAATATAAGTGTAAAGTTACATTAATATCGACAGGAAATCATTATAAGTTAATTTATACAAGATATGAAATACACATATTTTTTTGTATTATTAATAAGGGTGAATGCAGATGAAAGTCTCATAGAAAACGGCTATTTACACCGACAAGTTACCTCTCCTATATACAAGATGGCGAGGGACACTCAGGACCCTTGTTCAACAGCAATGTCTGGTTGCATCTGCTTTTTTTTTTTTTTTTACTACTATTAGTATTATAATTATTATTTCCCTTTAGTTCTTTGCGCCGATCTGGATTGGTTTCTGTGGAATTAGCAGTCGGTACAGCAGATTTCGTTTCCTTGCCGAGCATGGAAATGGGATGGTGTTTGTGCTGCTTGAAGAGTCATGTAACATGACCGTTATAACAATTAACGATCGTTAAACGACCATCTCGAGTCTCCGAGTTTGAGTTGCCCGCCTACTCTGATGCTGAGGGTAGGAGGAGGGACAAGATCCGCCGCCTTGTGCGGGTTGGATTGTACCACATATTCATGTGACTGTTTACAGAAAGATGGGGCACGCCCACTAAAACAAAGAATGGGACTGAAGTTGTAGGAAAGAAGAAGAAAAAAGAAAAAAGAAAAAGAGAACTGCAGCTAGCAAGAAGCGCAGTTCGAAATGAAAGAAAGAAAACAACTTTCGTTACACTATTTGTCTCAAGAAATCATATTGGGATTGGCTTTTTCTCTTAGCATGCTTAAAAAATTTCACCCAAAACGACAGAATAATCAAAAGCAACTGTAATAAAATAGATTAGCTAATTTTCACTTTATCCTAGAAATGAGTTATAGTCAATTTCACGTAAAAACTCCCATCAGCCGGTTACCAGCCCATACCAGAGGAATCGAGCTGAGCCACACTCCTTCAACAAACTGCTCTTTAGGAACTTGAAATCTTTTGCCCCTTTTGGGTTCACTACGAGTCCCACGGACTTCGCCGGGAATGTTGCTGTGGTCGAGGTCGACAAGGGTCTTCAGCTGGAGCCCAGTAATAACTTATTAGTTTTCCTCCTTCAGTCCGAATTCGCCTCGGTCTTGTCTCCCGATTTTGGATGGGCGAGTGAGCGAAGGCGTCTTGAGAGGCCCGGGGCAACTGGGTCACGTCTTCAGAAAGCCTCTGGAGGCTTCTGTCTTCAGAGAGCCTCTGGAGGCTTCTGTCTTCAGAGAGCCTCTGGAGGCTTCTGTCTTCAGGGAGCCTCTGGAGGCTTCTGTCTTGAGAAAGCCTTTGGAAGCTTCTGTCTTCAGAGAGCCTGTGGAAGCTTCTGACTCGAGAGAGCGTTTGGAAGACTCCTTCTCCCTGAACCGCTCCCATAGCCCCTCCATTCTCCTTGTCTTGCACCTGTCTTGCAGTTTCTGAACTTCTCAGTTAAGAAAAACTAGGTTTCAGGCTCCAATCATCAAGACTCCATCTTCGACAGGACTAGTGCTTGCGCTAACCAGCGATCAGTGCTAACTTAACTTGCGGTTGACAACAATCGTCATGCCGCCGTGTATGAGGATTCTAGGGTTCTATTTCCTACGTTGAAATTCTTGACAACAATAACAACGACTCCAAGCTGAAGACCTTTGCCAAGTTCAGCGTGGGGTGCGGCGTCCCCCCTCTCCGTGCCTGCTTTTTATTTTCATTTTCGAAGGGGGGCACCGCCCCGTGGTCGTGTCACACGTCACAGACACGGCACCGACCACCGTTGTGAGCACGACCATGATGAACACTGGAGGCGTAAATGCCAACATTCCCGTCAAGTGGTTTCATCTCCACATGACACCGTGCTTCCCGTTAATTCCCTTTCATGTTTTTTTTTGGTTTTATTTCTCCATTTTTTTATCTTTCTAGTAATCCTTTCGGTCGCACGCTCTGGGGACTATTTAGTTACGGAGAAGGTTTCAAATCACGCTTGGGTAGAGAGAGAGAGAAAGGGGGAGAGAGAGGGGAGAGAGAGAGGGAGAGAGAGTTTTGAAGTCGGAATAAGCGAAGGTGTCGTTAGCAACTTTTAGCTATGTATGATTGACTTATTTTATGTAGTGGTGTGGGTGGGTCTTCAGGGCCCCTCCGACCTCAGCGAGCGACCCGCGCGCGGCAGGGTGCTCCTCGCACGCATCCCCGACACTTACTTGGCAGCTTTTGTGTCCTCGGTGAAGGACCGGAGAGTAAAGCCTCGCTACCTTAGGGCTAAACACACAAACATACGTTGATACTAAACTGTCGACCACACTTGGGTCGTCAAAGCGCGGACAGTTTTTTTTTATTTTTTTTTAATTTGCGTACCTTACCGACCACACACAGAAACTAACGTCTTCAAACCTGAAGAAGGACAGTAAAATAGCTTCATGTAGGACTTTTACAGCTTCCTGAAGGACAGCACAGCATCCTACACAGAGGAGAGGGACATTCGCCCCTAGGACACCCGATTATCCTGAATCCTAACGTAGAAGCGTCCCGTATATGTATATCGACCCCGACCCTTCACCGTCGGCGAAGGGCGAGGGCGCGGCCGTCCGGCGGAAGCTCTTGGAGACCTCCGGCCGACCTCCTCTTCTCTCTCCGGTTCATCATCTTGTAATCTTAACTTTATTTGTACAGGATGGGGGAGGAGGTTCTGAACCTCAAGATTTCTTCTTGTTTTATAGGTATTATCGTTATTCGATTGTTTTTTCTTCATCCTCAGCTATGTCTCCTATTCACGTAAACATTGCAGATACAAAGCGGTTGCTAAAATGCTACCTTGGAATGTGGTGGTTGAGGAGGGGTTTAAGGAGTAGGGGGAGGAGTTGATATCGTCGTGAAAAAAAAAGGAATAGGAGACTTAGCACGGTTTTGATGAGTAATCCTAAAACCTAAAGCATATCTCGGACCTAATGCAGTAAAAAGTAAACCCCGGACAAAACACGTGTTAAATCCACGTTGCATAAACACAGCAGCTACGGGAACTTAAGGGAGGGAAGGAGAGTGGGGGGGGGGGAGGAAGAGGAGGAGGAGGAAGAGGAAGAGGAGGGGGAGGGAAAGGACGAGGAAAAGGAAGCGGAGGAAGAAGAGGAGTGGTACGAGTAGGAGAAGGAGGAAGAGAAGGAGGAGGAGGAAAGGGGGGGGCCTAGCATATTCACAGATTTGCGCACCTCAAACGGAGCGAGAGGGAGACGAGAAGTAATGCAAGTTTAAAAAAAAGATAATAACAAAC
>NC_134814.1:46023218-46025718 GCF_046742065.1 Oratosquilla oratoria | reverse complement strand
TCGTTCGGGAATTTTAACTCGTGTGGCTGTTCTAATGTACATGAAGTGCTCACAGGTAATGAGAAAGGCGTTTATGTACACTTGTAACACACGCACAGCCGTGCTGTCTTCTTTGTCTCGGGGGGGAGGGGGGCGGGGAGGTTGTCCATCCGCCCATCATCTTCGCTCTCCGGACTTAATGTGTTCCCGCCGCCCACCGCCACCCTCCCAGCTTCCTTACTCACCTTCACACACTCTGGTTTTTGACTATACACTGATAAAACCCCTTCTCTCGTTAAAAATACTCCTCAGCGTCATGCACACAGTGTAGCAAGTTTTATAAGTCTTTCTCAGAGTACTTATAAGTCTGTTGAAGTGTACTTATAAAGTCCTCTCAGAGAACCTATAATTTATTCCACACGGGCGGTGGGCTCTATATTACAACACATCAAACACTGTAGGTTCACTATCATCCTAACCTCGACTTTTCACCACGCTCTCCAGTCTCAAAGGTTAAAATTTATTTCTTAGAGGTTTTTGTTTCCAGAGAGTCTCAAATCCGTCAGCTCGGAGCGTCATGCCCTCGAGGAAGTGTCTAATTTCGCTTCTTAGTAGGTTTTCTTTAAAGACGCCTGTCCTTCCGTCGTTTTTTGTGTTTTAATCTTTGGTTTGGAAAAAGAAGAAGAAGAAGAAAAAGAAGAAGAAGAAGAGGAAGAAGGAACGTTTTCAACGCCTTTGTAGCCTTTGCTTGGGACTAAAAATATCCTATAACGTTAGGTCATGTGATTCACGTTTTCATTGACGTATACAGTTTAACGTATGGAATCGTCTATTAATTCCACCGTCATTCCATAATCATAAGCACTTTGATTTCCCATAGCAATTAATGTATCTTGTTTTTCGAAGAGATTGGTCATTCTTTAAGCTCTTGTTTTTCTTTCTTTTAGCGTCGATCGGGAACTTAGTTCAAAACTCCACCGACAGACTGCACCGCTAGGGACGCTAGGGAGACGCCGCTTTCTTCTCCGTTGCCGCCGCCGCTGCCGCCACTGGCACTGCCAACTTCATCACTAGCCTCAAGATGTTGTGGTTGTTGTTGTTGTTGTTGCTGCTGCTGCTGCTGCTGCTGTTGCTGCAGCTGTTGTTGCTGTTGCTGCAACTGCTGCTGATGTTGCTGTTGCTGCAATTGTTGTTGCTGCTGCTGCTGCAGCTGTTGTTGTTGTTGCTGCTGTTGCTGCAATTGTTGTTGCTGCTGTTGCAGCTGTTGTTGTTGTTGCTGCTGCAGTTGTTGCTGCTGTTGTTGCTGCTGAAACTGTTTTTGTTGTTGTTGCAGCTGCTGTTGTTGCTGGAACTGTTGCTGCTGTTGCTGCAGCTGTTGCTGATGCTGCTGTAGTTGTTGCTGCTGCTGCTGCTGCAACTGCTGCTGCTGTTGTTGCAACTGCTGTTGTTGTTGTTGTTGTTGCTGCTGCTGCTGTTCATCCTTGACCTGTGGTCCTTCTGGCAGCATATCCACCCCGGTGGTTGCAGCAGAGGCTGCTGCTGCCACCGAGGCTGCTGCTGCTGAGGCTGCGGCTGCTGAGGCTGCGGCTGCGACGACGGCTGCTGCCGCGGCTGCGGCCGGGGACTCCTCTCCGGAACCGCCTCCCCAGCTTCTCCCGGTTCAGTTGAGTGGATTTTGGTGTGGCGGAGGGGGAGGGGGAGGTGGGGGGCCGGACTTGGCCATCATGCGGACTGTGTTCTTGAGCGCCTGGCGCTTGTTGCAGAACCAGATGCGAACCACCTCCCTCTCGTAGCCCAGCTGCTCGGCGAGCGCCGTGATCTCAGCACCTGCGGACAAAAACACTGGATTAACACGTGCACTCCACGGAAAAAGAAATGAAAGAAGAGAAACACGGACCTTTCAGTGCAGGGCATTAGCGTAAGCGAGACGGCTCAATCTTGTGAGCAGGGTTCGCGGGCCGTGTGGACCAGGCGACAGGAACGGTAACATGACATACCAAAAGGTCCCAGTACTTATGGTAGAAACATTAATTTCTCTACTGCACTCACACACGCGCGCGATCGCGCACACACACACACACATTTCAAGAAAAAAAACTTGATGCTGAGAGATACAAAGACGGGTCACCACAAGCATAGCTCCCTTCCCGTATAATACAACTAGGTAAATACATGTATAGACATAAATGGGCAGAACTTATTACTTAAATTCTTGTTTACAACACTTGTCATGAATCCTCATCGTTTGCTAAATAGCTCCTCCTTAAATTTGGAGGACTTTTATACCTTTATCAAAGTGCGTTGAAGGGCATAAAGAGGAGGGTCATTCGATGGGGGGTTCAAGCTCGAGGCGCTGCAAGAGGATCTAGGGAACATGCAATGAGAGAGGAAGGGTCGTTACAGATTTTTTTTACCCTGTTTCTTCGTATACTCCGTGCTTATGTAGGGCTATTCTTCATTAGTCTCTTTGAGGAGACCACTTAGGCACTGAAAACAATCGCCATGCATCCCACTACTACTA
>NC_134814.1:46005718-46018218 GCF_046742065.1 Oratosquilla oratoria | reverse complement strand
GAGTGAGAAATGAGGAGGTGAGGAGGAGAACAGGGGTGAAAAAGGATTTGGGAGAGAGGGTTGATGAAAGAATATTAGGATGGTTTGGACACATGGAAAGAATGAGTGAAGAAAGACTAGTAAAAGAGGTATGGAAGGCAGATGTGGAGGGAGTGAACAGGAGGGGACGTCCTAGGATGAGGTGGATGGATGGGGTGAAGGGGGCTTTGGGGAAGAGGGGAATGTCTGTTGAGGAAGGAAGGGAGAGGACGGAAGACAGAGGTGAGTGGAGAATGGTTGTATATGGATGATGTTGTGACTGCATGAGGAGGAATGGGCGGGGGGGGGTGGGGGGGTAGTATGTGTGAGTAAATTTTGACGCAGCCCGAAGGGATTTCTCCCCGTCCTCCCTTTATATGCAAAGGGGGACGGAGAGGGGGGGTCGCCGATTAAATGAAGCGGCCTTGCTGTGGATGTACTGTGTCTTGCGACACTGCTTCTGACCCAGGGCGGTGGGCAGGGTTCAGGGATGACCCGTCATCCAGATGGTGCTCAGATGAGAGGAAGGGTGGGAGGGGTGTGGAGTGTATTTAGGGATGAAATGGGTGGGAGTGTTTTTATGCCTTTCCCTTTGTGGCTACCTCCCTTGGAAGGGGGAAAAAGCCTTGGTATATGTATGTATGTATGTACATTTACTCTCCTCTTTGCCTCCTTTATCTGATGCTTTATTTCTCTTTCCTTTTCTTTGTATGTCTCATATGATTCTCTTGTCCTATTTTGTAACTAATCTATGAATGTTCGTTTCTTCTCTTCTACAGCCCTCTCTGCTTCATCATCCCACCACTCACTACCCTTCCTCCTATTTCCTCCCGCCCTCTTTGTTCCACACACCATCTTTGCACACCTTGTGACTCCCTCCTTGATGATAATGATGATGATGATGATGATGATGATGATGATGATGATGATGATGATGGTGATGATGCTGATGATGATGATGATGATGATGATGATGATGGTGATGACGATGAAGATGGTGACGGTGATGATGATGATGTTAATAATAATAATAATAATAATGATAATAATAATGATAATAATGATAATAATAATAATAATAATAATAATAATAATAATAATAATAATAATAATAATAATAATAATAATAATAATAATAATAATAATAATAATAATAATAATATCCGTCCGTCCAGTATACATACATATACCAAGGCTTTTTCCCCCTTACAAGGGAGGTAGCCAAAAAGGAAAAGGCATAAAATTATTTCCACCCATTCCATCCCTGAATACACTCCACATTGAAAATAATAACAATGATAATGATAATAATAATAATAATAGTAATAATGATATCAATAATACTGATAATAATGACGTCATGGCGATGATGATAGTGATGGTTATGTAGCAGTGACAGGAACAATAAAACGAGTTATCTACGGGAAATACTACTAACAGCGGCAAATGTTCTTAATTCATAAGAATGCTCTGTACTAACTTTATTTGAGGAAATGAAAAATGGCAAAACAAACCGCGGTAATGTAAATAAACATTCCGAGAGTTTGAACCAATGATAATGACGATAAAAAAGTACTAAATAACATTAGCTCTGGCGGGGGCTGGGAAACCACACTAAACCACAACTCGTCGGGGTCGACTGGAACCTACTGGCAACAGGGAACAGGAGGACAAATGACAGTCGAGTGAAGGGTGACAACAAGAGGAAGAGGAAGAAGAAGGAAGAGGAGGAAGCGATGAATATGAAAGAGGGGAGAGAAAGCGGGAATAGCCAAAAATATGACAGGAGGAGACAGGCGAACAAGGCCAGTCGGCTCCGGTACCGAAAGCGCGAACTATACTTAACCGTCCCGCCAAAATGGCGAGGCGGTTGAATACAAATAATAATTCCATATGTTCAGGGAAGGGAAGGGAAGGGAACGCGGGTGCGTACACGTCGAGATAAGAAAAGAGGGCAGAAGATGGAATAAAACGAGGAACGGGGAACTGGACGTTGGGGGAGACGTCAAACACGAAATAATGGAAAGGCAGGCAGAGAAATGCAAAGCCTCGGCTGGCGATGGGGGCGGGGGGATGGCGAGTTCGGTCCGTCCAGTATACTACACGAAACGCATTAGATTTTTCCTAGTCTAGCCTTTCACAGACCTTACGCACCTTACAAGGCAACCAGCCCACGATTCTACGAAAAGAATATATCCGGTATGTGTAGGGGAGAACACGGAGAAATGGCGAGAGCCTGGGTGGGGATAAGGCAAAGGGGACGAGAACTAGGGGGTGGAGATAAACAAACACGGAGAAATAACAGGGTAACGAAACGATAGTTCGGAGTGAAGGAGAAGGTGCTCTCGGAAGGGAGTGGGGCACGCGCCTGTCAAGTTTCGAAGACGAGCCGGGGGTGGGTGAAAAGCGAGGGATCGGAATACTGTGGGTCGGGACGGCGCGGCGCAGAGCCAAAATGGAAAGAAGGAGGAGGTACATTTCACGGGATAAACGATCAGTCATCGACCACTTTAACAAATGGGGGGATATTGATTTAAGAGTTTTATATTCACATGACTAGCACTGAAAGAAGGAAAAAGAATAAGAACTTTATTAGTATTTCTATACAAGCTATTCTTAATGTCTCAGCGTTTGTGACTCGAGAATTCTTATCTAACTCGACCTATCCTCGCTTAACTTGAATGGACTTGGCTTGACTTAACCTAACATAGCCTTGCATAACCAAGTCCAATTTTGCCAACCACCACCAAAATAAAGTTCTTAATCAGTGCCGTTCCCGCGCGCTTCGCTTCTCTGCGGATCGTCTGCAGACAGCCAAGCAGGCAGGCAGCTCAGCTCAGCTCATCTCGGCACAGCTCAGCAGAGCTCCTGAACCCAAAGTGAAGAGAAGGACTGGCGCAGGCGCTCATCACCGTTGCAAAAGACAAGGTTTATCAAACGGACGCAGAAGCGAAAAATACGAGTACGTCACGGGGAGAAAAGACACGTAACGGACACGTAACGGATGAGCGGTGACAGGAAAGTGAAAGGCAAGAGTTTCCCAATGCAGAGAAAGAAAATCAAATAAAGAATATTAAGACAAAGAGCAATAGAAAACGCGAAATGGAGTGACGAAACAGAAGCGGCAGACACAAAGGTATATGTGTTTTAACAATTGCGTTGCAAGATGCCACACTCCGGATTCGGGACGGGGAACGCGAAGCAGTGATTGGTGGAATCAAAGATGGGGTGGACGGGGAAAGGAGGATAAAAAATAGTTAAGAATCGCTTAAAATAAGTGAGAAATCGCGTAAAATAAGTGAGAAATTGCGTAAAAAAAGACATGAAAAGTCTAGCTATGGATGCAATGATTTTGCTGAATCGTAACCAGGAAACCTCGGGGTAAGAAGCATGTAAATACTTCGTAGTGTAAAATGTAATGTAAAACATCGGGTTTACATGATAAAGTGTTGATTATCACAACAGAACTCACTAAAACTCAAATATTTGGCCTCCACTTTGTTATGAAGAAATTTGAGAATAGCCCCCCCCCCAAAAAAAAAAAAAAAAAAAAAATCTACGCGGGAAGCCGACAATAGTTCATTAGACAGGAAATAAGAGTGAAACTATCAAATGACAAAGAAGAAGAGAAGGTAAATAAAAAAAGAAATAGTGACTGACAAAAAAAAGGGGGGTGGGTAAGGAATTAAGGGAGAAAGCGGGTGTCTGAAGATGACTGGGAAACAGTAAAAGAAACAGCGATTGTGATACGACAAAGAAAACGGTGGAGGGAAAATAACGATTAAGACAACGAAAATGAGTGTTGTTTTCGGGAGACAGAAAAAAAGAAGAAAATTTGGGAAATGACAACGGGGGGGGATATAAACGTCAACGGACAAAGAAAACGGTGAAATGCAACAACGGAAACAACAACAACGACAAAAATGAAGACAGCAGGAGGAAACACCAAAAAGGAGTCATTATTGTTAAACATAAAAGAAAATTAGAATAGCCAAAAAGTGAGAGATGACAAAGGAAATGGGATGCAGGAGCAAGAAGATGGCTGCCGAAGAAAGGCAGAGGACGGTCCCGCGACGAGTTCTTACATCCGCCGTCTGGAATATCCCCACCCCCTAAAGAGGGCTTTCGAGTTATCATCGATTAAGAAAAAAAAATGTAGTCTATCTGGAACTAGGACCCCATGCAAGATCCCGCTATGTGGTAAAGATCAAGATACTGCGTGCGTGTGTGTATATGTGTGTGTGTGTGTGTCTTCTAGTCTTAAAACTACGATATTGACTTAAAGTTAGGAGTGGTCAACCCTTTCGCTGCGTTCTAAGACTTCAGTCCTTTATTCAAACTGCCGATAGGCGATTTTATTTAACTGAAGGAAACCCTCCCCCTCAACAGCGAAAGGGCTGATAAAGTCTTGAGTCTGTCTCAGTTAACTCTCTCACTGCATTTTTCAAATTTCATTCTAGATGCCGGCTGGCGATTTGATTCAGCTGATGGGTGAAAAACAACCCTCACCAATACACATACACATACATATACACATACACATACACACACACATACACATACACACACAGAGCGAAAGAGTTACGTGAGGTCAGCCTGGCTTGTGGGTCCGCGGAGAACCGCCGGGAGGAACTGCAGGAAGGGGACTCACCTGAGGGATGCGTGTTCCTCTCGAAGTGGGCGTTGAGAACCTCGAGGGCTTGCGGGGTGAAGCTCGTGCGCCTCTTGCGTTTCTTGGTCGGCTCGCTGCCAATGAACTCCGTCAATGTGTGCTGCCCATTCTTATACCTATAGTATCACAGTTATATATCATCAGACTGTATATCAGCATCACACCCCTAAGCTAGATTTTTTCTCTTTTTTTTCTTTTTTTTTTTAGTTTAGGTTATCATTTTGTTTAGCAACGATCCACATTGAAAAGACAATCAAGTGATGGCAGTACAGGTAGTGGGCACTTGAGAGAAAAAGAATGAAAAAAAAATTGCGAGCATTTTCATGAGCACACTCAAAGCCAAGGGAAGAATATTAATTGGGAGAAAATATGATATGATGCTTTACATTAGGCGGTCAATGTACAGTATACATTATGGAACCATACACTAGGCACAGGACTGGCAGCACAGACCCCAGGTATTACCCACCAAACGGGGAGCCTTCTACAGGCGAAGGCCAAGAGTCCATGAAGGAGGACTTTGGGAGGTGTTGTTGGAGGGTGAGAGGATATACGTCTTCTGGAGGTGTTGTTTGTTGAAGATGGTATTCAGAGTGTGTACTGGAGGGTGAGGTTGAGATACTAAGGGAAGTCCTGGAGGATAAGGGTGGGGGTTGGGAATGTGGTGCAGGGTGAGGATAGGCGGACTTGGGGGAGTTGGAGAGTGAAAATGTCCGGGGGGGGGGGAAGGATTTAGGGAAGTACTGGAGGTTGAGGGTGGAGTACTCGGGACAGGTTTGCAGAGTGAAGGTATGGGGGCTTGGGGGTGTTGGAAGGCGAATGTGGAGAGGTACTTACGGAAGTGCTGGAGAATGGGGGCGCAGAGGACAGACTTTGTGGGGGGGAAGCCACTTTAGCAGAGCGAGAGGGGTGGGGTGGGAGTTTAGGGAGTAGGGATGAGGAGGGGGTCTCCTCACGACGCCCGTGCATAAGACGGATATCAAGCCAATGTCAGTAATGCGACAATTTGGTGTCGGACTAATGCTGAAACTAGCTGATTAAGGTCCGCAGTGTGAATACAGGCTGACAGACCAGTGTTGGCACACTGCCGACAGTGTCAGATCCGTGTCAGCCCTGTGTTAGACGGATGTCAGTATTCGCTGATGAAGGCTCGCTACATGGGAGGTAAGTTGTCAGGTCAGCGTCATCACACTGCCGACAGTACCAGCCCCGTGTCAGCAGCACGATGTCCGACCAAAAGGGCCGACAGTGTCAGACAGCTGTCCTGGATGGCGACGTCTCTCCACGTGGACAAGTTAAGCGGTAGATTTCCACCACCACCACCTTGACCCTCTGTACTGGACGCAATGCCACGTCCCATCCGTTTCCGGTGGCATGGGTGCGGAACCCATGGCGGTGCGAGGTGCCTGGGCCAACGAGGAGGAGAAGGAGGAAAATGGAGGAGGAACACAAGGAGGGGGAGGACGAGGAGGGGAAGGAGGAGGGAGAGGGGGAGGGGGAGTAGGAGGGGAACGAGGAGGAGAGGGAGGAGGGGGACGAGGGGAAGGAGTACGAGGAGGAGGAGGAGTCAAAGGACGAGGAGGACGAAAGTGGGATGAGGATGAGGAGGTGCTGGTGTTAAAGGATGCTTGTTCAACAGTGGGGCCAGCAGCAGTGGACACGGGTCCGCGTGGTTAGGGTGGGTGTGGGGTAGGGTGGAATTTCCTCCCCATAAGGTGGAGAAGATTTTATATTTGGGGGGAGGGGTCGAGGATGGGCCCGGGGTGGGGGGAAGGG
Source organism: Oratosquilla oratoria (assembly GCF_046742065.1). NCBI lineage: Eukaryota > Metazoa > Arthropoda > Malacostraca > Stomatopoda > Squillidae > Oratosquilla > Oratosquilla oratoria. The sequence goes on along the minus strand of NC_134814.1, from coordinate 46,011,752 downwards.
TCGTCGTTTCTGGTCATGAGTGTGCGTCGAATGACTTGAGATCGCCGAGCGCCTTCGTCCGAGGGCCCGGTGTGACGACCACGGGGCCGGCGCCGGCGCCGGCGGTGGAGGCGACCTCAGAGGCCTCAAAAACATTTTCCTCCTCTTTGAGTAAATGAACTGAGAGTGAAAAAAATTACACACTGACGTCAAAGCACAGATAGTTCTCTCTATTGGGAGTCTCTAAAGTTCGGAAGTCTCTGGAAATCGGAACAGAGTTTGGACATCTAGAAATCCTGGATACCAAAAGCACACTCTGGCATATTTCCGAAGGGCGATTTCGTTCCAGATATTGGAGGTTTCCGAATTCTGGAGATTTCCAATAGAGGGAACTATCTACAATCGGGTGCGATCTTCTTTATGTCACGGGGGATCTAAAGGCGCTGGGCGACCTTGGGTTACTTAACGGACCATCTTGACTATGTCTTATGGAGTCTGCCCCCTTTGAGAGACATTTGTCTTGTTTGCCCTCCTCGTGCGGAGCTCTCTCTTCTATAAAGAGGGCAAGCCTTGGAGGGAGGGAGGGCTAGCCGGCTGGATGGGGGTGTCAAGGGAATGCAGGACCCGCACAGGAGTGGAGGTCGGATGGGCCACTGGAAAGCCAGGAGTGTTGGGGGGGGGGAGTGAGGAGAGTGGGAGTGTTGCAGGTGGGAGAGAAAGCAGTGGTGAGGGAGTGGAGGGCATCGGTGGAATGGAGGTTTGCTTTTGGGAGTGGAGGGCTGCCACTGGAAGGAGAAGGGGGTGAGTGGGGCGGTCGGCTGGGAAGTGGAGGAGGATCTGGGGAGTGAAGGCCATCTCCCTGAAAGGGAGAACAGGAGTCGTTCGAGGAAACAGAGGGGGAGGTCCAGCCAAAGGGCTTCCAACGCAGGAGGAGGAGGTGGAGAAGGAGGAAGAGAAGGAGGAAGAGGTGGTGGTGGAGGAGGAGGGTAGGAGGAGAAGGAGGGGGAGGTGGTGGAGGAGGAGGGTAGGAGGAGAAAGAGGAGGAGGAGGAGGAGGAGGAGGAGGAGGAGGAGGAGGAGGAGGAGGAGGAAGAGGAGTAAGGCACAAGGAAGGCGGCACCAAGAGGTCGAAGAGTAGGTGGAGGCGAAGTAATTTGGAAGATTTGGGGGTCGGGATATTGAGGGGATGGGTCGAGGGTGAGGTGCTGTGGGATGGTAAAGCACAGCGCGATCGCAGAATCAGTTTGAAGAGGAGGCGTAGGAAAAGGTGGGCTTTGGAAGGTCAAAGTTACCCTCAGAATGACGTGGAAGAGTAAAGAGTCAGATCATGATGAGGTCAGTGGAAGACTGAAGATGATGTTGGAGGAGGAGGTGCAACGAGGTTGACTCTATGAATCCGAGTAGGAGATGGTCCTCACAGACCCAAGTAGTACAGAAGAAATCTGGAGTGTTAGTAATTGCTGGAGGGAAAGGGGAAGCATGGGAGAGATCACAGGGACAGAGAAAGTTGGATCTTGGAAGAAGTTGCAGGAAATATGGAGGTGAAGAAAGTACTAATGTAAGAGGAGAGGAGAAAAAGAGGAAGATGACGGAAAGGAGGAGGAGGAGGAGAAGGAGAAAGAAAAAAGAGGAGGAGGAGGAAAAGGAAGAGGAGGACAAAGAGAAGAAGATGGAAGAGGGAAAGGAAAAAGAGAAAAAAGAATAGAAGCAGGAGGAGGAGAAGAAGGAGGAGGAAAAGAAGGTGAGGAGGAGGAGAAAGAAGAGGAGGATGAATAGAAGGAGAAGGAAGAAGAGGAAAAAGAAGAAAAGGAAAAGAAGATGAAGGAAGAAAAAAGAAGAGGTGGAAGAATAGAAAGAAAAGGCGGAAGAGGAAGATGAAGAAGAAGAGGAAGAACAGAATGAGAAGGAAGAAAAAGGAGGAGGAAAATAAAAAGGAAGAGGAAAAAGATGAGGGATAGGAGGAGGAGGAGGAGGAGGAATAAAAGGAGGAGGAAAATAAGGCGGGAAGAGGAAAAGGAGGAGGGAAAGGAGGATGAGGATGAGGCTGCGAAGAAGGCTGAGGAGGCAATGAAGGAGGCGGAAGAAGAAGAAGAAGCGGAGGAAGAGGAGGAGGAAGCGGCGGCGGCGATGATGTGAGTGAGTGAGTGAGTGAGTGCATGGGAGGCGTGGCGCTTTTCAAGTGTCTGTTTGTTCAGGACCGGTCGAGGCCCCATCAAGTTAAGAAGTGTGTGTGTATGTGTGTGTATGTGTGTGTGTGTGTGTGTGTGTGTGTGTGTGTGTGTGTGTGTGTGTGTGTGTGTGTGTGTGTGTGTGTGTGTGTGTGTGTGTGTGTGTGTGTGTGTGTGTGTGTGTGTGTGTGTGTGTGTGAGTGTGTGTGTGTGAGAGAGAGAGAGAGAGAGAGAGAGAGAGAGAGAGAGAGAGAGAGAGAGAGAGAGAGAGAGAGAGAGAGAGAGAGAGAGAGAGAGAGAGAGAGAGAGAGAGAGAGAGAGAGAGAGAGAGAGAGAGAGAGAGAGAGAGAGAGAGAGAGAGAGAGAGAGAGAGAGAGAGAGAGAGAGAGAGAGAGAGAGAGAGAGAGAGAGAGAGAGAGAGAGAGAGATATCGTCGACCAAATACAACACTTCAAAGGAGATGAGGCTGCCCAGATTTTGATCAGAGTATTAAGTATTTAAAGAGAAGAGAGGAGTTTTTTTTCGAGGGATAAAGAGAGCGAGCCATCGAGAGTGAGTGTGTGTGTGAGAGGCGAAGTAAAGAGGCGACTCTGAAGTGTTGGGGAAGGAACGGCCGCCAAAAGAGCAGCGTGAGTTATGAAAGAGTGAAGTGAAGGAGAAAGTAAGGGTGTGTGGACAGAGATGACGGAGTGAGGAGAGAAAGGGAAGGAGGTCTCTGGCCCGGGACCAGGGGGGGGGGTCTTTACTGAGTATAATCACTCGAGTCTGAGTGAAAAGTGAAGAAGAGGAAGAGGTAGAGAGAAGAAAGAGTGGAAAAAGTCCTTATGGAGGTCACTAGAGATGAGGGAGGAGAAGGTGGGTGAAAATGAAGCAGAAATATGGGGAGATGGAGGGGGAGGAGAAGGAGGAGGGGGATGAGGAGGAGCAGAAAGAGGAAGAAGAAGAGAAGGAGGAGGAGGAGGAGGAGGAGGAGTGGCAGAGAAGACCTGAATGAAGCAGGCCACCAAGGGGTTTGATATAAAGACTCTTCTTTTATTTTTTTTTGTAAATAGAATACTAAAGTGCACGCTACAACATTACCATAATGTTTGTTCATGGGTGAACGAAATGTATTGAGAACTCAAAGACGAATGGGTAATCACAAGTGGTACTACAAACAATGAAACAAACCTAAAGATTCCGTTTTACCTACAAAACTAGTCGCATCCACTAGTGTAGTAAAAAAGATAGTAGTACTGGTGGTGAGGGCAGTACATTCGTAAAAAAAGTAGCAGCAAATGGTGGTAATAGTAGTACTTGTTATGATAGTGGTAGCAAATGTGATGTTAGTGGTAGTACTCGTAAGTCTACATATGGTAGGAGATACAGACGTAATTTCTATAATACAAGATGAGTAGTCATAAGAGTATAAGTAGAAGCAGTACTGGGGTAGTTGTGGTGGTGATGGTAGTAGTAGTAGTAGTAGTAGCACTAGTAGTAGTAGTAGTAGTAGTAGTAGTAGTAGTAGTAGTAGTAGTAGTAGTAGTAGTAGTAGTAGTAGTAGTAGTAGTAGTAGTAGTAGTAGTAGTAGCAGCAGTAGCAGTAGCAGCATTACCAGTAGTTGTAATACTAGCTGCAGTAGTAATGGGGATGGTACACGGTGGCAACTACGGAAAAGTAGTTGAAGTATTAGAGGGATGGGAACAGAGGTAGTTGCATTAGCAAAGGAAGTAGTAGTAGTAGTAGTAGTAGTAGTAGTAGTAGTAGTAGTAGTAGTAGTAGTAGTAGTAGTAGTAGTAGTAGTAGTAGTAGAAGTAGTAGTAGTAGTAGTAGTAGTAGTAGTAGTAGTAGTAGTAGTGGTAGTAGTAGTAGTAGTAGTAGTAGTAGTAGTAGTAGTAGTAGTAGTAGTAGTAGTAGTAGTAGTACTAGTAGTTGTAGTAGTAGTAGTAGTAGCAGTAGTAGTAGTAGTAGTAGCAGTAGTAGTAGTAGTAGTAATAGTAGGGAGACGGCACCACCGGTGGCTGAGTGACAGGGGCTGGAGGACGAGCATTCGAGGACGAGACATCATGTCTGAGTATGAACAATCGAGCGTCAAAGGGTGATGGGACACGTACAAGGATCCAGTGGGACCTTTCGATGGACGAGCCGGAAAATTTAAGGGATTGGGAGGAGGAGGAGGAGAAGGAGGAGGAGGAGGAGGAGGAGGAGGAGAAGGAGGAGGAGGAGGAGGAGGAGAAGGAGGAGGAGGAGGAGGAGGAGGAGGAGGAGGAGGAGGAGGAGGAGGAGGAGGAGGAGGAGGAGGAGGAGGAGATTGAGAGTCAAGAATGTCGTGGAGGGACGAAGGTCACTGGGGAGCGACATGCACATTACCGTCAAGAGAATGAATAAGAGGGTATGAGTGACGGAGGAAAGGATAATGGGAGTTTAGGAGGATTCCTTGGAAGACGAGGAGGCCTTGGAGGATGAGGAGGCCGAGGAGGAGGTGTAGGAGGACGTACAAAATTTGGAGGGGGACGAGGAGGAGAGTATGGAGGAGGAGGTGCTGGTGGAATATGTGGAGGGTTAGGTATGAGTGCGAGTATTCGAGTGGCGAGGGCGGACGTAGTGTTTCTATATTTGAATTTGTTGTTGTTGGTAGTTGTTGTTGGTAGTTGAGTTGGTAGTTGTTTTACCTGTCTTCTGCCTCCTGCATCCACCGTTCGAGTACAGGCTTGATCTTTTGCGCGCTCTTAGGCGTGATGTCAAGTTTTTCAAACCTAAAACGAGAGAATGGAACTTGAATCAATCATCCTCGTCCTGGCTACTAGTTCTCTCTCTCTCTCTCTCAACTAGCAAAGTCTTAAGGTTTAAAGCTTTTTTATATAACTTCACTAGAAAGCTTATATTTATATAGTCGTTACAGATTTCACTTTATTTTTTTGTTGTTGATTCTGTACTGATATTTTTTTGGGTGTATATAGATATATATATTTTAATTCTTATCGAACTACAAGCGAAACTGCAGAAAACAATTTCATTTCCGCTGCTGACTCTGGATGATTGTTTATAGAGGTTCTGAGCACGACTAGCGACTAATTGCTCATACAACTAGTCTCCGCGTTTTCTTGAACATGTCACTTGTATTCTATTTCATCTCTTTTTATCTTTATCTTTATTCATCTATTTACTCTTTTTTTTTTGGTTATTTCTCATTTGGATTGGCTCGTCACCAAGTCTGACTCGGAGGGTGAAGTATGATCAGAAAAAAAAAAATTCAAGAAGAACCGGAATGCACCGCTACCAGAAGCCCAAGACCGGAAGTATGTAACCAACGCTCGGGAGGGGGAGGGAGGTAAAGGATGGAACTAACCAGAAATCGAAAATTGGGCTGTGCCGTGTGGAAGCAGTGTTACAACTCAAAGAGTTATTCATCATTAATATCAACTATTATGGTTATTGTTACTATCATTATTAATCATTACTGCTATTATTATTATTATTATTATTATTATTATGAAACGCACCTCGCCACCCTAGTCAAAGCACCCCGCTGTGATGTTTGAGTCCAGTGTGTTATGATGGTGAGTATATAAAAAAATGTAATGGCTGAAGCTCCTGGGAGTGACGTCACACTTAGGGAAGGCATGCAACATATCTGATCCAAACTCTTGCAACGAGGCGAAGACCGGTGTACGTGGCTCTGTACGTGTGTGTGCGTGTGTGCGTACGTGTGTGTGTGTGTGTGTGTGTGCATGTGTGAATGTATGGTCTGTTGTCAGGGATGCTGTTGCGATGTTAGTTATGTTTTGGTCTTGTTTTTGGTGCGTGTTTAGCTCGTGTTTTTGGTAGTGTGGTCATCATGACTTGCTCACGGCGTGGTTTGTTAGTATTTAACAGTTAGATAAAACTAACAGTAGGATGTTGGATCAA
>NC_134814.1:45998218-46000718 GCF_046742065.1 Oratosquilla oratoria | reverse complement strand
GCCAAATATCTGGTGAGGCTTTTGTCCATGAAAGGGACACCAAGTATAGACTGGGACAGTGTACAAAAAAAATGTTGTTTGTAATTCTAATTAAAAAAAGGTACATAATCGAATCTAGTTTTATCAAAAACACTTTTGATGATAATATAAATCTGAGTTTAGGTTTGTATGAACTAGATAATTTCATCATTGATAGAATAGATAAACAATACCATGACACTACCATATAGTTTTGGGCCGAAATGTCACATAGGACTATTGATCACATACATATCATCTTTATCTATTTTTGTTATTTATAACTGCATGTATGCATTAAGTGCATTTTTGTATGCATTTAATATATGTGTGTATAAATTTATATATATTTTTGTGTACGACGGCAATCGAAATGGATATTGTATATGTTGATGTGGCCTTCCCCATTTTCTTTCTTATTACCGTATCTATATTGTCTTCTATTATGCTTCCTTGTATTCCAAAGATATTTTAATAGACGAATTTTTTTAGTATTCCGATCTTTTGAGTTCCCAGTGGTTACTGCAAAATTCTTCACCCACGAGTTCAATGTAATTACTGTCGCTATATATATATATATATATATATATATATATATATATATATATATGTATATCTATACATATATATATATATATATGTATATATATGTATATATATAAATATATATATATATATTATATATATATATATGTATATATATATGTATATATATATATATATATATACATATATATATATATATATATATATATATATATATATATATATATATATATATAGAGAGAGAGAGAGAGAGAGAGTGGCGGTATTGGGAGATGAACCAATAGACGGAGTAGTTGGGAAATGTGGAGTGCCAAGTAAAAACCGTAGTGGAGAGTTAATGGTGGAGATGTGTCTAGAGAGCTGATGATAGATAACACAGTGTTTTGTGAAAAAAGCAAGCATGGGGGAGGGTGGTGGATGGAACGGTAGTTGATAAGGCTTTAATGGACTATGTAGTGGTATCCAGGAGAAAAGTATGAAGAGTTCTGGATGTCCATGTTCTTAGGGGAGAGAGTGGCTGAATATCAGACAATTTTTCGGTGGAAGGTAAACTGAGAGTGGAGGATAGATGGAGAAAGAGAAAAAGGGAGAAGGTAGAGAGGAGCTAAGAGTGAACTGTTTAAATGAGAAAGGAAAAGAACAAGAGTACAAGGAGAAGCTGAGAGAATTGTGGGAGGTGGTGAAGGATAGAGTAGAGATAGGAGTAGAAGAGGAGGATGAGGGTATTTCAAGGAGGAAGTAACAAGGTGTACGAATATATTGTGTGGAACAAGGATAGGAGGGAATAGAAGGAAAAGTAGTGAGTGGTGGGATGATGAAATGAAGAAGGTTATTGAAGAGAGGAAGCAAATATTCACGAACCGGTTGCAAAGTAGGTAAAGAGAAACATATGAAAGGTACAATGAAAAAAGAAGAGAAGCAAAACATAATATAAAGGAGGCAAAAATGGGGCAGATATAAAATAGGGGGTGTATAACAGAATTTTTTTAAAAATAATATTAAGATTTTTGGAAGGAAGTTAAAAGAGGAAGGAGAGGTGAATTAAGTAGAGAAGAAAAGATAAAAGGTGCAAATGAAGAGATGATAACGGAAAAGGAGGCGGTGAGGGGAAGGAGGACAGATTATTTTAGAGAGCTGGTAAATGTGGAGGAGGTATTGGTGGTAGCAGCAGGAGGCGCTAAAATAATGACAGTGACGAATAAGGAAAATGGATGAGAAATAAGAAAAACTGAGGTGCAAGTGGTTATTAAAATGATAAGAGCAGGTAAGGCACCTGGGTTAGATGGTTGTCATGCGGAGTGTCTGAAGAAAGGAGATACAGTAATAATAGACTGGCTAGTGAGGTTGTTTAATGTGTGTCAAAGGGAGGGTAGAGTGCAGAAGCTCTGGAGGAGTGCCTGTATAGTTCCACTTTACAAGGGGAAAGGGGAAAATGTGAATATAGTAGTTTTAGAGGGATCGGTTTGATGAATATAGTTTGGAAGGCAGAGGAAGTAATTGGTGAGGAGCAGTGTGGGTTTAGAAAAGGTAGGGGTTACGTGGATTAGATTTTTGTGGTAAAGATGCTTTTTGGGTTTTTATGGATTTGGAAAAGACTTATGATAGGGTAGAGAGGAAGGCACTGAGGGAAGTTTTACGGATATACAGGATCAGGGGAAAGCTGTTAAGTGCAGTCAAAAGTTTTTACAACAATAGTAGAGCCTCTGTTAGAATTAGAAATGGAGAGAGCGAGTGGTTTGAGGTAAAGGTGGTCCTGTGTCAGGGATGTCATGTCGCCATGGCTGTTCAATGTGTACATGGGTGGGGGTGGTGCGGGAGGTAAATGCGAGGGTAATGGACAGGCGACTGGAGATGGTTAAAGAAAATGAAGAAAAGTGGGAAGTGAGCCAGTTGTTGTTTGATGACGACACTGCAATTGTGGCAGAGTCAGAGGGAG
>NC_134814.1:45985718-45988218 GCF_046742065.1 Oratosquilla oratoria | reverse complement strand
TGTAATTCCACAGGCCCAAGCATCTCCGTAGGAATAAGCTCCCTTGACTGTCCCTCAAACACTTCCTCTCTGCTTTGTGTTCTTTCCACGTCCTCGGCTTTTGTCTTTGATCCCACTGAACATCTCTCTTGTGGCGCCTGAGATCGAACCTAAAAGGCCGAAAAGCATTTGCCAAGCTCTTATCAAGTTGCCCCTCGAATCAATGTGTGCGATTGCGGTTGTGTATAGTTGTATGTGATTGTGTATATATATATATATATATATATATATATATATATATATATATATATATATATATATATATGTATTGTAACAACTTTTTCTGTATTCCCCTGAAGATGTGAATTACATGAAAGCACTTGGAAATTACTGTGGATCACGTGTTGTTTTTAGTGATCTTTCTGCATATATATATATATATATATATATATATATATATATATATATATATATATTACATATAAATCACAATTAATACCATAGTCGGAGCAGAAGAAAAGACTGGAGATGGGTTGTCTACATTTCGACTGCTAACTACAGTTCTCTGCGGTACTTGGTGCTACTGAAGAGGATTGCAGTTAAAGGTCGAAATATATAGACAACCCGTCTCCAATCTTTTCTACTGCTCCGACTGAGGTATCAGTTGTAATTCATAACCATGTTACTACATTTTTTTCATCAGAATCCAGACTGCCCAAAATCCCGACAACAAAAATCCCCTCATAAATTATATTGGAGGATTGTAAAGTCCGAAACGGACCGAAATGGACCTAAAATCTGTCTATCTACTGCAATGATCCTTCAAATATCTTCGGTGTCATTTATGAATTTCAAATATCAGAATAGTAATAAAAATATTAAGACAAACATAGAAATATTGTTTTTATATGCGAATCAAAGGGGAAAATAATTATAAAATGAAAATACATGACTGAATACATTCTGGGTTTCTTAGCGTTTGTTTTTGCATTGCGTTTCCGTTTGGTTTGATTTTGTTTCTACCCGCTGCTGAATTGCTGTGTATAGTGAGTTGTTCTTCTAAGATACCAGACCTAATATAATACTTATATAATACAATAATGAAATGCATAAATTCATAAAAGTTAACACTGATGGAATTCCTGCGCATTGGTGCGCGGAAATCAATGGGGCGACAAGTGCTCACAAGACAAATGCTCACAATATCTTATTATGTAACAGGTTTTATTTACATTTACATGTTAACTGTTCTGTAAGTACAAATATTCAATTGCATGAGTACGTGAGGTGAAAAACTAGCAAAATCAACAAGAGATCGCTTGTGACAAATTATTCAATCAGTTTCTGCCTCTTAAATATTGTACCATATTTGCCTTCCAAAAATGCGCTACGAAACACCATGAAGCGGATCATGTATTGTGAGCGTCCACCGGAACTCAGTTCTTTAGAAGAAATCAACATTCAGCCAGAACTGAAACTTATATTAAGTAGCAATTTATTTTTGACAAGAGGTTCTACCGGAGAGCAAGACCGAATTTTGGTATACACTACAGCCACAATTTTTCAAATATTGTCAGAAGCCTCACACTGAATCATAGATGCTACTTTCAAAACAATTCCTACATTATTTTCCCAACTTTATACAATTCAAAGACCTGTGAGATATGGAAATCGTAGAGTCTTCCCGCTTGTCTATGCTTTAATGATAAGAAAAACTGAAGTCAAGTATAAACGCTTGTTTGAAGATTTGGCTGACATCGCTGACGAAAATGGAATTGATTTAATCCCTCACTCCATAATACCAGATTTAGAAGTAGCTGCAATACAAGCTCCTAAAATCTAGTTTCCTAACGTCAACAGCAAACTTTGTTTTTTCCATTTAAGTGCTTATGGCGCGGAATTCAGTCAAGTCAAATCAGTTCACTACACCAATGCTGAAAACGTTAGTTTAATGATACGGCATTTCGACCATCCACAAGTATAATCTAAGAAAACTAAAAGTGTGTTCTTCTATGTCGGGGACCGCGGGGTTTTGGCTGTCGGAAGTTTGTGCTTGTAGGTATCTTTGTTGGGATTTTAGCGGTCGAGGTAATGGGTGTTGCATTATGGCAACCGGAAATTTGACTCAGACCCGATATACGTATATATATATATATATATATATATATATATATATATATATATATATATATATATATATATATATATATATATATATATATATATGATGGTGATGAGAGAGAAAAAGGGAGGAGAAATAAAAAAGATGAGGTACAAGTAGCTCTGAAAATGATGAGAACAGTCAAGGCTGCCGGATTAGATGGGTGTCATGCGGAGTGAATGAAGAAAGGAGGTACAGTAATAGTGGAATGGCTGGTGAGGTTGTTTAATGTGTGTCTAATGGAAGGTAGAGTGCCAGAGGACTGACACTCTACCGCTTTACAAAGGAAAAGGGGACAAATGTGAGTGTATTAGTTTCAAAGAGATTAGTTTGTTGAGTGTAGTTAGAAAGGCTTATGGG
>NC_134814.1:45968218-45975718 GCF_046742065.1 Oratosquilla oratoria | reverse complement strand
CACAGCCGATGTCAACCGGCGAGAACTACGTACCGGTGTGAGGTTGGTGGGGCGTTGGTTGGGAGTGGTGAAGGTGGTGCAGTGGCACGATGGGGTTGACGAGCGAGGAACTGCTGGCCATGCCGCCTCCTGCCTGGCCGAGAGGGATGGTCAGGATAGGTTGCACGGCGATTCCTGGAAGAGAACACGGGGCATTGCATCAGTCTAACCAATTCTACGGAGTGTGTGGTTGGGGTGTCCGAGTGTATGTAATCCTGCGGCGTGTAGTGAGTGTGTAAGTGTACCTAATCCTGTGTAGAGTGGATGTATATGAGTATCCAGTCCTGCGATGTGTAGTGGGTATACCTGTGTATCCAATCTTGCGCGTAGTGGATGTGTAAATGTACCCAACCCTGGTTGTAGTGGTTGTGTCGCTGTACCCAACCCTGAGGCGTGTAGTGAAGGTATAAATGTACAGAGGCCGGGTCACTGTGACTGGTCCTGTGTATCACAAAGCGGTCTAAGTGTAATGTTGCAGAGGTCATGCACAGGAAAAATACATAAATTCTTTATCAACAAAAGTAACAATCGTATTTAGGCAACTGAATTCAGGAGAGGTGACACAAGTCCAGACTGTGCCTACTCAGAAATACAATTGCAGCTGATCTTTTCTATTACGAAGCTTTAAAATTCGGAACTCTCCTCAATTCGGAATGACTATGTCTGTCGAGCGTAAACTAGGATATGGAAAAAAAGTGATTCTGGTATCGGGAATTTCTAAGATTTCAGAATGTTTTATTCTAAGCAATGGGAACTTCCGATATCTAGAGATTTCTAAACGAAAGAATCATAAATGACGCTCTACCCCCAGCCCTTCTTCATCCCCTTCCCTCAACCTATTATTTCTTATTCTTCGTAATATGAAGAGGAGATTCTTCTTCTTTCTAACGATTTGCCAACCTAGTGTCTTACGAGCTAAGTCTGCGACGTCTCAAGTCACTTAAGAGGTCGTTGTTGTCATGGAAACCGTGAACCTTCGTCTGTCTTGGAGACTCTCGGCGATGTGAAGAGAGTCTGTGTGCAGACATCAAAGGGCTGCCCTATCCTTCACGAGGGATCGGTGCCATCTGTCAGGGGGCAGTCAGTATTATTCCTGGTCGTGTGCCCCATGCCCTTAGGGCACCCTGCACCTTCGGAGGCCCATAATGAGAGGACCAAAATAATGAAGAACGTTAATGTTCTCACGGAAAAGCCAAATAAACAAAAAACAAAAACTAATAAATAAATAAACGAGTAAATAAATCAACATAACAAATATACAAATAGGTAAACAAAAAGATGTATGAATAGATAAACAAATTAGATAAATAGATAAGATAAAATGAATATGTAAAAAAATACATTTTAGTTCTTTATTCTTGAACGTTTTGGCGAAATATCTAGCTTTATCTTTTGCTTTTGTTTAAGCCAAGACCAGGCACTTTTGATGATGTCGCGGGTTCTGTTTCATTATTCGAGAGTAGCATTGGGTGAGGGAGTGATGACAATCAGCCTTGGGAGAAAGAAGCAGTATTTCTTTTTTCCCTCAGCGAGAAAGGGCGTAGCCAGCGAGACGTCTTTTTCTTGGACTAAGTCGAGGGGGCAGAGACGAAGGCCCCATTCGACCGAAACATTATGAGACATTGAGTGAAGACATATACGGAATATATATGAGTGTCTCTATCTTGTTCTATGTTACTTCATAGACGCCGATATTTTTGTTGGAGACTAATTATCTGGGCGCCGAGGGGAGGTACGTGTAGCGGTGTTGATCATGGTGAAGCACACAGTACACGAATTCCTAGGCCCTTTATGAAGTGCGGTCTCAGTGTCTGGTCACAGAGACACAGAAAACTCGTGTCTCAGTGCCTGGTCACAGAGACACAGAAAACTCGTATAGTTAAGTCGCAGCAACTGGAAGAATGAAGTCTACTGCTTACTTCCTCCAGCGAGACTATCATTGGCGTTTATCTATTTATCCATTTTGTATGTGAAGTGAATCACTTTTTTTGGTAACAATATCTTTTAGAAAAAACGTTGAAAAGCTTGGTTTCTCAACTGTACTGGTGGTGAACAGAGGGAGTCTGAAGGCACGACGTGAATGGGGTCGACATCTTTTTCTGTCATGTTTGAAGCACGCAAGAGCCGGTGTGGTTTAACACCGAGAAACCCCAGCATCCTTTTGTGAGATTTTGTCCTGACTACCGCCAGGCGATTTTATTCAGCTTAAATGGACTCCGCAGCTAGTGCCCATCCTACATTGTTAAAGTGAATAGGACTAGATTAATTAGCATTATAAAGTAATATGTTAAACGATCTGTGAAGGTATGATTCATGTAATGATAATCAACAAAGTTCCTATTTGATGCACCGTCATCTCCTGATGGCGATCACAACAAGTGTGCTTGGTACAGCGCCATCTACTTTTAGCAAACGCAACTCTCGTATATGACGCAGTGCTGTTGCTTGTGATCGCAATTAGGATAACTGATTAGGCGCCATCTATTACAGGAGATGATAACTACGGGATCTTGATGACAGATATGCATGAGCTTTACATCCTTACTGTGTTGAAAAACGGGGCGTATCTACATGTTTATGTTGAAATCTTATGTACCTGCGGCTAGTGTGTGTGTATTGACCACTGGAGGGGGGGGGCAGTGGAGTGTATAGGGCTGGGCGTGTCGCTCAGTGGTGCTTAGGGTCGTGTAATCAGCACGCTATGTACTTAAGTAACCATTTCATATTTTGCAAACATGTATGGCAATTTGTATGTATGTATGTATGTATGTATGTATGTATGTATGTATGTATACATGTATGTATGTATGTATGTATGTATGTATGTGTGTATGTATGTATGCTAAATATCCCAATCATATTTACAGGTATGTATGTGTCAATGTATGTATACCCGGTATATGCTAATCATATTTAGTATACTGTATACGCGTTTGTATGTTTGTATGTATGTGTGTGAGTGTGTGTGTGCCAGTGTATACATGTGTGTGCGTGTGTTTTTGAGTGTGTGATTCACCATGGTCTTGGATCACGTATTGGACTTGTGATCGACAGCTATTTCCCTCCCGGAAGAGAGCTCAGCGTTCATATGTGTATGTGTGTGTGTGTGTGTGTGTGTGTGTGTGTGTGTGTGTGTGTGTGTGTGTGTGTGTGTGTGTGTGTAAGCGTGTGCGTGTACTACATACGCAAGCGCGCCTAAGTGGGCGAACCAAACTGTTGTTATGTGGGTGACCGAGTGGTCGGGGCCAGGAAGGCACGATCGTGTGAAAGCGACTGTCACGTCCTTTTATGTCCGAGCACGTCTTCATGTAATTATGCATACATGTTTCAGATTCATTGCCGAATTTTATATACGCGTGCTTAAGTGGCTATTGTATGGGGGAGGGAGGGAGGGAGGGATGGGGGAGTTTCCCTTGGGTGGGTGGGGGGCTGGGGAGGGAGTGAGGACAAAATGGGGGAGGCAAATGCTGTGTGAAGGGTGAGGCTATGGATATCTGGATAAGTATGCATTATGTTTCACAAAATACTCCATCGAGACGAGGGCAGATTGTGTTTGGGCATATGTTACAATAACTGGATTTGGGGGACGCAGGACATTCTGGGAGGACGACTGGATTTACTTTATCTACTCCTCGAGGGGAGTGGGGAGTCATTCGTGCAAGAGTAACATTTATGTAAAGTTTGTGGGGAGTTGATGTGAGGGGAGGAGAGAATAATGCTACGCAGAATCGAAACATTGAATGCTGGGGGAGCTCAGAGTATGGGAGGGTAGGTGGGTAGTAATGGGTACAGAGCTGGGGACGGTGTATTCTTGAATCTTTGTGATCGGGAAGGCAGTGCATATGTTCTCTCTATCGTAAACAGAAGAAATCCGGTGCAAGGGGGAGTCTTTAGGGCCGAAGAGACATCGCTGCTTCGTTTTTGCGGCAGCTGCGCGCCACGAAACGTTCGTCAGGATCGCTCTTTATCGACGATGGCGTCCAGTCGCCGTCTGCGTCGTCGTCGTCGTTGTCGATTTCGGAATAGCTATTCTTATGGTTACGAATTCTAAATCTCCGCTCACTGTTATTATTATTATTATTTTATTCTAGTGTTCTCTTTTCCTCTACATTGGCCTATATCTTCTTTCTTCCTGAAGCTGATTATTAATTGTTTTCTGTCATATATCTCTCGTTCCATGCACAATATCAACGAAATCAGACCAGCGGTGCTTTCATAGTTTGTTCTTTTATTTGCTGACACCCCGGCATCGTGTCCAGGAAAGCTTACGCCCCCGAGCGGACGATGCGGCGCAGAGCAGCCGACGACGGCGACGGCGACGGCGACGGCGCTCTGGGACCCACCTGGCCGGGCTTTGGTTCCTTGTTTGTGAATGACCGCTCTACCGGCGTGCTACACCGTTCCAGTCCCGGGTGCGTCCACAGACGCCGCCTCCGCCTCCGTCTCCTCCGGGTCCACCTACATCAGATATGTGTGCTACATTGTTCGTCCTCCCAGCTGATGGGTTAGTAAGTCGAGAGTAAACGTGTTCTGTGGGCAGCGATCCTGTTTTGTTTTTTCTCCAGGTAGACAAATTCCCGGTACTAAATGCCTGGTGGATACTTTGCATACGACGACAGGCAGTGCTCTTCAGCTCAGGGAATCCCTCTAGATGAAAGAGATACTGTAGATAGTTGTATATTTATATAATGAATCATTTGAGATAGCAGAATACCCCATGAATTTATAGAACCTACCCACAGCCGACCGACTGCAAGTGTCTGGCACTGGCCAGACCAAAGGCACTATTAAGGCGCAACTGAGTTCAGTGCCAACAAGTTCATCTCCAAATACACCTGTCCCCCTTCGCTGCTGCCAACGACTTGTTCTACTTGCCGTCAGGGGACTCTATTAAGCCGGGGAAACCTGGTTCTCTGTTCATGAATCAATGCCTTCCCTTTTCCTCGGTCCCGAGTAGAAGATGTCCCTCTCTCTCCCACTCCCTGTCCCCAAGACTACCAACCTCTCTTCAAGCTCCCTCAGCTCCCAAACCTCCCGTCCCTGCCACGGCTCCCAACGACACTTTCCGGGTCTTACCTTGAGATGTGGGGATGAGTAGCTGGGCCCCCTGAACACCCTGAGTCACGTGACCTGAGGTAAGGACCATCTGTGGCACTGCACTGTTGCCGGTCGCGGCGGCTCCTCCTCCTCCCATGCCGGCTGCCGCCGCCGCTGCTGCCGCTGCGTTTCCTGCTGGGGGGGAAAAAAACGAAAGGGACTCTTAGTCGAGAAGTTCGAGGAAAGTGTGGTGGTGGTGATGGTTACAATGGTGATGGTGATAAAGATGATGATGATGATGATGATGATGATGATGATGATGATGATGATGATGATGATGATGATGATGATGATGATGATGATGATGATGATGATGATGATGATGATGATGATGATGATGGTGGTGGTGGTGATGATGATGATAATGACTCTAACGATAGTGATGATAATGGTGAATATGACGATGATGGTGATGATGTTGAGGATTATTATAACGACGGTGATGAGGATGGTGACTATGATGATGGGTACAGCCGTGCCGAGTGCATGGCGGGTGTTGGGGATAGCTTGCTTGGTTGGCAAAACACTGGTCAGTCAGGAACCCAAGAGTTCGGGAGGGAGAGGAGGAGGAGCAAACAGCTCGGCATTAAAACACAAGTTATGAATCCTCTCCAGCCGTGGTGGTGGTGATGACCCGAGGTATTGTCATGATTAATTAGTGGTGGCCAGGAACGAGTCCTGGGCATGCAGTGATGAATGAACGGCATCCAGTGATTCATTAACGGGGTGTGATGGACCTCTTCTGTGTGGTGACAAATTAGTGACGCTCAGAAATAAAGTAGTGATGCACGGTGATGAGGAAAGAGACGGGATTACGTTGAGTCTGTGATTAATAATAATGAACTGGTGATGCTAAAGGAGACTGGTGATGAACTGGTAAGGGTGGTAGACCATCGTTTTTCATGACTGTTGGTGTGTGTGATGACTATTTATGATAATATCGAAAGAGTGATTGAAGGGCGCAGAGTGATACACTGAGATGATTTTATCTTTTTTGATGTGAATTTACTGTGGTGACGAAGGCTTCTGTTGTGATGATCACTTATGAATTTGGCATGGATGATAACCTAGGGACGTGTAAATTGATGTAAAGTTGGGCCTTAGTGATGATGATGATGATGATAGTGATTATGCTGGTGGTAATAATAATAATGATGATGATGATGATGATGATGATGATGATGATGATGATGATGATGATGATGATGATGATGATGATGATGATGATGATGATGATGATGATGATGATGATGATGATGATGATAGTGATTATGCTGGTGGTAATAATAATAATGATGATGATGATGATGATGATGATGATGATGATGATGATGATGATGATGATGATGATAGTAACAACAACAATAGATAATGACTATGACGATCATGATGACCGAACGACCTAAGCCAATGGTGATGAATCAAACATGCGTGATGATGTAGCTCTTGTAAGCGATTATAAATCAATAAAGCATTTGCTGCTGCTCCTAGAGCAGGCAAGTGTGATGACGAGTTTCTGCCGTGTGGCAATAGATCACAAACACGTGTGATGAACTGGTGGCCCGTGATGATATCTTGAGGTTCGGTGGCCGCTGGCCCTCGGACCTCCCGCTGTGAGGGTGGGTCGCCAACTAGCCAGCTAGCCAGCTAGCCAACTAGCCAGCTAGCCAGCGTGCTAGATGGCTAGATAGCACGCTAGGATAAAGAAACAGACGTGGAAGATGAGGAAAACCCGTCTACATGCAAGAAAGCAAATCATAAACATCCACATGCAAGAAAGCGAAGGATATTTCGGACTCCACAGTCCTTGCCATCCCTAGAAGGCGATCACTTCGAGCTGTTGGGGTTGGTGGGTTGGTTGGTGGAGATTTGTTTTTAGGCTGATGGTTGATAGAAAACAACATCATGATGAATCTTATTCTTGTAAATCAGATAACATTACTCAACCAGACAGGGGCTATCACCGATGTGGAGGGACCAAGACGACCTCGATATGTCCTTTTAGCACGAAAAAGTATTCGGATAAAAAAAAGAAAAAAAAAAAAGAAAAAAAAAAAATCTTGGGAGTGTACAGAAGTTACCCACGGAGAGTTGCTCCCGAGCAAGCAGGTGAGCAAGAGGGAGTCGTTGGGAGTCGAAGGGAGCCAGGTGGAGTCATGTGGGAGTGGAAACCGGAATGAAGCTTCTGCTCCGACATCCACCCACTCCCCTCCCCACCCCTCCCCTTCCGCCCCTCCTGCCTCCGCCCCAGCCCGCCAGATAAATCAACAAATGGACACAGCGGAGAGATTGCAGGCAAAACAAAGGCAAGAAATGATGCGCGCAACTAAGATGGCAACAGCAAACAGCAGAGGAGGAAGGCAG
>NC_134814.1:45960718-45963218 GCF_046742065.1 Oratosquilla oratoria | reverse complement strand
GAAGGTTTTGGAGGTTTTGCAGGTTCTGGAGGTTCTGCAGGTTGTGGAGATTGTGGAGGGCGTGGTGAAGGCTGGAAAGGCCTCCTCCACCGCCTCCGCCGCCCCCTCCACCTGGCGCTGTGGAAGGCGCTGGCGAGGCGGCGAGAGGAGGCGACGGGACAGGCGAGATTCCACCTGCTGGAGGAAAAGGTAACATTTTACTCTCTTGTCATCAAAACATAAACTACTAAAAGATCAGCTCGACCTACCAGTACCTCGCAGGATTACGCTTGAATATATATATATATTTACACACACACACACACACACACACACACACACACACACACACACACACACACACACACACACACACACACACACACACACACACACACACACACACATATATATATATATATATATATACATATATATATACATATATATATATATACATATATATATATACATATATATATATATATATATATATATATATATATACATATATATGTATGTATAAGTATATACATAACTATGTATATATTTATACTTAAATGAACGAAGGTATGCATGCACACATGCATGTATACACACGCAAACGCACACACATACATAAACGAAGATGCCATTATTTACGCCACAATAAGTACGCACATTTACATGTGAGCGTACAAGCGTGTGTAATTAAAATGAGCATACCCGGCTGCACGGACTAGGGCTAGAAAAATACATTTGCAGAGATGGTGGTAACATATTATTATCATCCTAATCTTATGAAACATTGTGAATACCGACCCACTTTCTTTTTCCAATTTTTTTTTTTTTTTTTTTTTTTTTCGTATCGAAAGCACGACTAGATTTTCGTCCACGAATCGAACGAGTGCCCACCGTGCGACGTCTCGTATTTCTTGTTATCTCTGAGAGTTCGCCAAGATGAAAAAAAAAATACCCAACTTAACCCAAAGTAAGGCAAGAACCAACAGAGGACACAAGCAGTCGGAACTATTGTATAGCAGAAAGGTAAACACGCAGGAGGTTATGTTTGAAAATAAATCTTGGTAGATATAAAGAAAATGAAAATGAATTGTTTCATCGTCACATGCACGTGTTCTAAAAAATAAGTAAGTATGCTTCTAAATGAATATCGGGATTGTACCACGAAAGCCCAACACAAAAATGTTGAAATAAAGATTTTTTCGTGCTAATGCAAGAACACTGTAATGCCTGCATTAGAGCCTTCGTATGTATGATTTAGTGTGCCCAAAAGGTCCATGAGAAATCATAATTTCAGGAAAAAAAAGAAAAACAAATTTTGTATACGAACATTCACTAGAGATATCAGGATTTCCACCTTGTTTGTTATTTAGGAAATCTGGCCGAACTGCGTGTGTGTGTGTGTGTGGGTGTGTGTATGTGTGTATGTGTATGTTTATGCGTGTGCGTGTGTGTGTGTACGTATGTGTAATCAAGTGGCAGTTATTTTAATTTTCTTCTCTTCCTTTTTCATCTCGATTCAAAATATGTTTGACGTCATGTCGTTGCCCCTGAGTCTCAACAACGCACGATCAAAATCATCGCTGTTCTTCTGTCTGTTACTATCCCGCCATACTAAACTGAAAACGAAAACTTCGCACTAAAAGGAAGCCTTTACTGACTCCACCCAGCTCACTGTACCCATCTACAAGCTTGACGAAAAAGTAAAGGCGGCAAAAATCACTGTCGACCAAAAGAATCTTGAGAAGGCAATCAGAAAGGAGGAACGGTAGACAACTAAAATGATCAGTATTCTTCTATGTGAGGAGATAAGTCTACAATCTTATAAATGATGTGTGCTTCGGGTCCGTATGGGTGTTACTCAAGAGACTTATGCAGTTGGGTTGGTAGTACTGGTGGTGGTTTGTGCAAATGCCTCTTGGCAACGAAATTATTTGTACTCGTTTCAGAAAATACACGAAAACTCCTTCCATGCGTGTCTTGTGTGAGGTGACGTGCTGGTCACATTAATATATGCTCTATGAAAACAAGTTGCGACAACACTAAGCCATTCGTGACAACACTTGACCCGGCCAGGTTGCCAGAACAACCCTAATGTTTACATGATAACAACCCTGGCCGGGAGGGAGGAGGCCCTGCCCACTCTCGTCCGTTGCCATGGCAACAACCCCACGAACTTCGCACTTGCAAACCTCACGGACTTCGCAAGGGCCAAATGCCACGCGGAGCATCCTCCCACCACTCCAAGGGGGAGATCCCCTCAGAGTAAAAACCTTAATGTAACTTTCGTTGCTGGGTTGAGCCTCGGCCCGGGGCGGCCGACGTCTCGGACGGACCGGGGAGTCCTTCGCGCGTCGAATGTCTCCGTGGAGAAGGGCCCCGGAAGAAGGGCCCCATCAAGAAGGCCCTTAAGGAGGGCCCCGCGCTCAGCTTGGGAGGTCACTAGGTCGCTCCGGACAGGCGCTGTCCGTCGTCACCTCACCTTTAAAAATCGGAACCTGGTCCAGGACTGACTGACTGA